>NC_141164.1:37821057-38128057 GCF_053477565.2 Lygodium microphyllum | reverse complement strand
GCTAAACCCTAATTTATAGCAAAAATTAGGGTTTACTAGCCACCTTGGGAAGAGTGCTCAAAAATGGGGACCTAGTTCTTGAAATTTAGCAGCTAAAATATGGGGATTTCAGAGAATTTCAAGAGGCCAGCTAAACAACAATAAGTTTGGGGCAGAATTTGTCATCCAAGGAGCACATTGAAGGCCAATCCCCAAGCAAACCAAGGGATAGATTGGTTTGAAGGCTTGTTGGTTGCTGTGAACAGCAAGATATATTGAAAATTGAAGGAGATCAAGCTAGATTGCAGTATACTTCAACCTTTAGGAATACAAGATAAAGAAATACCACAAGGGGCACAAGTTTCAAGGCCAATCTAGAAGAAAGTTGCTAATCTTGTCCAAATATCTACAACAAGGCAAATACGTCTTACATATACAAGCACACAATCTGCACAACTCAAACAAAGAAAAAAGTGAGCTCTGGTATTCAATTGATCCCATAAAGTGACTGACCCTAAGGTCACTCCATCATGGGAATCCACGGTAGGTCGGGGTATAGGGATAATAACAAAATCCCAAAGGTCATAGGCGACGAGGACACACTCGATTCTACACAACCATAACAAGTAGTTTGTCCTATCTAGCTTCTTGGATGCGGGTATTGAGGGTAGGACAAGCACTTGCATCAAAGGTGCCATCAATGCCAAACAAGAACTAAAAGCTCCGAAAGAATACAAAGGGTGAGAGTGATAAGATGGTGGTCAATCTGCATGATCCCAAGCCACATGATCCCCCAAAGCATACACGTCAGCCATATCTATCCTTCAAGAAGTACCTACGAGAAAACAAAAGATGTTGCAACTAGGATGTTCTCCACATGTTTAGGGTCCGTCCATCTGCTCGTCAACAAAGGATAGATATACAGCAGTGTAGATGATGGGAGAGATGACCCGATGCCGAGCAAAGAGGTGGAGCAATAATTGCAGATGAAAACTGGTCTTCAACCTGTAAATGTAGCCAATCTAAGGGCTAATAAACAACTAGGAATGCCCGAGAGTGGAGTACCTACAGTGAACGCAGATCTGCCCTGCTGAACTGAAAGAGAGGCCGCCAAGACTAAATCTGATGTTGCCCAAGTCAAAAAGACCTGTCCAGTGTGAAACGCAGCAAAGCTGTCCACATGTCCAGCCTATAAACTGCTGCCCTGATGTAGAGGATGGCCTGCCTGCAAAAATGCAGATATGCAAAGAAAAACACAGCCACCAAGCCAGCAATGATGTCGCCCAGGCTGAATACCTGCCGCCTAGGAGTAATGATGGCCTGCCCAACCAAAACACAAATAAGAGAAGGCTGCCTGCACCAAAATGCAGGCAGTAAATGGGTCTGTCCTGTAGCTAACAGCAGCCACCAGGTAATGATGACACTACCTAGCAAAGAGAGAAGACCTCAGGCTGAAAACGCAGGATGCAGAAGGTGAGAACAGGCCACCCTGGTCTGAAACTCAGATCTGCAGCAGTTTCAAAACGGTGCCAAGCTGGCTGATGACTCAGGCAGCGCACTCATCTTCATAGACTCCAGTTCCTGTGCATAGCTTTGATACCATGTGAGAGTGCACAACGGAAAGGAAAGTAAACATAGAGAGGAGACTCGAGAAGAACGCAGTGAGAGAAGGAACAATCTAACTACAATGGCCAAAGGATACAACGCTGCAATGGTCAGCCCCAACATGCAACTCTACACATCAGTGTGAGCGCCAACGGTAGCAAGGGGATGAGAGAATGAGGAGTGTTGGCTGATCACAAAGAATCAATGATGGATAATGAGAGTGAGAGGGTAGGCTACCTATATAGGTAGACTAGGGCCATTATTGCCAATAAAGTGGCCAAGCCCAAAATGTGGGCACCCAAGACAACCTAAATGCCCAAAAAAGAAACACACTAATGTACCCTCAAAGAAAGACAATGTCAAAGCTCCTGATGTCCTCATTTGACTCAGACTAAGGCTCACATACACGAGATGACCATACAAGACATACATGACTGCTAACAAACATGTCCTAGATATAACAGCTCCGTGTGAAAATTTTGCACTTGGATAGTTTTGTAAACAGTTGCTCTCGTCTTAAGAGACGTAAGACAATACACAAATGATTCGCATGGTCCTCCAATGACTTACTATAAATAAGCATATCGTCGAGAAAAACTACTGTTCACTTTTCAAGATACAAACAAAAAAATATCATTCATTATTTGCTAGAAAGTTGCGAGAGCTTTAGTTAATCCAAAAGCCATTTTATCAAAAATTTGATAGTGTTCATACCACGTCCGAAACACAATTTTTGAGACATCCTCTGAAGCTATCTATATCTAATGGTGACTGGACCTAAGATCGATCTTGGTGAAATGTCGCAGACCACAGAGTCAATCTATAAGGTCATCCATCCAAGATAACGGATACTAATAATCACCTTATTTAGATCTTTATAATCAATACAAAAGCGCACTGTGTCATCCTTCTTTTTAGCAAGAAGAACAGGTGAGTCCCATGGAAATTTACTCACTTCAATAAAACCCTTAGCTAGGTAATCATAAAGTTGCTTAGCTATCTTATTCTCCTCTTTTAAGATAAACCTATGAGGTTGCTAAGAGATGGAATGGCTTCCAGGGAATGCCTCGATCCTATGCTCTAATATACTATGAGATGGTGGAAGTTTGCTGAGTAATTCAAACAAAAAGACATCGGCAAACTCGTATAGAATCAGATCGAAATATTTACTCACAAATGAATTCACATTAATATTATTATTTAAAGAAATTTAATTACATTGGAAATTAGATGATTGAAATTTTAAGTAACAACATCTGAATCAAAGAAACATCTACTGAATTCCAAAGCTAATATCATATATACATTAGTTTCTATGATCCCAAAGGTTAAGCAATTCTCAATCACATGATAACGACCATCAAGTTCAAAAGATATACATCAGTTTTATAGTCAATATACAAAGAGAACCAAAAACCATGGCATGCCAAGAATGACACTGACATAGTCAAGGCTCATCAGTCGAAAGTCCAAGAGCTCATGGCATTGCTAGATCGAAAGATCCAAGCTCACTGCATCTGACCCCAACGATCCATGGTAGGTTCCCCTGCTAAAGGACATAATAAACTCCACAAAACCTTAACTTCTTGGCCATTAATACAACCAGTGACCTTTAAAAGGTCGTGTGGGTCAAACACGATTTTATTTATGACCATTGCAACTACTTGCTTTAACAAAATAATCTTCCGAAAGAAATTTAGAAGAAATACTTTGAGCTTCTACAGTATTAATTGAAGCCTTTGAAGTAGACTTCACATTTTTATTTTCAAAACATTCTCTACCACCACACACAAGTGTCCTATATCATGGCAGGCAAAGCAACAGCCCTTTGGGCGATCCTCGCTATAAGTTACTTTGTGCTCACCACTCGCTGCAATAAGCTGCAAACGCAAGGGTTAGAAGCTCCAAAATGCATTGCAAATGGTAAGCAACAACTACCAAGGATACGTCTCAACTGTAGCAAACTCGATACGTAGTCCACGAAATGATCTATCCTCTATGAAGTATAGACAGCAGTGTAATAGGGCACTAGCTAATCACAATTGTGTAGATGTACAAAACAAGGGTATACTGAGTGGCTGGGCAGCCTTCTATTTTATAGATGTGGATCCTCCCAAAGTTTGGATATTTTCTTATGGAACAACAAAAAGTTTAGTAATTTTTAACTTTTGGGGCTGTTTAAAGAGACAATTAAGGTTTTAGAAATTCACCTCATTTAACTGGTAAGTAATTTTTTTAGCTTAACAAGGCTAAGCAACCAAATACATGCAAGTGCGCAACAAATGGCTTTTGGCCATGCCAAGTCTCGTACAAGTGATAAACTACAATGCCTTAGTAGACACTTGTTAAGTACATAAGCAACACACAAAACTACCATAAGCCAAAAACTATGTGGCAACGCTTGACTTTTAATCATACATCATGTCAACTCTATGAGAGATTTGTTCTCTCTGTCAACTACACCATTTTATTGTGGTGTATACAACACTGTATATTCGTCTTTTATCCCACATTCAATCAAATATGCATCAAATTTCCTAAACAATACTTCCCCCCTTGATCAAAATGGAGAGTGCCCACCTTACATCTTGACAAATTATTAGCCATACTTACAAAGTGCTTGAAGCACAAAAACACTTCAAACTTAGTTTTTAAAGCATATACCCATGTATGCTTGGAGTATACATCAATGAAAGTACCAAGTAGTTACCAAAAAAGAGTATCTAGATTGGACTACAAATATCACTATCTATAAGCTACAGTTTGCAAACAAGCTCTCACTACAACATCTTTTGGAAAGGAAGCACATTACATTTTACCCAAAAAATCCTTATGAATATGTTTTGTAAGTGTCTGAAGAGTAGATAATGAACACACCATATCATATTTCTACAAGTGCAGCAAACTAGCAACATTCAAATAATCAAAACGCACATACCAAAGGTTTGCATTTGAAATAGTTTGCAAATTTGCAAGTACACACACCATGTCTTCCACACATTTGCTAAAACTATTGAACTTGTACAACCCACAACTAGTAAACCAAATGCAATAACTGTATCACCACATGAGAGATAATGAATTGTACATCTATCATTAACAAACTTCACAATCAAGCCAATCTTGCCAAGTGCAAAAACTCACAACAAATTCTTCTTGACCTCTAAGCATATACAAAGCATCCATAAATGTGAAAATACTACCATTAGTAGCACTAAACACAATTTGACCCAACTATTTTAACATGATAAGAGGAGTTATTGGCACATATGGCAATACAACTCTTAGGGGCAAGCTCAACAAAAGTGAACAAATTGTGTTGAGAAATAATAACTTGGAGAAGAAGCAACCTAAGAGAGCATAATTGAAAGTGCATTGAGAAGTTTCAATAGAGAAGATGTACAAGACTAAGTATACCCTAAAGTGGATAGACATATATACAAAGCCAAGGGGGGAAAACCTCTTAAAGAGGAAAAAAGGTACTCGAGTAGTCCTTCGTGTGTTCATATATATCACTACTGAAATATGGTAACAAATTTCCCCTTGAAATGATACAATGAAAAGCTAGCACTCATTTATAGGGAAGCACCAAGCCCGATGAACTGCGATCAGTCCACAAAGGAGAGTAAGCTCAAAGCTTTATCAAAAGCTTTGAACTTCTCACGAGGCAAAGCCTTTTTGGAAAAATTTGCAAGGTTATCCTGTGTTGGTATATAAGCCAAGCTGAACTATCCTGCAAAGAGTGTATTCATAACATTATGCTTATGCACCTTGGATTTAGGATTACAAGAATGTATACACATAGCTTAGAGAAGAAGCTTGAGAGAGCACAACTCAAAGTGTATTGAGAAGTTTCAAAATAGAAGATTTACAAAGCTAAATATACCCTCAAGTGAATAGGCATATATAAATCCAGAGAAAAGAAACCTCCTAAACAGAGAAAAAAAATCCCTTTTCAAACTAGTCCCTTTTCAAAAAGCAGCTATTCTCAAACTAGTCCCTTTTCAAAAAGCCCAAGAAATGCCGGTCTCCACCTTGATGGCTAGCCACAACCAATGAGAGATCTGTAGAAACAAATTCGAAAGGATTTTTCAATCCCAATTGGTAACAGAAGATGCGCATACTAGGTAGCTAGCAGTCTGGCAATAATTGACAGATACCCTTGCATTCCGTTCCTCCTGCCATTAAAAACCAAAGTGAAGCCCTAAAACCTTCTCATTGGGATTGTAGCAGTAATTGACCAATACCCTTGCATACTGTTCCTCCTGCAACTAAAACCCAAAGCGAAGCCCTAAAACCATCTCATTGGGATTGTAGCTTATAAAACATGAAAAGCTAAGAGCAATTAATTGTGTATGTACTCATTCATATCTGCAGGTGCGTATCGCAATCCCATATTAAAGCAATGGGTTTGAGCTGGACCTATGCACACAATGAAGCCAATGTGATTTGATACGTATCATTTGCCTTTCCATCCTCCATGTGAAGGATCTTTGCAATGAACCAATCATACTCGATCAAAAACTAGGTATGATCTTTATCTTGCTCCCTAGACTGAACTCAGAAAAGTGCTGGAACGAGCACGGACATTTGTAAATCGCTGGACACCTGTAGACTCAGCCATGTGATTGCAGGTATTGTGCTACGCATCTCAATATGGCAGCCAAGAACGATGAGAAATCGGCTACAGTTTCGGAAAATCCTACAGAAACAAGCTAGTAAATGATTCCGTGCAACAGATCAGCGAAGCTAAAGGCTTACCGAGACTCGCAGGACTCTTGAAGACGGTAGGAGCAGAGGTGCAGAAGCTGCATGCCACGATAAGGTGACGCCTCCCTCCATTTTCTGGAGTCAAAAATGAGCACAAAACATAGAAATAAAGGGGATAAAGTATCATAAGGCATGCCCTTTCTTTTTTAATAGCATAGTTAGTTTATAAGTTGTAGCAGTGTTATGGTTTATATATTTAGTATTATTTGTCGTTGTAAGTCATTCAGGTTATATGGCTATATATAGAGACGACTGATCATCTAGTAAGAGAATGTGGTTCTTGTTATAATTCCGTCAATTGGTGTTTGTCCACATATGATCTACTAGTTGGCCAGGTCATTCCATCAATTAGATTGTTCATCCATATTATATGATCTACTAGCTAGCCTGGCCGACATTGCTGACCAAACCTGCTAACCGTGCTTCATGAGCTGGCATAATTGCAAAGCTTGCAAGTCTATGCTTGGCTTGCTTCACATGCTTGTGAGCAAAGCTAAGCAATTGTATTCATAGGGTTGTTTCCCTTTGCTCACAAGAAATAATACAAATAGTGTGTTTCATTCATGCTCTATGTATAATGATGTGTGTCTAATTGATTCGTAATTGAGTAGTTGCCTTGCAAAGAAAACTTGCTTTACTCATATCCCATGTATGAAGCTCTTGTGCATGCGATAAAATATGATGTAAAATCTCTCTCTCTCTCTCAACATCACGTGGTTGAAAAGCACATATATTGACCATTATCTTGAAAATACTAACAAGTATGTTTGGATAATAATAAAACACTTGATATGTGGTAATTTATGAAGAAAATGAATAGAATATAAGTGAAACAACAAAATATCATATTGATTGGTCAAAAATACAACAATCAAAATCACATGACTAGAGTGTCATTCAATCAAAGAGTTCTCTTTTGTGAGTGGTCATCCATGACAACATTGTCCTTAGCACACATACTAGTAGTGAAAGCAATACCCACTCCTAAATATGTTGCTTGGAATCAACCCTCAACCACACATGCAAAGGTGCATCTTTATATATGTATCTATGCATGTATGTAAATCTTTCACAAAAAAGTGGTTACACAGCCCCTCCAACAATAATGTGTTGTAACACACACACAAAGGTGCATCTTTATATATGTATCTATGCATGTATGTAAATCTTTCGCAAAAAATTCGTTACATAGTCCCTCCAACAACCCGCTAAGATAATGTGTTGTAGCAAACATGCAATTGTGTATGTACGTCCACATGTGGTGTATACGTGTATGGGTATGTGTTTATACACATGTATGAATACATGTGTATGTACATCCATAGGTGGTGTAAACTTGCACGTGTATGTGTTTGTATACATGTATGAATGCATGCTATGAGTATGTGTTATGGAGACCAGTGCTCTTAGCTTTTAAATCCACACATACAACAACTTATTACTCTCACTCAATCACGATAAGTCTAGACAAATGTCAGAATATGCATGCATGCATTATTTTATTTCAATGAGAGAGAGAGAGAGAGAGAGAGAGAGTGTGTGTGTGTGTGTGTGTGTGTGTGCACATATTACATTATATCTATTGTAGAGACACATGCGTAGTAATGGTGCTACTAGTTTGAAAGTTTATGGTGCAATTTCTTAGTTGTAAGATAAGAAGTAAGTACAACATCATAAGAGATGCAACTAGCCTATGCCATAAACTAAAGTTCCTTACAAAACAATCTAAAGATCCAATGCTTGAATTTCAAGCTCATCAAAAGAGTCTCAAATTTTGATATGAGATATTCTATGGTCTCAACCAAGGGTTTCCTTAGGCAACTTCTGAAAAAAGAGTCATTCTTTTTTATTGCGACTACTGAAACCAGACTAATGAGCTTCCAAGACAACTTGTCCCATGTGTACTAGTCATTGAAGAGGGCTACTATGAATCCAAAATCAAATCTAAGCTGTGCTTTCCCAATCCATTGCTTAACCTTGGCCCACACTACTATAGAGTGGGGACATTTCCAGAAAAGATGCTTCTCATCTTCATCCACTCCTCTACAAAATGGGCACATGGGGGTAATGGGGAATCTTTTGGCCACCTTGGCCCTAAGAGGGAGCTTCTTGGTGAGACATCTCTTAAGTCTACATTTCAAGGTGGAGGGTTTTGCCCTGGGGCAATGCCTATGCCATTTATCACAAAGGGACATCAAGATAGTCAAATTGGACTCCAAGCATATTGCACAATGGTCGATTGCCAAGATATCACTAATGCATGCACAATGTTAAAGTGTGGGGGTTTCATGGGAGAGTGGTAGGAAGATAGGTAGTCAACTTCTAGCCATAGATGACCATGAACTCAGGCTCCCTGAAGCCAAGAGTGTCGAGAATCGCATGGTGGGGGGACTTGCTCGAGTTGCTACACCAAACATATACCATATACACAAGAGAAATCTCACTCAAGAAAACAATAAGAGAGACAAAGGCCAAAACATTTTCTTGCTAGTTTCTCCTTCTTCTTCCACCTACAATACAATGTATACAAAGTATAGATAAGATACAACATAAAGAAAAGTGGCTTGCTAAGTCAAACAATGCATAACTAACTATACTAATCGATTAGTGCTATAACTATGCCAATTGTAGGTAGGTGCAACAAACTAAATATAATAAGTGATAAGTTAGTGGCCATGTGAGGATCATAATGACCACCAATGTGCTAAGTGTAGACGTGCAGACCCATCTAGCCAGATGGTCCATCATCAATGTCCACACGTGTTGAGCTTGCCATCTCAACACTCCCCCCCGAGCTCAATTGTATCTCTGCAATGCTAAGTAAGCTTCAAAACTTTCGAAACTTCTCTACACCCAATGCCTTTGTGAAAATGTCAGCTATTTGATCCTGTGTGCTAACAGTACCTTCTCTCTCACAAAGTGATAGTGCACCTCAATGTGTTTTTTCCTAGCATGGAACACTGGGTTCCTAGCTTGTTGTATGCTGCTCATATTGTCATAGTGAATGACAACTAGGCCATCTCCCTACACATCCAAATCACCTAATAACTTTTGCAGCCATACTACCTCACATGCTGCCATAGAAACACCTCTATACTCAGTCTCTATACTCGATAAAGCAACTATAGGTTGCTTTTTATTGCTCCATGTAACTGCTACACTATCAAGGGAAAACATGAATCCACTAGTAGATCTTTTGTCTAACATGCTACCAACCCGATTTGCATTCCTATATCCAAACACATGTACATCCTTACTTGCCTTATAAAAAAATCCATAATGTAAAGTGAACTTTACATATCTCAATATGTGTCTAACTGCATCCAAATGAGGCGTTCTAGGCATTTGCATAAAATGACTAGCAACACCAATAGCACAGCTCAAGTCAGGCCTTGTGATAGTCATGTAAATGAGACTCCCTACTATCCTCCCGAACATAGTAGAGTCTTCTATCTCATCCCCAACATTAGCACTCAACTTCATATTTTGCTCCAATGGTACTGAAAGAGGCTTACATGTTGTAATACCATACTTGGATAACATATCCAAGCCATACTATCTTTGGGATAGCCATATACCATCATCACATCTAATCACCTCAATACCAAGAAAGTACCTTAGCTCACTCAAATCCTTCACCTCGAACTTCTTCTTTAAAAAATCATTAACTTCAACAATCCCACTATCACTATTTCTTATAATAATCAAGTCATCCACATAGATGGCTATGATGACCAAGCTTGCATCTTCCTTTCTCACATAAAGTGGGTTGTCAACATCATAAACGTAGATGCCAATGTTGACAAAATACTCTTTGATCTTGTTAGACCATGCTCTAAGTGCTTGCTTTAGCCCATGAAGCACTTTCTTTAACTTGCACACATATGTGGGATGCTCTAAATTCTCATAACTTGCTACCTGCTCCATATACACCTCGTCTTGTAATTCACCATACAAGAAGGCATTCTTGACATCCGTTTGTTGTAACTTCCAACCTTTGGTTACTACCAAAGCAATCACACATTTAACAATTACTATCCTAGTAACTTGATTGAATGTCTCTTCAGAATCTATGCCATTTGTTTGAGCATAGCCTTTTGCAACCAACCTATCCTTATACCTACTAATCAAACCATCTGCATTATGCTTGATTTTGTAAACCCACTTACATCCAATAGCTTTCTTGCCCTTATGTAAGCGTACCAAATCCCAAGTCTTATTGGCTTCTAATGTAGCCATCTTCTCATTCATTGTTGCATCCCAAAATGAACATGACCAATAGCATCCTCAAAACAATTGGGTTCAACATCCTTAACTACTTTTACCATATAAGCATAATGGTGAGTTGCATAACCTTCAAAACCAAATCTTTCAACAAGGTATCTGACCTTGCTAGACTTGTGTACCATTGGATGAATTAATGGAGCCTTCACATTACCATGGGCTCTATGTACACCTGGTGTCTTGACTGAAGGAATACCAAGCTCATCATCCAAAATCTTTAAACCACTAGAATCTCCATCAAATCATCCTAAATGACTAGTAGATGCATCATTATCATCCAACACTTTCTTCTTTCCTTTGTCTTACCTGTAACACTTGTAAATCCACTTGAAGATGTGGGGTTACTCCTTAGTCTCCTAGACCAAGGAGGACTAACTGGAGGTGTAGTATCAGATGATGTTTCTGGTCCACTAAGGCTCCGTGATTCTTGCTTTTCTTTCTGTACATAGCTATCATGATCATTATCATAATCTAATACATCACCAATAGATGTACACCAAGCTACTTATCTCATAAAAAATAATGTTCTTGCTCACTCTGAACTCACTTGTGACAGGGTTATAACAATGATACCCTTTCTGCTTTAAAGAGTATCTAATAAAGATACATTTTTTAGCCTTTGGAGTCAAGCTTCTTTCACAACTCATTTGACACATGAACATATACAATATAGCCAAATACTTTCAAGTGTGACATATTGAGCTTCTTGCTTATAGAGCATTCTTCGAGGGTTATCACATGAACTGCAGCTATGGGAGTTCTATTCATAATATAGACAGTAGTATAAACAACTTCAGACCAAACATATTTTGGCATATTCTTTCAGCCATCAATGCCTGTGCAACTTCTACAATATGCCTTTTTTTTTCTACAACCCCATTTTGTTGTGGGATATACCTACAAGTAAAGTGTCTCTTTATCCCATGAGACCTCAAAAAGCCACTAAACTTGTTAGAGAGGTACTCTCCCCCTCAATCTGATCTCAAGCACTTAACTTTCAATCTTGTTTTTGTTTCAATTGTAGTCTTGAAAGTTTTAAAGTGCTCAAATATATCACTATTTTCCTTCATGAAATATACCCACGACTTCCTTAAATAATCATCAATAAATGTGACAAAGTATTTGTTGCCACCAAGATATACATTGTGTGTAGACCCATAAACATCTATATGCACAATATCAAGTATATTTTTGCTCACATCTCTGACATGCAAAAAGGGTTGTTTTGCATGCTTACCAAATCAGTATGCTTCACACACTTTATGAAATTCTGCAACTCTAAGAGTAGACAACCCTATAACCAATCCTTTGGATTGCATTAATTTCAATCTTTGCACATTTACATGTACAATATGTTTATGCCATATTTCAATGTTTGTAACTACTTCTTTTCCTTTAGCATACATAGTAGCATTCATTGCAAGAATTTCAACATCTAAAGTGAACATGCGGCCAACTCTACTTCCTTTTGCAACCAATCTACACTAATAATTAAAGTCTTCTACAAAATAGCTTTTTGTATTGAATTGAATTTACAACCCTTGCTCTACCATTTGGCCAATAGATACTAAATTCTTTGTGATTGATGGCACATGTAATACATTTGACAGACTCTTTGTCAAACCATCGTGCAAGGACAAAGGAACCTTTCCAATGTGTAAAATTGGTATGCTATGATTCTTATAGGGAGTTTATTTTTTATCGGTATCTATTGAATATTAATTCCAGAATGAGAATATAATAAAAAAGGACTTTTTGGTAGTAAATAGTTTATAATCAATTCTACTTAGAGACGAGCGAAGAGCAGAAATGATATAAGGGCAAAGCAAGACATTTTGCTTGCAAAGAGGACTAACCATACTAGAAAAAGCTAATAAAAAAGGGACTAACCGTTTCTTATTCTCATTTTATTGCTTGAAATAACGATTACAAGCCATATGGAGAATACAAAAATTGGTTGATGTAACAACAAAACAAACCGTTTTTGGTGTTTTTTAAATAATAAGTTCTTCAGTGCTATAAGAATCAATGATTAGACTGGTCCTTAGTTAGTGGGCCTTTGGCCTTGTCGATGATAAAACATTTTATTGTTAGAAATCGATTTTAGGTTGATATAGAAGACATAATAAATTATTGACTCCCATTTTCTACGGAAACAAGGGAGAAGTAATTGAATGATTCAATATATTCAAGTTTGCTCTACAAATCTATACCATAGATTGTTGTTTGAACCAGTAAAAAAATGTTGCTAGAATATATTTTGCCTTGATCCCACGTAAGGTTTCTTAAGCATTCTAGTTTCTATCCCTTTTCACTAGAATTTCTCCACACCTTGAAAGTTCTCCTTAAGCAACTATAGGTTTATGGTGCATGCAAGTATTATTGTTAGAACCTTCATAGATTCTCAATTGGTTTACCATTGACCAAACATTTATCAAAAAAATAAGTTGATTGTCTTTTTTTAACAATGCGTTGTTTACTCCTTTGACTTTTCTTTTTGTATCACAAAGCTCGATTTGTTCTGTTTGGATCAAAAAAAAGATGCTCGACACGGGTTACAAAGCCAATGCACAGCTTGTTGTTTCTTGCTGTTATCCGGCATTGGGTGTATTGGGACCTAGATCTTTTTCACGATGGTCGCATGCTTGTGGGGCGAAGGAGGACTCCTTTTCCCGCTTGTAGGTTCTTATGGCCCTTCAGACTTCAATAAAGGAACAAAGTCGTAGCTTTTGGATTCACCCCTAACCACTTAAGTACTCCCGAATACTTAATGCTACCACTACATCACTGCACGGGTTGATACATGCAGCGCTTTAGTATCCATTGTATGACTAGCCAACCAATCAACACACCTTACCTTGGATTCCCCTTAAAGTTGCTAGACAAATTGCTTTATTTTGCTATGGCAAGGCAAAGCATGCCAAAAATTTATGTTAAACCTCCCCACATGATGGCAATCTAACTAGAAATTTTAGTTCCGATGAGCATGAGCGTTGGGCTGGCTAGTGAAACTCGCCAAGCATAGGATCACCCACTACAAAACTATACCTCTTTTTTAAATAAAAAGGTCATTTGACATCAATTTTGTAAGATAAGGTGAATCTTTTGGTCAAAACTAGCTTTGAATAAAGGTTACGAGAAGTGGATTTAAATAAGGATACACGAACATGCTTTGAATAAAGGTTACGAGTATCTATTGGTCCTATTATCATTACTGTACTAATTTGTGTAGGTTTTTATAATTTAAGTGAGATTGTTATGGCGTAAGAGCAGATATGGTTTCATATTCTCTTGTTTCCTATATCGATTTTGTTTTTTATTTCCTATCCAGTAGAAATCAATCGAGCCCCATTTGATTCACTAGAAAAAGAGGTTGTACCACCTTTTATGAAAAGAAAAGAGAAACAAAGCTATGAATAATTTGAGGCAATCTTCATGCAGAAATTTTCCATCTATATGATCTGAAGATAGTATTGATTATAAAAATATAAACTTACTACGTCGATTTGTAAGTGAATAGGAAAAGATTCTATCAAGACGAATAAATAGGTTAACCTCAAAGCAACAACATTTAGTTGAGGTTGAAAGGTGAGAAGGATTGAAGCTTGCACTTGGAGAGCTATGGTGGGAGAGCAAGAGTAAGAAAGAGAGAGACACAAAATTGGAACTCCAACTATCACAATGTGTGATCGGGCCTTCCTTTATTCAAGCTGTCATTAATAGAATAAAGAATAAAGTGATGGTGATAGGCACATGTCACCTGCAGTGTGTAGTGGCAGGTACTGTCAGTGTAGTAATACACGAGCAGCTAGGCAGAGGCGCCTTTACCTCCAACAACCTCCCACTTAAAGACGAATCTACCCCTGTGAGGAGTGAAAAGAAAAGAAAAGACAGTACAATGTACACATGTACAATAGGATGAGGAAAACTGTCATCTCATCCAATGCCCATCAATCTCCTGAGGAAGACAAAGCACTTAGTAGTGAGGTTTTTTGTGAGTATATCTGCAGGATTTTTGTCAGTGGAGATCTTGAAAAGGTCAATAGACCTATCCTCCATGACCCCACGTATGAAGTGATACATCACCTCAATGTGTTTCGTCTTTCCATGGAAGACCAGATTCTTGGCTAGCGGAATAGCACTCATAGAATCCGAATGCAATGTAGGTATAACATCAACCCCAAGGTCATGAACCAAACGGCCTAACCATATGGCCTCCTTGCAGGCCTTGGTGGCTGGAACATACTCGGCCTTAGTGATAGATAGAGTCGTACACTTCTGAACCCTGGACATCCAAGAAACAACACCTTTAGCATAGGTAAAGGCATATCCAGAAGTGGACTTCCTACTATCTACATGTCCTGCATAATCGGAGTCTGTGTAGCCCACAACTTCTATATCATGGCTGCCATAGCAAATACACATATCTATTGTGCCCTTCAGGTATCTCATGATACCCTTTACGGCATCCTAATGCTTTTTTGCCAGGTGTAGCCATATAGCGTACCACAACACCAACTGCAAATACAATATCTGGACGAGTGGCTATCATGGCATACATCAAATTTCCTAGGGTTGATGTAGAAGGGATCTTGGCCATCTCGGTCCTCTACTCATATGTCTGCGGACAATCGCTTGTGAGACCTTCACATAAGAAGGTAATGGACAACTAATAGGTTTCACGTCGTGCATGCGAAAACGATCAAGGACTTTATGAATGCACTCCCTCTATGAGAGATAGAGTAGTCCCTGATGCCTATCTCACTTAATGCACATACCAAGAATGTGAGAGGCCTGTCCCAAATCCTTCATCTCAAAGCTCTTCTTTAGTTGAGATTTAAGAGCATCCAGCTCATCACGAGCTTTCCCTGCTATCATCATATCATCCACATAAAGTACCAAAATAAGCAATGAGCCATCACGGGCTTTCTTCTGTAAAGACACGGATCCATAGCACTCCTGTTGTAGCCCTATGATTGCATAAAGGCATCAAACTTACGATACTACTCCCTAGGTGCCTGCTTCAAGCCATAAAGACTTTTCTTCAACTTGCACACTAGGCGCTCCCTGCCAGGTTCTACAAAGCCCTTAGGTTGCTCCATGTAAATCTCATCATGCAAATCCCCATGCAAGAATGTAGTCTTGACATCCATCTGATACATGCCCAAGTCAAGCTGCACGACTAAGGTCAAAACCAAGCGTAGGGTGGTTATCTTGACCACAATAGAAAAGACCATCAAAGTCAACTCCATGCTCCCGTTTAAAACCCTTAGTGACAAGTCTTGCCTTATATGCCGACTTGGGGTTTCCAGGGATACTTTTCAGGAGCTTGTACACCCATCTGCACGGCAAAGCTTTCTTGCCATTAGGCAATGCAACCAAATCCCAAGTCATATTCTTATGCAGGGAGTCTATCTCAGACTACATAGCCCTGACTGTCACCCATGCTCATAGCCTCATCATAGGTGAGAGGCTCTCCTGAATCTATAACCCATACATAGTGCATGGAGGGCTCAAATCTGTCAGGTGGATGCCTATCTCTAGTAGACCGTTTCATTGTAGCCTCTGCTGCATGTCCAACATCCTATCCAACGCCCTGGCCATGTGGACCAATTGCTGCTGCAGGGTGTCCAACTGGCTATGTAGGAGCACGTGGCTCCTCATGGAATATAACTCTACGAACCTCTACCACCTTCTCAGGTTTCCTATGAATCTTGTATTCCTGGAAGACTACTTCATGGCTGTGGATGACTTTCCACGCCTACAGATCCTAGAGGCAATAACCCATCTCACTTGCATCTCCATAGCCGAGGAAATGCATTTGACACTCTTAGGATCCAGCTTACTATGCTTGTCCTTGGGCACATGGCAATATGCCTCACATCCAAAGACACATAGATGCACATAAGATGGAGGTTTTCCAGTCCATACCTCCTCTGCAACCCAAAAATCCAAACCACTAAAAGGTGATTTATTTATGATATACACAGCTGCACTGACTGCCTCAGCCCAAAAGCTCTATGGGAGGCTTGCATGGCTAAGCATACTATGTACATGCTCCTGGATGGTTCTATTCATTCGATCAACCAAACCATTCTGGGGTGGGGTATAGGGGGCAATCAACTGATGCTTAATACCCCTCCTGTCAAATAGCTGCTTAAAGGCACATGACACATATTCTTCACCATTATCACCCCTAAGACATTTCAGCCTATGCCCAGTCTTGCTCTCAACCAATGCAAGCCATCTCTGAAACACAGCCAAGACATCTGACTTAAGGTTAATGGGATAAGCCTAGACTTTACGTGAAAAATCGTCAATAAATGTCACAAAATACTTTGCACCACCCATAGATTGACATGGCATGGGCCCACAGACATCCGAATGCTCTTAGCTTATGTGATGCTCCAGAGGCTTATATTTGATGCCCAAATGCTTTGGGGATGCTTGCCCAATGTTTTGAGATGCTTTGGGACTTGGTTTGAGCTTCCATAGCTCGATTTATGCAAGGATTTACTACTGTACATTGTTTAGGCAGCAAGGTTTTATCAGGAACGGCTTATGCATAATGCTCTTTGTTGACATTCAGGTGTCTTGTTGGATGTATTAATGCTTGATCATCATGGTTTATGCCTGGATATGCTATTTGAGAGCTATTGAGCCTTGATTTGGATGCAGAAACTTCATTGTTGGTTGGGATTTATGCTACCTTGGTTGACAGGTTATTTTACCTCCTGTTTGGTTATGCCTATGGTCTACGAGTGCTCCCAACTACTCGGGATGATATGCTGATGTATTTGGATGATGCCAATTTGATGTTTATGCTCCCAGATGCTTCTTGAGCAAAGAGTAGAGCTCAATTCTTGGTTCATTGTCATTTTCTTTGTAGCTAGCATTTCACTTGACAAGGTTTATGCCCTGTGCTACCCATTATGGGGTTGATGTCTAATGTGGATGCTTTTGGGTTTAGCTGCAGTATGGAAGATATTTGGGCTTGAATCAACTTGCATTTGAGAATTTCGTGGAGCAGTTTGCTTTTGGTTTGCTTATTACTTATGCAGCTTGGATGCTATTTGGCCCTTAATGCCCCAATTATGGATCTTGGATTTACTTGGATGCAGATACATGTTTTGAGCAGTGCTTGCTCCATTGACTTGGAAGTTGGTTATTGAGATTTCATTGCTCATTGATGCTTGGTTCTTTGCAGGTTACTTCTTGATCACTAGAATTCTTGACAGTGCTTGGGTTCAGCAGTTATGGCTTTGTTGCTTTTGAGTTGCCTAGCTTCTATGCTAGTTGGGTGAGAGCAATTGCTCTTGATGCTTACCCAGCTATGCACTTTTTCTATTGTCATGTATTTTACAGAGCCACTTATTTGGATGTTGTTGTATAGATACTTGGGCTTCTCCTGGAGCTGGACCATTGTAGGATCTTATGCCACTTACCGGTCTTGCATTGACTTGGATACTACTATGTGGTCTGATGTACTACAAAGTCATGTTTGCCATTATGGTTATGGGCTGATTTCATGGCTGAATACCATATACTCTTATGACAAATGTCTTATGATTTACTGTATAGTGGTTGGTTATGTCATGTAGTTGGCTATGACTCTTCTTCATGTGGGAGCTTTTGCATCCTTGGTTGATGCCTTTATGTCCTCTTGTTTGTTGAGGTTTCATGAGCCTTTGCAGCATGCTTCTACCACTGATGTACTTGTAGATGATTGTCTTTATGAGCAGGTTCCCTCCCTTGGGATAGCCCTCAATTGCTTGAGCTCCGTGGATGCTATGGATAGCCCTATTCATGATGACTTGGATTCCTTGTCATCTTCTACAAGTTCTTCTACTTCAGATGTTGTTTGCTTCCATTGTGGGAAGCTTGGGCATGTTCAAAGAAGATGCTTTAGATAGATTAGAGAGCAGCAAAGACAGAGACGGACTCGACATAAGCAGAGAGTCAGAGATACAACAGATGTAGAAGGTGTTACCACTCTTAGTAGTGGTGATGTACATGCAGCTATCCATGATGATGCAGTTGAGCATGTACTCCTGTCATCTTCTTTCCTATAGCTTACTTGCTCAGTGATTAGCCTATGCGTTTGATTGGCTTTTGGACTCTATGGCATCTTGTCATGTTACCCCTCATAGAGCATGGTTCTCTTCTTATATGGAGGTTGACAGATGTATTGATTTGGGCCTTGAGCAGTCTTATGCTATTGTTGGTATAGGGGATATACACCTAGCTTTGCCTAATGGGACTTCTCTTATATTCAGGGATGTTTTACATGTTCCCATGCTCAGTAAGAGCTTGATTTATGTTAGTCAATTGCATAATGTAGGATATACTATTTCTCTTCAGGATAGGTCATGGAAGATCTGTCGTGGTTGCTTGGTTTTGGCCAGAGGTTCTAGAGTTGGTTCTCATTACCCAGTGCATGTCTCTCATGTGGGAGATTCTATGGTTGCAGTTATTCCAGATACCACATGCATTGTTATGGCATTATCGCCTAGGCCATATGCACCACAGAGAGATGGAGATCTTGTCTCATTTAGACTCATTGTTGCCTCCTATGTCACTTACAAATCTTGATACTTGCCCTGATTGTACTCTTGGTCCTTGGAGATCCCCCTTGGCTTATGGCAATCGTACGAAGCATGCTCCTCTAGATCTTGTCCATTGTGCAATATATGGACCTATGCCTTCCCAGCCACTTGGTGGAGCATCATACTTTGTGACCTTTGTTGATCATGCTACCCACCATGTTTGGGCTTTTTCCTTGGTGCAGATTGAGGATCTGCAGTTATGCTTGACATGTTTATGGATTCTGCTAGTAGTAGGCCTAGGTGCTTGCAAATGGATTATGAGAGTCATGTTCTCTCTCCCAGCTTTCGGACCTCTTGTCAACAGTATGACATTGATTTCTTGTACCCACAGTATTATGGGATTGCTCATGGCATGTGCCTGACCCTACATGCAAAGGTTGCTTCTATGCTTACCACAGTTGGGTTGTCTTATGGATTTTGGACTGAGGCCCTTATGACGACAGTCTATTTGGTTAACATGATGCCATGCTTGACCTTGGATGGTATTACACCCCATGAGGCACGGAGTGGCATGCAACCCTCCTATGATTACTTGAGGATGTTTGGCTGCCAGGCATTTGTACGTCTGCCACATGAGCCTATGCCATGTAGATGTATCCTCCTTGGTTATGGAGATGGTGACTTTAAGGCCTACAGATTATAGGATTTGGATGCCCAGCAGGTCATATGCAGCCGTCATGCTGTCTTCTATGAGATGCAGACACCTCTCAGGCCTCTTGATGAGCATTCAATACGCTTTATGGGTGGCTGATTTTACAACAGCTATAGTGCCATTACAACAAGCTATTTATGCTGAAAATGAGGCACTTATTGACCTAGATGACATAGCTATGCATAGCAATTAGGGTCAGGATGTTGGTGATCAGTTGCTAGACCCCTTGCAGGCTCATGAGAGCCGTTTTCTTGTAGTTTTGCAAGCTGGATAGCCAGCCATATGTCAGTCTTCCGCTTTGCTGAGGCCACATGTAGTCTTAAGACCCCGTTGGACGATTGTTCAGGATGTTGGCTCTCTTTTAGTGATTGACTCTAGAGAGCTTGACTGCTCTCCGCTCTCTTGTATGTGCCACGGTGATGCTATGCGCGACTCTAATGCTTTACAGTTGTGCATTGATGAGTTGTGCTTGCTTCATGAGAAGCATTCTTAGATTGCTCCATTGTATGGAGCTACAGGATTGCTTATCTCCTGGATGTCATGGACTTGAGGATGCTTGACTCTTCTTTTGTAGAGGTTCCCAACACTTCTTGCACAACTCGCTTTTCGATTGGGCATTGGGTGAGATGTCATGATTCCTCACCTTGTCTTTTTTTTTCTTTTCTTTATTTTCACTCCCCAGCCACATTGGTCTTTTAGTGGGAGGTTGTTGGGGTAAAAGGCCTCTGGGCCTTTTGCCCGTGTACACTGTGACCACCCATTCTTTATTCATATATAAGATGATAGTGCAATAAGGCTGTCAGTTCAGTTGGACAGCACCTACATTGTGTGTGCTCTTCTCTCCTGCATCTTTCTCTTCTCCTTCTCCATTGCCATTGCATCCCCTTCATGTAGGGATTCAATAGAAAGCTAAATACGCCATGAACCAAGTCGGAATGCTCAAGAAACCATGCTTTGATACCAGTTGAAAGGTGAGAAGGATCGAAGTTTGCACTTAGAGAGCTATGGTGGGAGAGCAAGAGCAAGAAAGAGAGAGACACAAAAAGGAAACTCCAACAGTTACAATGTGTGACCGGGCCTTCCTTTATTCAAACTGTCACTAAAAGAATAAAGAATAAAGTGACAATGATGGGCGTTCGCTACCTGCAATGTGCAGTGGCGGGTACTATCAGTGTAGTAATATACGGGCAGCTAGGTGGAGGCATCTTTATCCCCAACGGTGGTTGCTATTAAACATGAGATCCATAGATACCAAAAGTTTTGCCTTGTTGGGAAACAATCACTCTACCTGTAACCTTGGGCTCTCAATGCACACCATATTTATATGGATTTCTTCTCTATAATAGGCCCAACTATGAATTTTACCAAAAACTGACTAGAGCCCTCTAAATTTTGTGCTACCATAAGAGGGAACCTTCTATACATGACCTCTTACCTGGACATTGAGAGCTATATCATCATCCATTTGTACATAACCTGGATTTCGTAAGTCATGCATCTCTCCAAACTATTCAACATGACTGGTCATATGATTAAATGCACTTGAATCGACATACCATACATTATCATGTGTCCTACTTTTTGTAACAACATTCATCATATGCTGTATAACAAACATACTCTCATTTTTGTATTCATTCTATTGTGAAGACAATGCATAATTTCCTTGCTGTAGTTTACCATTGCAGATATTATCCTTCTTAACATAATAATGGGCTACAATATGACCTAATTTTCCATAATAATGGCAAACAATAGCAAAATTTTCAGAACCTCTGTTCTGCCATTTACCTCTTATTCTAGATCTTTTCCTGCCTTTAAAGTTTCCACGGTCTTTTGAAACCTGTATTTTACCAAATTGCTAATTTAACATGTTTTTCTAGTTATCACTAGCATGTCCCATATCATGGCCTCTTGAAGAGGATCTACCATGTCCTTTTCTTGAACTTGAGTAAAATGCTTGGACCTGTTCACCATTTCTTTCTGAGGAGTCACTTTGCATATCGATCTCTTCAGCAATCATGAGAGAGACCAACTCATCAAAATTGGAAATGGTTTCCATACATATACAGAAGTGGCAAACAATTTCCAAGCCTTCTCATTATTGAGGCCACCCAAAGTAGATGAAACCAAATCATCATCATCAAGCATTGCATCAATCGCTGCTAAAGTATTTGCAATGCCCTTCACCTTCAAAATATACTCATTGATAGACGTTTTCCATTTCTTCAAGGTATTCAACTCTTGCCTGATTTGAATCTTTCATGCTTTTGTATTTACTAAAAACATGTTCTTAAAAATTGTCCAAGTTGCATGTGAAGTTTCTCCATTTTTTATATATCCCAGGACAATATTATCAATGATTGAAAATAGCCAATATATCACATTTTTGTCTTTTGCATTCCATTCTTTCCATGCCTTAATTCATCTGTAGTCATAGGGGTACTCAGCTCTAGCTCCTTTTCTTAACTTAAAATGAACTCATAAAGGCCCTTTCTAATAAGGAAGTTCGTCACACGGAACTTCCATGAAGGGTAGTTGTTCTTGTCTAGCTTCTCAATGATGGGATTTTCAAATTTCTTTGCCATTATTACAAAAATGATACAAAATAACCAGTAAGTCTTCTGCAACCTTTCACAACAAGTGCATAGTAATACATGAATAATACATCAAGCAACTTTTTTCACTGATTGCTCGATAGTACATGTAATCTGCAACTTGTTTGCAAATAAAACTTATGTTTGCTTCTTGGCAAACACCTCAAAAATCACAGATTCAAAAACTACAACTTGTGAACCCACTTTCGGTCGATATGGCCGAAATTGTAGTATACCCTAAAATTGTTGTCCACAAGCTTACGGCTCTAAAATGGGGCTTGAAACGATCTCAAATGCCCAAAAAAACAGTAGATAAGCCCTTTGTCTCTGTAGAATATATAGTGCTTTGCTTGTACACCAAATCTCACATCAATTTGAGATTTTCACTTTGCCCTACTTCTAGTGCCTCCACAGGCACTATCCAAGAGAAAGAGTGAAAGAATGGGAAAGCTTCTTACCCATTGCTTGCTTGCTGCTCGAATCCTTATTTCTTCTCCTTCACTTTAGCCTTAAAAAATCAACCTCTCTCAGTGGTACTGCTCTGATACCATATGAAGAATTGCGTGGTAGTGGGGGGGACTTGCTTGAGCTACTATCCCAACACACACCATACACACAAGAGAAAGCTCACTCAATAACACAAGAAGAGAGATGAAGGCCAAAACATTTTCTTATTGTTTTTTTCTTCTTCTTCCATCCACAATATAATGTACACCAAGTATAGATAAGATACAACATAAAGGAAAGTAGAATGCTAAGATAAATAATGAATAACTAAGTATATTAATCGATTGGCAATATAACTATGATAGCTGTAGGTAGGTGCAACAAACTAAATATAATAAATGATAAGTCAGTAGCCATGTGAGGATCATAATGACTATTGATGTGCGTGTAGACCTACGGACCCATCTAGCTAGGTAGTCCATCATCAATGTCTGCACGTGTTGAGCTTGCCATCTCAACAAAGAGTGGATGATGAGGGCCCAAGGTTGCATCTTGTCAGCTCTCTCAAAAATCTAAAAGTTGAGCCTTCTAGCTTTGTCTATAAGGGACTCAAGACCGACACCCTCTTCAACTTTATTCAAGCATAAAAGATCCCATTTGATTTGATGATATGAGGGAGCATTGTTACTGGTCCATAAGAATTGATGTAATAATTTCATGACCTGCAAAACCAAGCAAAATTGTTAAAGCAAAAGAGTGAGGCCATGTATATTGTAGATGAGGTTAGAATGCTCTTAATGTCAATAACCTTGCCTACCAGGGTCAAGGGTATCGAAGTTCATTTACTAATTTTAGCTTGTAGTTTGACTTTAAATTAATCAAATTTGTACTTTGTGGTGAGGCTGACCCCAATAAGAGCACCAAGGTAGTGGATCACCTCACATGGTCTTACAACCTTGAAACCATAGGTCAATAACCATTCCTCAAATTCCTACCATAATAGGAGGACCAACTCTGTTTTGAAGCAATTGACCGTAGAAGCGGACAAGGCAATGCGAAGTTCAAGTAGACCCCAAGAAGACATCCATCAGCAATGACAATCGAAGCATTGTCATCAGAAAAAAAGTAGGAAAAGGCCATAGAAGTGCCATTAAGGAGTGGGAGGCCCTTAAGAGCTTCATCATGAAGCCTGTTTTATTGAACTTGCATAAGAGGGGATCCGTGATCAAGGCAAATAGAAGATGTGGGAGGGGGGCAACCGTGAATATATCACCTAAGTTGGAAGACCTAGAAAAGTTGCCATTGATATCAATAAAAGCTAAGGCATTAGTAAATAGGGCATTTACCATTCTTGAGAAGACAAGACCAAATTGGAGCATGGCCACGACACCTTTGATGAACCGCTAGCTCACATGGTCATATGCTTTGTTGATGTCCATGTTGACCAACATGATATCATTGTGGTGGGTGAGGGCATAATCCATGGAGAAGACAAGATTAAGGATTATATCTTGAATTTCATGGGGCTAAATACAAATCCATATTGTTTAGGGTGGATGATACTAAAAAGGAGGTGTTTGACTTGTAGGGCTTGTGCCTTGGCACAGACTTTGTAGGAGCAATTAAGCATTGTAAGATGTCTCCAATTGGATACCTTGGAATATGCAGAGGGGACTTTAGAGTTAACTTAATTAGTCCTTGGTTGAAGGAGCTGAGCATCAAATCAGATGATATGAGGCAATTTAGCATAGCCATGAAGTCTTCACCATAGCAATGCCATAGTGATTGAAAAACCTCCACATGACTAGGCGATTAGGACCAGTGCCTAGCTAGCTTTCATATGAGAGAGATAAAACTGGATTTACTCCATGGAGAAATGATGTTCTAAAAGGAGAGCTACCTCACGGAGAATGGGGATAGTAGTATTCTCTAAGAATGACCCCCAGCAAACATCGTAGTCTTCCAGGTCAAGGGGTTCATAGCCCAGCCCACAATTGCCACCAAGTGTTGCTCGAAGATGCGAGTGAAAACAAAAACTTGTTTGGGACATCACCCAACATCTCCCACTCTCTTCAGTTGCACCTTGGCTGCCAGGACCGAGAAGGATTCTTGTAGCCTCATGGATTGCCCTATCTCCTCGAGGAGGACTTGGAGAGGGGGAGTCGTCGTGGGATTCTTGGAGAGCGCTCAGTATGCATTTGCGCGCGTGAGCAACCGCTTTAGAGTTCCTCCTACGTCGGGCAGCCGCTTTCCTTCCAAAGGCCTTGCTTGGCACAGGAAGTCACTCATCAAGACATCTCTGCCACAGGAAATGGGGAGAGATGGAAGGATCTCTGGTAGCGGCTCTTTTGGGTTCTTCAAGGAATGCATGGTTGCTTAGAAAGGAGGTAGTAAATCGGTGGTTCTGCCCTATCACAACAATTCTAAACGTGAGTAAAATCGAAAGGTGATCAAACGCTATAACCTCCAGAAGAACGCAATATATAGGATGGCCCATGAGCCACCAGCCCTCGGAGGAGGCATAGAATTTGTCGAGCCTCCCAGCTCTGCAGGTGGGGCTGCAGCCCCAATGGCGGTTATGCCAAGTGAAGTGTCTGTCGGTTTGTCATTGGCGGCCATGAGTGGTATGTCCCCGAGTTCAGACGCTTAGCAGAGGTCCTCTCGTGAGTCACGCTCCGTCGAAATCATGCATCCACCCCCGTGGGACCGATTAGCATCGCTGCAGGTCATATTCCAATCGCCCGCAAGGAGCGCCTGGCAGCCTTCGAGATAAGCCTTCAAGAATTCCCATTGCTTGGCTCGGATATCAAAGACATATGAAGCGTAGACTAAGACCAGTAGGAGCGGCTCGCTCCCCCCAGCAGCTTATTTCCACCACTAGCGAGGCACCCTTCTTCGGAACGCCATGCAAGCTTAGGTGATAGCCAGCATTAGAGTGCCGCCTCTGCCCCGTTGAGCCAAGTTTGAGAACACGGTGAAGCCAGGAAAATGGAGTTTACCACATGCTAACATGTTGTGGTTGCATTTGAGGCAGATCTTTTAGCTAGGAATTAGCATAAGGTGGGCGTTCTATAGTGGTTTTTGAGAGAGCAAGCGTAGACAAAATGACCATTGCCCCTACAATTATAACAAGCATCTAGGAAGGGAGAATCCTAGGCAGTGAGGAGGATTTCAATACATGTTGCATCCTATTGATGGAGGAACTTGAGCGGCTCATTTCAACAATCCCATATGATGTAGAATCGATGCTTGCCCTCAAGTACTCACCAAGAAGTAGACACAAGAGTGTATAGCACTTTACCCAGAGTGGAGGCAATGGAGGAGACTTCCTCATTGAGCTATGGTGGGAGGTTTGTGAACATAATCCAGACTAGACATTCGTGGAGGAGGATACTATCCATGATAAATGAGGAAGACCAATAAAGGGCATAGATGAGGTTCCTTTTGTGTTTGACTGATGAAGCTAGTAAGTCACTTGCACTCAGACTTTGAGGCCAGATTGGTGAGATAGAAGCCCTTGTCAATGAAGCGAAATTGGAGTAGAGAAATCTTACCATGGTAGGTAGCATCGAACTAGTGAGAAAACCCATCCTCGAGAGGAGGCCTTTTGAGGAAGTACAAGAAAACCCCACAAGTGACAAGATTGGCATAGTGTTGTTTGACTCATCGAGGGGAACGGTGACGACAGCCTTATGGATCCTAGCTCCTTGCCCCACCTTAGCCTTACACTCTTGGTTGTGCTTGACTTGATCCGATTTGAGTGCCTTCTCCATCTTAGCCATGTCAACCTCATGAGGTCTCAAGGCTTGTCTGTAGTCAAGACTAATGACATTCTCCTTTGTCATCTACTCTATTCACTATTGCTTGCTTGATGTCGCCTATATGTAGGCCTGATCAACACACTATGTTACCTGACCACGATGACATTGCAACCACCACATCGGAGCATTGCTATTTGTCAAAGCATGTTAATGGTGCTCCTACATCAGTAAGTTAACTCACCATTCTCCACTCTACTTCCACTCCACCCCAACCACATCGTTGTAATGTCAAGAGATCAAGAATATTCCCTCGAGAGCGAGGTTGCCAAAACTACTTTGAAAGTTAAGTTACTTGCGCTTCGAGCATTTAAGGTAAGAAACAAATTTTTACCCATTAGGATAGCACGAGTTTCACCTTTTTATAGAGATAATTTTCCACTTTGTTTCTCTTTGTCCACATTGGAATAAAACATTCAGCACGACCACTTAAAAACATCCGTTATAGCACTATCAATATGGTATATACATCCAAAAAGGGTATATAATTTATCATTTTAATAGCATTTCAAAATGGAAATTTTCAAGAAAGGACCTCATGCCCAAATGTTTCAAATCATTTTTATGCATTATGTTTTCAACATAAAAATGATGCATGATAATTATTCATCAAATCTACATTCATAGTCACTTTTTCTTATGTGCCAATAATAATAGGGCATGCAAATGTATGCATGCTATTTTTAGCACAATTAAAACATCATAACATGCATATGTTTACTTCTACATTTCTAGTATCATGTAGATGCTTGTTAGAGTGTCCCCCCCTTCTCTCTCTCTCTCTCTCTCTCTCTCTCTCCACCCCACATCAAGCACTTTTTGGCCTCCTGGCCTCCCAAGGGGGGAGTCATATCATTTCTTCAAATGGGGGGTTGAAGTGTTTTAGTCAAGGGGTGAATTTCCATTGGCTGAGTCTCCTAAAAAGTGGGTGAGAAATAGCATTACGTGTGCTCTAGAGAAGGCTTTCTATTTTCCACATCCATCTAAAAGGGATCGTTTGATTGAAAAAGACTTACTTGAAAGGGATTTAGCTTGCCTGCTCATTACGAATGATAGAATTTTCTTAGTCATTGTTGCTTCATTATTATTAATCTACTTATTTATTGTTGCTTAATCATTGTTTAATTGTGTATGCAATATATTGTGAAGGATCAAATTCACTTTCCAATTCAAAAAGCAAGAGTTGACTATCGGGAATGACAACTAAAGAGGTGTCTTCTCAATTCTTATTGATCCAAACTTCAATTGTATACAACCTGGTTCTCGTTCAACCTTGCAACTTGGTTCTCATTCATTTCCTTTTGTGTTTTGTAACCTCTTTGTCTCTTAGGATTTTGATTTCACAACAATAGCGATAAGACTATGGTATGTTATGTGTGAATCAAATTATTATTTTGTTCTTCCCAATATTTTGAATTGCTAAGAATTGGGATTCCATAAAAGCACATGGTTTCTGCAATGATCTGATTGTATCGAATTCCATTGAGTCTTTATATATACTAGATATGTATTCCTTAAAAAATATTGTGTTGTTCAATTAGGAGGTGTATTTGTGAGGCTGCATTTGCTATTCACTATTGAAATCATGTTATCTAACTACTCGAAATTCTTGATTATGGTACAAATGATATACCATTCAATGTCTTCTGAATTACTATTTGGTTCTCAAAGGATATCACTACTCTAGCACAATGGGATAACATTACCCTAGTGTTAAAATATTGTGCTTTGCATGGTTGACCTTTTGTGAGACTAGGACACATTTATGATTAGCATTACATTAACAATGAATAGAAACGATCAAGTTAAGCATTCTCTATTTTCTTTGAGACCCCAATATAGTAGCAACAGCTACTATTAAAACTAAAATAACTATGTTCCTACGTCTTCTCTCTAGTTGTTTTGCATGTTTGGGGTCTCTATTGAGCAGTGACTATAGCTTGCTAGCTAGAGGTCTAGATAAGGAGCTGATTTTTTACAAGAAGTGTAGGCATACTTCTAAAGTACTTAGTGAGTAACTACAATTGGCATTGTGTGTGCTTGGCTATTTTAAAGGCTAACTATGAGAGTTATTGGGAATATTTTTAATAGATGTACAGAAGATGGGAGCTCCAATGATCATGAGAATAGAGTTGTTGGTAGCATGAATGTTGATATGAAATGTTTCTATTGAGATCTACTAACACATAGACATCTTAAAGCATGATGTCAAGAGGATTGGAGTCCCCAATGATTCTTTGAAAGATCATTAGGCTCCATAAACTCCAAGAAGGGTTTGAAGGGAGATTGATTTTTTTTTCTTGTTCAAACTTGAACTACATGCAAGTTGGTTCTCATTCATTTCCTTTTTGTTTTGCCAATGGTGTAAAGGAGTGTAAAGAACAACTTGTTTATGACCCAAGTTAGGTGTCTACGGTCATTGGTGTCTCATTGGTGTGCTTGAAGACGAAGAAGAAGGGTAACAGAGCGATGCACAATGACACTTAGCAATTGACACAAAGGGTGAAATCCACTTCCATACTCCATGATGGAAGTGATCAAGAAGGTGGCATCTTCTAATTATATGTTGATTTGAAATGCTTTGTTGATGACTTGTTTAGAATGGGGGAATACAAAGCGTGGGAGCTTGGCTCTTGAACATGCAATGCAACTAGTTAAACATAATTCTAGAACTTATGTTTGTATGCCTAATATTTATGGAACTATTGGTATGGATTTAGAGTATTCTCCCATCATGTGTATATACCAAGGTGCATAGACAACTATGACAATCAAGTGAACTTGAACCTATTGTAATTGGAATGTATGATAAAGAACTAGTGTGGTTGTTTACAACTATGGATAGTACTTTAGGGTTGTCAGTGGAGTTGCTATGGTTGGAAATTCAATAGTACAGTAGTACAGTCAACTCTACTAACTTTGGCTTTTCCTTAGTATTCTTGCATGGGATAAGCTTGGTTTTTTGTATAGTAGTGTATTTGTTATTTCTACAACAATGGCATATAGAGGTTGGAACTATTGCATCAATTACATGCAACCATTATTGCATACTACAAGAGAGACAATGAAATCTAGGTTCCCATTTTGAGGGCCAACAAAGTAAAGGTGTCCATTGTGTAAGGGAGAACTTTAAATGTAGTGCAACAAGTTGATCTTTACCTCATGGTAGATGGATGTTACTCGAATGCTACATCTTGTTTGTGTATCACAGATGTGAAAAGTAGTAATGTGAGAGGAAGTAAGACATGTTATGTACTTGTTGGATATAGGACAAGTCATGAGTCTTCATTATTCCATGCTTCCAAAATCAATTTTATATGGTACATGGTTTCTATGCTTATGCTATAGTATTTGTCAGTTCATGTTCTTATGATCTTTGAGGAAGGGTGTAAGAATATGAATGCAAAGCTTGTTGCTTGTGTTTATATTGGTAAATGTGGGTGTGTAAGATGACATCACAATAATTTTTTCTGCATTGTGAGGCCACTTTCCAAGTTTTGTTCCATTTATTTTACTACTAGTGTTTATGCTAGTGAATTTGAGTATGTACGACGATGTTCCAACAACTTTTAGTACTTTGCAACACTACTTCCCACGTTCTATTCCATTTCAATCATATGTGTGAAAGCTATGAAGCTTACAAGTCAATTGCTATAGTAGACAACATGCATGGATTCTGCACAATAGCCTAAACATAGTTGAATTCAGGGTATTGAACTTGTTTCTCTAGGACAATCAAGTGAACTTGATAGTGCATGATCAAGAACTAGTGTGTTTGTCTACAACCATGATTGTTACTTGAGGATTATCAACAGAACTACTATGATTGCTAGTTTAATAGAAGACCATAGTATTCCACTTCATTATCAACTTTGTCATTTTCTTACTATCACTTGCATGAGATACCCTTACTTTTTAAGACCTTTTGTTGGTGTTTATGCTGGTGAATTTGAGTACGTATGACTATGTTCCAAGAATTTTGAGTACTTTGCAGCACTACTTCCCAGATTCTATTCCATTTCGATCATATGTGTGCAAGCCAAGAAGCTTACAAGTCTATTTGTTGTAGTAGACAACATGTAGAAATTCTACACATTAGCCTTAACATAGCTGAATTTAGGGTACCTACTCTTAGGATTTGACAAAGGTTTCATCTGGACAACTATATACTTTTTAGGGTTTGAATTTTTTGAAGGGAGTTTTTCAATATGATATAAGTAGCAAAAGTTATGAGTAGATTTCGGGCTATTAGTGCTCTAGTATAGCATGCATAAATTCTAGACAACAACCTAAATACAACTAAAATCAAGGTACCTACTCTTAGGATTTGATAGAGGTTTCTATTGGAAAGTCGTAGAGTACCTATTAGGCTTTGAGTTTTCAAAAGAAATTTCTGAATCTAACATGTGTAGCAAAAGTTATGGGTAGATTTCAGGTTGCTAATGGTGTAAATAACAACATGTTTATGGCTCGAGTCAAGTGTTTGTGGTCATTGGTATGCTTGAACATGAAGAAGAAGGGTAAGGACATGACACACGATGACACAATGGGTGAAATCACTCATGTATACCATGATGGAAGTGATCAAGAAGATGGCATCTTCTGATTATGTGTTGATTTGAGATGTCTATTGATGACATGTTTATAGTGAGGAAATAAAAGCTTGGGAGATTGGCACTTGAACATGCAATGCAACTAGACAAAATAAATTTTGTAGCTTGTATCTGTATGTGCAATATTTATGCAGTTATTGGTATGGATATATAGTACTATCACATTAGGTATGTATATCAAGGTGCATAAACAATTATGGCAATCAAGTGAACTTGAACCTATTGTCATTGGAGTGCACGAAAAAGAACTAATGTTTTGGCTATAACCAAGATTGTTACTTTAGGGTCATTGTCATAATTACTATGATGGCCAATTCAATAAAAGACCATAGTACTATACTTGATTATTGACCTTGTCATTTTCTTAGTACCACTTGAATGAGATACCCTTGCTTTTTTAGACAACATATTTGTGATTTTTGCAACTACTTCATCATAGCTACTAGCCTTTTTTGGCAAACTTTATTGTGGATCTTGATTAGTATCAATTAGTGTTAAGTAAGCCCATATTTGAAGGAAAGAAATTTCTAACCTTCAAAACTAAACATAATGGAAAAAAATGAGAGTGTTTACATCTCTTAGTATGATGACATTTGCTATTCTTAGAATGGCATACTTGAGGTAAGAGACAAATACCAACTTGTGACAAAGAAACTAGTAGTTTCCCATCATTATGCATTCATAGCTAGATTACTTAATTCATTTACTATTTCTTGCAACTATTATGAAATTGAAAGTGAAGCTAAAGGTCACAATCAGAGAGCCCTACACATCATAATGCATGAGTAAAAAGTTGTTTGCCTCATTTAAGCCTTGATTTGAGAGCCCTTCGTAAATAAAGAGCTCAACTTAAACCTACTATCATTATGAATATGTGATAAAGAAGTAGTATGGTGATCTATACCTATGGATAGTATAATTGAGGGTTCAAAAATTAAAGAGCCAAAGGGCTGGCAAAGATGTGGATAGCATAGATTGAAAATTTAGGTGCAAACTATGTTTGTGATCTTGGATTGGTTGATGAATCCTTTCACCCCATGGGGGCAACTGTTCCACTTTCATCTCCCAACAACATATGAATTCCTTCATTGAATAGTTTGAATAGCTTTAGCATGGGGTAGTAATGTGAAGTAATTCAAGTGTTGAAGCAATCATACAAACTTGTCTATGTATGATGTAAATGTGAACAATCTTACATAGGTAGACCCCATTTGCACATATGCACCTTATAGACCATCCCAAACATAGATGAATAAATGATTGTATAGTGACAACCATGAATGATCAACAACAGTAGTAATAAATATGGAAAATTGATGATTTATGCATAAAACCAAGATGATTCTTTTTGTTGGCAAGTACTTATTATGAGAGAGAGACCCACTTCAACTTATTAGATTTGGCTTGCCTCAACTCCATAGCTATTGTAGATCTGTGTGTGTAATGAAAGTAAATATTAAAAACAAACATAAAGTACGAAATTAAAAATTAAAAATTAAAAATACCAAAACAAGAATACAAATTATGAATGTAAACACTCAAAATAACAAAATATTATGCCAAGCCAAGTAGGGGTTAGAGCTAGGTAGAAATTGAGGCAATGATGCTAACAAAGAGAGGAGGGTAGGTGGTCTAGCTACCAAGTGTGGTTGTCTATGATGGTTTTGCAGATAATGTTAATGTATGGTAGACTACCAAAAATAGATGATCACTCTTGTCAAATAATGATGGCATGAACTTGTTAAAGGGACCATGAAATGCAATGGAAAAGTAACAGTAAGGTGGTGTAGGTTTGCATGCAAATGACAATGTATGAACTTGTGGTGGTGAAAAAGATGGATAGCCATAGGTAGAGTTGAAGGTGAGGTGGTGCATGTTTGCATGCAAATGACAATGTTTGAACTTGTGGTGATGAAAATGGCCATAGGTAGAGTTGATGGTCATTTCTAGATGGTTACTATATACACTACTAGTGTTTATAGGAGATATGATGAAAGTTTTCTAGTGTCGCTAGGATCTACATTAGACACATGGCTTGATAGAGTACATGTGGTGTAGTTGAGATATGAAACAACTAAAAAGATTGGCACAATGTTGGATTACCCCATAGCTTAGCATAGGTTTGGAGAAGAGCTTTGAAATTAGTATTTTACTACTACAATCATAGAGTGAAATGATTGTAACTTTGTGAACACAAGCTTGGGCTACAAACAATGGACCATCAGTAAAATATTAGACTTTGCAAAGATGTAATAGACTCCGAGATAGTCTCAAAGATAGGAGCTCATTTCCAATCATCGTTACCTAGTACATAATAAATAGATGCAGTGAGGCAAAACCACAACAACATACTTTGAAAGCTTATGTTTAATATCATAGAATAATAAGTGCATGTAGATATTGGCATAATGTACAATGCAAAAGGCAATAATATTTAGTAATGTAAATTGTAAAAAGGGATTAAATTTTAGCAATCTCTTAAAAACTTGGATACTTGAAGGAAGCTTGCAAGGATCGAGCTTATGTGCCCGCACAAGGAATATACTAGTCGAGTGTCAATTTAAATGGATAACTAAATCTTTTCTTCAGACAAACTAAGCAGCTTGACAGCATGCAACCCTTCACATGTCTATTTAAGAGCAACTTATCCTCCCCCATGATGTTGTATCCTAGTTGCTAGCAATGATACCATGTTTGTGTTGGATATTGCCCATGGCCTTGAGTGTGGTCCCAGTCACCGTGTTGCCATGCCATGTCGCTTAGTGCCTTCGGATATATTTTAAGCTATCCCCTTTGTTATGATGTGGGGGTGCTAACTTGCCAAGGTCCACATGTGCAATTTGTCCTATAAAAAAAGAGGCCCACCAATAATTGACCATGTGTTAATAATTGGTACATAGTTTATTATTTGTTTACATAGCATACAACATCATGTGCAACATAACGTGTATAGCTATTTGTAAGTAATGTCAACTTGTAAAGTGAATGTTATCTATCGATTCCCACAAAAGTACATGATTCATTTTGCTACATGTCCACATCTTGAGCCTCCTTATTGAACCACTATGCTATTTAGTACATTTGCAAGCATCAACCTCTTATCAAAATACCATGTCACCTACAATAAATCCACATCAATCTATCTCACAGATCCATTTCTCAAATAGTGATCATTCATATCACCTACAACAGATCAACGTCGCTTATAGCCTTCTCTTACCCAGGTGATCAACTGCACTTTAGTTGATTGGTCAAGCATGGCGTTATCCTCAGTGTCACAATGATCAATATCCCAAGGGAGTTATGCTAAGGTTGTATGAAAACTCTAACTGATTTCTCAAGTTTGTGAGTTCTTGACTTTGTAAGCTTATTAGCTCTCACAATGTGAAGGTTGGGGATTGATCTATCATTAGTCACCCCCAAACCCCATGCATCCCGTATAAGTTGAAATAGAGGATACCCACATTGATTAGGAGGGCTCATGCACATGGGTTTCATTAAGATATCAATATAGTATGTATTTTGGATGCATGATTTTTCGATGTTAAAGGTTTTATTTTGAACAACCCTCATAAACTTTACTATTTTACCTTGCATACTATTTCAAATATTTTAATTTAAGTATAAGGCATGTAAATTATCTAATCCTAAATTTTAAGAATAATTATTACCTCTAAATAATTCAATTAATATTTATTAGGAGTAGAGTGTATATTTGTAACATAATATATCCATCTAGTCCAGTATTCTATTGTGATTAATATTTAAAATTATAATATGTATCAAATCCATAGATTTATTTTGAAGTATTTATTGTGCTTTTGATGTTTTTCAAGGTCCAAAATTATATGCTAAGGAGATGGAGTACATGTTCATTAGGGGAAATATAAACTAAAAAAAGGCTCCACCCACTTTTTGTGGTGGACCCTACCTAGAAAGGAGGGGGGTCTCCCTTTCTTGTCACCCTGGTAACTAGCCTTTTTCATCCTCCAAGATGGGACCAGTACTACTCTTCCAAAATTGATATATCAGGAACTCAGATTTATTTTTACCCCAAAAAATGACATTTAATTTTTTTTCACAAAAATATATTTTTTTCTTGAAAGACACCCAATCATATTACAATTTAAAATAATCAATTCCTATATATATTTTGCATTAAATACCCTCCAAATTAGTTCATTCTCCAAGATGAGACCACCACTCTTCCAAAAGTGTCACAATAGCAACTTGGATTTATTTTTGTTCCAAAAAATAAAGTTTTAATAATTTTCACGAAAAATATATTTTTTAATCAAAAGATAGGAGGAAATAAAAACATTGATAATTGGGTATATGGTTCCTTGTATCCTAATGACCCTAGCACTAGGCTAAATCCACCTTTCAATTTCACTTCTTCATTGCTTAATTTTATTGGAGACAGTGAAAATACTTTACTAGATTATAGCAAATGCTTAGGTGGAAATATTCATATACATCAATATTGTCAATCAATGTTATACATCACTCGTCAATATTTGTTACAATCCCAATGTTCTTTAAATATGTTGCAATAAGACCTAGAAGATCAAGAAATCTAAGTGAAGAATCTTAAAGAAGAATTGAAGTAGAGTAAAGACAAGGGACAAGAGGTGGTAGATAACACACAAAGAAATTCAATATTATAGGAGGGGAAAACTTCACTAAAATTGCTTTTGGAGAAAACGGATAAGGATAATAACATTATAGAAGTAGAGTTGCAAAGGTGTAAGCAAATTCCCATGGAATATAAGGAAAGGAACGTTGATTACTCCTAGTGCTATCACTATTCTTGAATGGTGGAGCACAAAAAAGACTTCTACAAGCATTAAGGTTGGCCATTTTCTATTAAAGATAATATAAATTCACTATATTCCTTGAAAGTATCTCTTTTTTTAAAGAAACTTTTTTAATGATAGTGGAGTCCAAGATGAGGGCCAATAGATGAAGCTCCCAAAGGTGTTCTTAAAATGTAAGCATTTGGTTTGAATTTTGAGAGATCTTCGATATCGAGCCCTCCGCCTTGTTGCTTTAAATATTAAGGTTCTTACCAAATATTCTTAATAATTTATCCATAGAAAAAGTTCAAATAGCACGTGATACATTCAGGGTTAGTTGACAAGGCCAAGAGGCCATATATAATATGATAGCAAATGCATTGGCTTGTAGCAAAATAAATCACATGATTTTGCCTCATCCATTTTAGCTTAGAGCTGTAAGACGAGCACAAAACATATCCATTTTGATGATTCAATAGGGGAAAATTTTAAATCGGTGACAAAAATGGAAGTGGAGGGAACTAAAGATGGAAATATTTTTTATGACAATGACCTTAAGTTGTAATGTAGCATGGCTTGTTTCTACAAGGTACAATGCTCGAAAGGTATTGACTTGTCCTAATATAACACTATGGATTCAATATGGTACACTTGTTTCTACTAAGTTTGTGCCAACTATAATTGCCAAATTTTTTTCAACCTTGAAGTTTGTTTTAGTAAGCTTGATGAATGCCAAATCATAAAGGGACGCGTGATTTCCCCACGTCTCTAATAAAAAATTTAAAAACATAAATGTAAGTTAGTAAGCTGTTAGTTCATAACTTAGTGAGGTCAATTAGAAAGTTAGTAAGTTAGTTCATAAGTTAGTGAGGTCAATTACTAAGTAAGTAAGTTAGTTCATTAGTAAGTAAGTAAGTTAGTTCATTAGTTAGTAATGTTAATTAGTAAGTTAGTAGGTAAAGTTATTAGTTAGTAAGGCTAACTTATGTAGCTTACTAAACCTTATAACTAATAACTAACGTTAGAAAAATTAACGTTAAAAAAAGAAAAGGGGCGTTGAATTGATGGTCATTGCCACTATAAAGAGTGCCCCCTAATTGAAACAATCTGTGGGCCTTATCATCACCATCGCCATCATCATCATCATTAGCATCATCATCGTTATTATCATCATCATTAGCGCCAACAGCCTCACGACCCCCCTTTTAAAAAAATAAAAGAGAAAATAATAAAAAAGAGAGGCTCCCACTCTCAGTGAAGGAGCTATTTTAACATAAAACGAGAGAGAGAGAGAGAGAGAGAGAGAGAGAGAGAGAGAGAGAGAGAGAGAGAGAGAGAGAGAGAGAGAGAGAGAGAGAGAGAGAGAGAGAGAGAGAGAGAGAGAGAGAGAGAGAGAGAGAGAGAGAGAGAGAGAGAGAGAGAGAGAGAGAGAGAGAGAGAGAGGAGACCTTGAGAGGCTACGAGAGGGAGTTACCCTGAGAGGCTACTAGAAAGAGAGTTAGAGAGGGAGAGAGTTAGCTCAATCCCCCCTCTCTCGATCTTCAATTAGGCCATTTCCTCTCATGCTCTCCCATTCCGAATTCTTTTCTCCTTCTTCATCTCTCAAATCCACTCACAAACGATGGCTCCAAAGCAGCGAGGTGCAAAGACCATGAGATCCACCGCAACCAATGAGTATTGCCAGAGATACGGGAGTGCCCGAGGTTGCTAGAGTTGTCACTATCAATGGAACATCGGGTGTGGAAAATGCGAGTGCAAGCAAAGAAAAAATTTCCAATGTTGTGGTGTCAAACTAGGTTATTCATGACTCAGAAATATGCTATTATTTTCATATCGCCACATAAAATAATAAGGTTTTTGCAAAAAATTTACATAAAATATTAGCTTTTGTATAAAATGGTACAAGAACTACTTGTTAGATTGCATGGACAACATCCATATAAAAATTAAGTACATAAAATATTAGCTTCCATATTTACATTTATACAAAACGACAGCTTCCATCTAGAGAACGTTATACTACACGCATACAAAATGACAGCTTCCATCTAGAGAACATTATACTACACGCATAAATTGTTAATTGCTACCTATGATTAATCGAGATTATAATATGTAGAATTACAATGGAAATAATTGTAGAAGGATATTGCATGAAATAAGTAAAGGATTATATGTGCATTCAAGATTAGTTAAATAAATTAACTCGATATATTTATTGTTAGATGTGACAAGGTTAAGTGTTGATTAAAACACTTAAAAAGTGAAAGTCTATTTAAAGGTATGGTAAACCGTCTTGTAAAGTTATTGTCATAATATTTTTCTAAGTGCCAACTAAAGGAAATTCGCTTATGTTGGGTAAGTTAGGCCTAAAAAGGAAATTCATATCTTGCTTAAAAAAGTTGAAAGAATTGTACTCAAAATTTGTTTTCCGCAATGGTTGTTTAAATTGTATGCATGTTTGTAAGATAAATTACATGAAGGAAGTTGTGATTTAACAAACTAATTAAAGAATCTGTTGTATATGTTTTAATAAATGTGTTGTAGGTAATTAAAAAACTAAAGATGATACTGTCATCAAAGGAAAGTGGGTGGGCGTGACCCCCTTGATGGGTCTGTCCATGGTAGGGTGGTTCTAGTTAGCTGGGAGCTTTTCTAAATTGGTGATAAAAATAGGAGAATGATAAATTGACCAACTAGTCGCTAGGTAGAACTGACTTGCATTGTTTTAGGGGGCCAGAATGGGATTTTGCCTTATGGGCAGGAGGGTTGATGTACCACACTCCCCTTCGTCTCCCATTCTCTTTGAACCATGTGCAATGACAAGACCGCTTTAGTTCGAGTAATCCTATAGGAAGTGGGAACTCAAAATTATGGATGCTAGCTAGTTGTTAGGAGACCTGCTTGATTTTAAGAACCCAAAAATTCAAGTCGATCCTAGTGGCTTCAACTGGAACTCTTTTGTTGTGATGTAGACTTAGTAGAGTCTAAGTGACAAACACCGTGATGCTCTAAGGAAGTGTCGGGCGGCATCATTTGGAAAACCTACTAATGGACTACAAAAGGTGTGCCTTGGAAAAAGCATGGTGGACACCTCACAATTGGTACGAGAGCGCACATTAGTATAGAATATGATGTAAGCTTAATTTTTTTTTTTCATGGATTGTAAATACAGCCTAGGACACATTTTCTTCTCTTTGTTAATGTATGTTTTTGAATTATGGCAGAGTAACGAATCTTGGAAACGATTCTTGATCTTCCAAGTAATGTTTATGTCAGCTATACATTCATCCGGTCTTGCTTGGAGAAATCAGATGATGCGGATATTAGACTAGTTGTACAACCCCTCACCTTTGTATCGTGAGAGATGGTGGATGATTAATAGAGGATACTGCTATATCGATATAAGCCATCTGGCTTACCTTCAGAATAATCTAAAAAGGGTGAAATGGATGGAAGATCTTAAAGTTGTCAAGATCTATCTATTTTATGAAGCCAATGTAAACTCAAGCCTGTATACTAGAGGCATTAAGATCAAAATAAACCATTATATTTATGAGGAAGTTACAAAGATCCTTCCAACCAACAGAGTGAAAGTAGTAGGTTGCTCTAGCTACCGCAACTATGAAAAGGATGGATTTTTTGATCTCCCTAAAAAATATAGATTCCTAGATATCTACTTGCAGAATCCAAGTTACTTCGTAAAGGATGTGTCAGAGTGTTATGCTTAGATTGTAGTAGGGAATCCTTTTCTAAAAAATAAGATGAGCGTGTGAGCTATCTGAATAATGTATTTCTTCCCATTGGTTACTTTGTACATCTGTTGTAATAAAAATCGATTGATAATTTATCAATCAGAGAAATAATGGAACCCTACTTTTCCCTTGAAACCTCTGAAATTGGGAAAAGAGTTTTATTTGAAATTGTTTCAAAAAATTAAGTTAGAAATAAATTGAGCATCAAACTCTAATATTAATGCTATATAAACTTCATTAAGTTTAACTTGGGAATTATTGAAAATTCTCTAGAATCTTGCATCCACAATAATTCCCAATGAAGCCCAAGAAAAGCGGAATCTTTTAAAGTAAGTCAAACCTTGGGAGAGGCGAGAATATGGAAATCGATGCAGAAATTTGGATTGAATCCATGTAAGATTATTTTACTGCTGCTAGAGCTATCCTAGCCAACCAAGCCATGATAGCTAAGCTAAAATTAATTTGCGAAGCTCGACTCTGGTGGACGCAGTGGTGTCGAGATCAAGGTGTCCTTGAAAATACCATTACTTGGGATTTGCTAAAAGAAGCTATAGGAGGAAGGTATTTACCTCCAGCTTATCGCACCCAGAAAATGAATGAGTTCTTTAATTTGAAGCAAATGGGGCTGACCTTGGAGGCATATTACTCCAAGTTTGTTTCACTTCTTAAATATGCACCCTCCATGGATACTGCTCAATAAGTGTCCAAGTTCTGCAATGGGCTAAATTCTCCTTTGAGCACTTGTATAGAATTAATGCGCCCAACAAACCTCCAATATACTTTGATTGGAGCTGCTCCTATTGTGTGAGAAGTACAATCAAAGCCTAAAAATAATAAGTTCTGGAACTACAATAACCAAAACAAAGGAGGATTCAAAGGCCAAGCAAAAAGAACCCAAGGTAAATTTCACCAAGGCCAAAAGAAAAATGTAAAATCCAATGTAATTGAAAATTTTGTTCCTACCCAAGGAAACATGAATGGTCTTAGGTGCTTTCACTGTAATGAGCCAAAACATTTCAGGAGAGATTGAAAACCATTGCCAAGGCCAATTTTGAGGTCAAAAGGCAGAGCCGCCCAAGGTTGAGGTCAAGTAGCTATGGCAAGAGAAAGAACGTCAAATATTACCCTTAAAGAGATTAATAAGGAGGAAGACCCTACTATGGAAAAAGATATTGAAAAAACAACTGTTCATGCTGCATTCCACAAGAAGGGTCCAAATTGTCATTATTCAATAATATAGACACTAGCTAGTCATTGAGGTAAACCATTTAAAGTTTTAGTTGACTGTGGAAGTACACACTCATTTATTTCACCCAAGCGTGCTAAGAAGCTAGGAATAGATACAGTAAATGTATCAAAATTGCTTGTGGAATTAGCAAATGGAAAGGAAGTGCTTTCTACACAGCAAACTACCAAGGTAGAGTTTAACCTAGGAGAAGACCTTTCAAGCATGAGGTTTAGAGTAATGAGCTTAGGAGCTTATGAATGTTTAATGGGAATGGATTGGCTGATTCCCAGTGATGCTCGTATCCAATGTAAGGTCAAGTCAGATATCAGGATTTAAACGGTGAAATAGTGACTACACAAGGTGAAATAGGGAAACCTAAAGTTCAATGAGCAAAAGCTTCTCAAATTGTGAAAGGCTTGAAGAAAGGATTACTTGTTTACTTGATCAAGCTTAACAAAGTAAATCAAGGTGGTCAGACAGAAGAAGAACCATCCTGGTTAAAAGAATATGCCGATGTATTTCCTGAAAAGCTAACTGAGTTACCTCCAAAAAGAGAAGTTGATCATGAGATCAAACTTGTTCCAGGAGCCATTCCAGTTGCAAAAAAACCTTACAAAATGTCTATTCCTGAAGTCATCGAACTAAAAGAGCAACTCAAACAACTATTAGAACAAAGGTATATTCGGCCAACTAGTTCTCCATGGGGAGCCCCGATATTATTCCAAAAGAAGAAAGATGGAACTCTCTGTCTTTGTATTGACTACCGAGGGCTAAATCAAGTAACAGTGAACAATAAGTACCCGCTCCCGAGGATAGACGAGCTTCTTGATTGTCTATAAGGAGCAAAGATCTTTGCTAAGATTGATCTTCAGTCATGATATTATCAGATAAGAATCAAGGGTGAAGACATTCCTAAAACCATCTTCAACATAAGATACGATCATTTTGAATTCATTGTGATGTCATTTGCATTGCCAAATGCCCCAGCTACCTTGAACATGTTAATGTAGGACATTTTCAGACCTCATCTCGATGATTTTGTTCTTGTATTCTTTGGTGACGTCCTAGCTTATTCTAAGGAGGAAGAAGATCATGTACCGCATCTTTGCATTGTCCTAGAGACAATGAGAATACACAAGTTGTATGCCAAGGAGAAGAAGAGTGCCTTCTTCAAAAGGAAGATTGAATACTTGGGATTCATAGTGTCTGCCGAAGGTATATCAGTAGATCCTGCCAAGATCAAGGATATTCAAGATTGGCCACTCGCAACCACTATCAAGGAAGTGAGAAGTTTTCTAGGTCTAATAGGATGGTATAGGATGCTCATCAGAAAATATGCCCAAATTGTAGTACCTCTTATAAACCTACTCAAAAAGCAAGTTGCTATTATTTGGACGCCAATTGAATAATCTAGCTTTGTGTTGGGGGTAAAGGCGCCTTCGCCTAGCTGCCCGTGTATTACTACACTGACAGTATCCACCACTACACACTGCAGGTGGCGGATGCCCATCACAGTTACTTATTCTTTATTCCTTTAGTGACAGTTTGAATAAAGGAAGGCCCGGCCACACATTGTGGTTGTTGGAGTTCCCATTTCTTGTCTCTCTCTTTCTTGCTCTTGCTCTCCCGCCATAGCTTTCGCGTGTAAGCTTCGATCCTTCTCTCCTTTCAACTAGTATCAGAGCTCGGCTTTTCGACTCTTGAGCTTGTCTCGTGGCATTCTTAGCTTCCCATTGACTCCCTACCCGCATTGGGTCTCCATCCCGGTAGCCATAGCCGACTCCCTTCAGCTCCCGTCACTCCTCGGCTTCCCGAGCTTCATCCTGGTCTATTGAGGCACCCTTAGGGCATTCACACAAAGGTATTGCTTCATTCTTTACTGGGTTTTATTCAGTCCACAGGGTGCAAGCAATAGGGCAGCCATGTCCAATGTTCATGGAGCTCATATCTTGCTCCCACTTCATGGTGGCTTGTTGAGGCCTCTTCCTAGGCTTCATTGGTGCCTACCCTACCCCACACACTTGCCATTTAGGCCACCTGGCATTGCAGTAAACCCAGATCAGGTTGTGCCAAATTTTTAGCCTGTTTCCAACAACTACAATTTGGTCTTTCTCATCTCCAGCTTCCTCAGCATTGGGCACTTGCAAAGGCTCCATTTCGGGCATATGAACATGCTTTGATGCTTGGCATTGAAGGTTTGAGCACTGACATTGATTCGGACTGATTTGACACTGTTTTGGGACTATCATAATAGTCTACATGCAGTTTATAACAGTGACATAGTGAAATTTGATGTTTATGCTTGCTCGACATTGCTATTTGATGCCCGGTTGGTTGATCACTATTGATTCGGGGATGCATGCCTATTGACTTGCCACCATTTTGGAGCTGATTTTGATGCTGAAATATTCAGTTTTGCACAGTGAATCACTGCTGTAATACAATGGGTTGAAGCTATTTAACTCATGCTTGGTTATGCCTATGCTATTTGGGCTATGTTTCGCGCATACATAGTGATGTATTGACATTTGGGGACCGACTTTGAGCCTGTCTTACACTTCGGATCATTGATTGAGCTTGAGCTCGACTTTGGAAAGCATTTGGATGCTCCATCTTTGATGCAAGATGGCATGCTTTGGTCTTTGCTTGACCGCCTTGACCGCCATTACGAGTTATGTCACCTATGCATGCTAGTTACATTGTTTGGAGCCTTTTTCTTATGGAGCTTTGTCTTGGCTTGACTTTGGATTCCCGGAGCTTACTTGGGCTATTTATTGGCTTGCCAGAGCTGCATTTAGGGTGTACATGATGTCTATGGATGCTACATATGGATGCTCGCCTACATGTTCGGGATGTATCATTGATGCTTGATTTTGAACACTTGTCACTGGTGCTTGTACATGCTTTGTTTGAGCTTTGTTGCTTGATATTTACGACTTTTGTGCTAGTGGAAGTGTCTTTGGATGCTTGTCAGATATTAAGCAGGCGATCTATGCTATTTGAGCTTTTGAGACTATTTGGGATTTCTTACCCTTTGGGATAATGCATGGTTCATATGTCTTGGTTCATTCCGATGCTTATGAGCTGACTCTTTGACTTGGATCCCTTTCCTTGTGAGCTGACACCTACTTGTGTCAAGTCTTGGTAGTGGCAGGCACGCTTTGCTCTGTTGACTGGGGGGTGTGCCTACTCATTGGCAAATATTTCATGATCTGTTTGGGTGTTGGATTCATGTTTATCGATTGTCATATGCCTATGTTATGCCCGCATGATGTTGTTTATGGTCTTGGCAATATATGATTGACTTGGGATTCGCTTCTGGCACAGTTAGCTCTCATTTACTGAAATTTGTCATTTATTACAGCAAGCTGAAATCTGTAGATTTTGAGCACTTCTATGAGGGTAATGCTTACTATTTGATGTTATCTTGGTCATATTTGGTGGACAAGTGCTTCTCTTGGTGAAATCCACCCTTTCAGCGAGTTTTAGCAGTGGTTTTAGTGCATTTTCTGTTAATTATAGCAACCTGCAATTTTACCTTTTTGCTTTGATTTGGGACAGTATGGCTGGTCATTTGAAAGGCACAGCTCTCTTTAACATGGCAATGTTGGATGGTACCAATTATGGGTATTGGAAGTCCCAAATATGGCAGATTTTGGTGCAGAAATTGCAGATTAAACCCTTACATTTCAAAGGTGTCAAACCTGAGGATATGGATGATGATGTTTGGATGTAAGTTGATGAGCTATACAAGTCTACCATTATTTTGTCACTCCCAGAAGAGGTCCATCATAATGTTGTTGAAGATGAGAATTAGAGTGCATGGGATTCATGGGAGAAGATTCGGGAGCTTTATGCGTAGCGAAGTCTTGCGTCATATATGTATTGGCTGAAGTAGTTAATGGACCTTTGTATGAAGGAGGGGACCTCCCTTTCATCTCCTTTCAGTCAGTTTCATGCTATCATGAAGAGTCTATTGTCACAAGGTATTGAGTTCAAAGACAACTCGCAGCCATTTTTTTTGCTTGGCACCTTGCCTGAATCATGGGATGTCTTCCGTACTGCCATATGCACGAATAAGCTTGATGGGTTGAAAATCAAAGATGTTGAGAGTGCTTTATTGACCGAGGAAATCAATAGGAGAAACAATGATGCTTTCTGCTCTTCATATGCATTGACCGTTAGAGGTGGCATAAATGGCAGGTATGATAATGATCATAAGGGCAGGGACTCTCAAAAGTCCAGGTCCAAGTCACGTGGTTATAGTAAGTCCCGTGGTGGATGGAAGTCTGATCTTACCTGTCATTATTGTGGGAAAGCAGGACATATTAGGCCACAGTGCCATAAAATGTGCGATGATAAGCTCAAGGAAAAGGGAAAAGAAAAAGCACAGGAAAAGTCTTCTAAGCATAGTATTGTACCTGCAAAGTTTAATGTGAAGATAGAAGAGGTTAATGTCATGCAGGCCACTGATTCAGATGATGATTACATACTTATAGCTTCTTCATGCGATGCCTTACAAACTTCTGAGATACATTCTATGTATGCACAGTGCTGGCTCTTGGATTCGGGTGCGTCCTTTCATGCGACACCTTGTCGAGATTGGTTTCATACCTATCGTACCATGTCTGGTTTTGTGTGTCTTGGTGATGATAGGTCTCTTGACATTGTGGGCATTGGAGATGTTTGGTTGCAGTTTCCTTCTGGTAGTTCTTTTGTTTTTCATGATGTGCGCCATGTACCTGCGTTGAATCATAGCCTTATGTCAGCTGGATAACTTGATGATGCATGGTATTTTGTGTCTTTTGGAGACTCTGCATGGAAGATTACTCGTGGCAGGCTTGTACTTGCAAGAGGTGCCAAGTCTGGCAGCCTCTATCCCTTATATCAGGAGCTACATTGGATCATGTTTTGTCTGTGGGTTCTATTCCCCATGTATCCCTTTGTCATGCTCGTTTGGGACATATGTCTCTTAACGGAATGAAAATGCTCCATACTTTGCAGTATCTTCTGCCTTTTGACTCTTCACATTTTGATTCTTGTGATCACTATTTGTATGGTAGGCATGCTTAGCTAGGCTGGCTTACCGCAACACTTTTGGGCTGAGGCAGTTACTACTGCAGTGCAACTCATTAATAGGTTGCCTACAAGTGGCATAGACTTTTAGTGTTGCGGAGGAGGTATGGGTAGGCAAGCCCCCCTCTTATGATCATTTGCGTGTCTTTGGATGTGAGGCATTCTGCCATATACCCAGGGGTGATTGTTACTCTTGGGAGAGGGCTATGCAATCTGAGCTTGAGTCATTGCATAAGAATAAGACTTGGGATTTGGTTTCCTTGCCTCAGAGTGGTAAGAAGGCTTTGCCATGCAAGTGGGTACACAAGTTGAAAAGTGCCCCTGGACACCCCAAGCCGGCATACAAGGCTTGATTGGTTGCTAAGGGTTTTAAGCAAGAGCATGGTGTTGACTTTGATGAAGCCTTTTCTCCTGTGGTCAAGATGACCACCCTATGCTTAGTCTTGGCCTTGGTTGCACAGCTTGACCTGGACTTGTACCAAATGGATGTCAAGACGGCTTTTCTACATGGAGACTTGCATGATGAGATTTACATGGAGTAGGCTAAGGGCTTTGCAGACCCTAGCAGGGAACACCTAGTGTACAAGCTAAAGAAGAGTCTATATGGCTTAAAGCAGGCACCTAGGGAATGGTACCATAAGTTTGATGCGTTCATGCAGTCACAGGGCTACAGCCGCAGCGCTATGGATTCGTGCTTGTACACGAAGAAAGCCTGTGACAATTCTTTACTAAATTTGGTATTCTATGTGGATGACATGCATTTAGCAGGGATAGCTCATGAGGAGCTAGATGCTTTTAAGGCTCAGCTCAAATACTTGGTATGCGCATGGTATGCACATTACGTGTGATCGATCTAAGGGACTACTCTATCTGTCACAGAGGGAGTACATTCATAAAGTCCTTGAGTGCTTCCGCATGCAGGATGTTAAGCCTATTGGCTATCCATTACCTTCTCATGTGAAGGTTTCACACGCCGTTGTCTGCAGACAGATGAGCAGAGGGCCGAGATGGCCAAGATTCCCTATGCATCAGTCGTGGGCAGTCTTATGTATGCCATGATAGCCACCCATCCAGATATAGCTTTTGCAGTTGGGGTTGTGGCATGCTATATGGCTACACCTGGCAAGAAACATTGGGATGACATGAAGGGTATCATGAGGTATCTGAAGGGCACAGCAGGTATGTGTCTTTGTTATGGCAGCTAGGATACAGGAGTCATGGGATACACTGACTCTGATTATGCAGGACATGCAGATAGTAGGAAGTCCACTTCTGGCTATGTGTTCACCTATGCTAGAGGGGCTATCTCTTGGATGTCCAGGGCGCAAAAGTATACAGCTATTTCTACTATAGAGGTTGAATATATTGTAGTCACATAGGCTTGCAAAGAGGCTATTTGGTTAGGCCGTTTGATTGCAGACCTTAGTATGACAGATGCTGTGCCTACACTGCATTCAGATTCTATGAGTGCCATTCAATTGGTTAAGAATTCGGTCTTCCATGCGAAGATGAAACATATTGAGGTGAGGTATCACTTCATTCACAAGGTCGTTGAGGACAAGTCTGTTGACCTTATCAAGATTCCAACTGAGCAGAATCCTGCAGAATTGCTCAGAAGAGCCTCACTATTGAGTGCTTTGCCTTCCTCAGGAGATTGAATGACGTCTTTTTCCTCATCCTACTATACATGTGTACATGTTGTATTGTCTTTTCTTTTTTCTCTCTCTCACTAGGGTAGATTCGTCTTTAAGTGGGAGGTTGTTGGGGGTAAAGACGCCTCCGCCTAGCCACCCATGTATTACTACACTGATAGTACCCGCGCCACTGCACACTGCAGGTGGTGGTGGGCGCCCATCATAGTCACTTATTCTTTATTCCTTTAGTGACAGTTTGAATAAAGGAAGGCCCGGTCACACATTGTGGTTGTTGGAGTTCCCATTTCTTGTCTCTCTCTTTCTTGCTCTTGCTCTCCCACCATAGCTCTCGTGTGCAAGCTTCGATCCTTCTCTCCTTTCACTTTGAGCATCTAAAGCATAGTTTGATAACTGCTTCTATCTTAAGACTACATGACTTAAGCAAGGAATTTGAGATTGTCACAGATGCCAACTCTCTTGCATTGGGATGCGTACTAATACATGAAAGTCATCATGTAGCTTACTCTTCGAGGAAGTTGAAAGTCCATGAAAAGAGTTATGCTAGTCATAACCTGGAGTTGTTAGCTGTGATTCACGCTCTCAAATTATGGAGACATTACTTACTTGGAAATAAGTTTTCCTCATAAAAGTCTTAAGTGGATTTTTACTCACCCTGATCTTAATATGAGGCAATGACAATGGATCAAAATTTTGCATGAGTATGACTTTAAAATTAAGTTCAGACTTGGTAAAGAAAATGTAGTAGCAAATGCCCTTAACGGTAAAGCCTTTCTTAGTACTCTTATCACTAAAGAACCATCTTGGGCAGTAACTCTGACTGCAATGGTATCAATGCCGACTAATCCTATCATTGAGTTGACTAAGAATGAAGCAAATAAGGATCTAGACTATCAATAATTTTTTTGGGAAGTTCAGAATAAGGAAGAAGATCCCAAATTCAAGACTAAGTATCAATAATTCTCAATAGATGAAGACGAAGGACTTGTTTATTTCAGAATGAGACTATGCATTCCTTCAAGTCAGACTCTCAAGAGAAGAGTACTTTGGGAAGCACATGACTCTCCTTTTCCAGGACACCCAGGTTATGTGAAAACTCTTAATGTTGTCAAAAAAATCTATTACTAGTAAAGACTCAAGGGTGATGTACTTAAGTATGTTACTGAATGTTTGAGATGCCAAATAGTAAACTCTGAACGTGTCAAGTTACCAAGAAAACTCCATCCACTTGACATTTCCCAGATGAAATGGGAGTTTATTAGCATGGACTTTGTAGTTAGGTTAGCTTCTGTGCAAGGAAGAAATAACTCAATGATGGTGATAGTAGACATGCTAACAAAGGTCACTCATCTTATTCCAACAAAAACCAATTACAAAGCTTCAGATATTGTAAGAATTTTTATAAAAGAGATTTTTAGGCTACATGGGTTACCTAAAAGGACCATCAGTAATTGTGATTCTTTTTTCACATCACATTTCTCGAAAAGTTTATTTGAAGCCATTGGAACCCAACTTAGTTTCAACACTGCTTATCATCCACAAACTGATGGAGTTAACTAGGTGATTGAGGATATTCTATGCGCATATTGTAGCAAGGAACCTAAAAGGTGGATTTAATATCTACCCTTAATGGAATTTACTTATAATGCCTCCTATCATCGAAGTATTTAGATGGCTCCATTTCAGGTACTATATGGTCAAGATTGCCGTATGCCACTTAATTTTTCTGATCCTACTCTAAGGGTAGAAGATTTAAGAAAAATGTTAGAAGAAATGGATGATTAAATCACGATTATCAGACAGGATATTCAAGTTGCCAAGGACCGACAAAAGGCATATGCTGATCTGGAAAGGCAAGAATGAATCTTCAAAGTAGGAGACATGGTCTTTGTTTGTGTCCATCCAAAGAAGAGTTCCTTGTCTTTAGGAGAATTAAAGAAGCTAAATCCACCAAGATATTGTAGACCCTACAAGGTTCTCAACTGCTTAAAACCAAGTGCTTACAAGATACAACTCCCCTAAGAATTTGAAAATCCACAATGTATTTCATGTTAGCTTATTGAAAGCATACGTAGCTAACCCTAACCATATCCTTGATGATCAACAAGTTGTAACACCTAGCCAAGGAGTCCTTGAGCTACAACCTTACAGAGTAATTGATGTAAGAGAGAGAAAATTTAGGAGTAGAACCCTTAGAAAAGACCTTGTCTAGTGGAAAGATTATCCTGAAGAAGATGCTACATGGATAGATGAGAATGTTCTTTATCAACATTACCCACGGCTTCTTTCGAGATGAGGACATCTTGATTCCTCTAAGGGGAGGAAGACGTAATATCTTCGTACCTCTAATTAAAAAAAAAACGTAAATGTAAGTTAGTTCATAAGTTAGTAAGGTCAATTAGTTAAGTTAGTTCATTAGTTAGTAAAGTTAATTAGTAAGTTAGTAGGTAAAGTTATGAGTTAGTAAGGCTAACTTATATAGCTTACTAACCCCTATAACTAATAGCTAACGTTAGAAAGATTAATGTTAAAAAAAGAAAATAGGCATCCAATTGATGACCGTTGTTTCCCTAAAGAGCGCTCCCTAATCGAAATAGGCCATGGGCCTTATCATCACTGTCATCATCATCATCATCATCATCATCATCATTAGCATCGTCATTGTTATTATTATCATCATCATCTTCTTCTTCATTTTCATCTTCTTTATCATTATCATCATCATCATCATCATCATCTTCTTCTTCTTCTTTATCATCATGATTAAAGTGTCAATAGCCTCACGACCCCCCCTTTAAAAAAAATAAAGAGAAAATAATAAAAAAGAGAGAAGTTCCCACTCTAAGTGAAGGAGCTATTTTAACATAAAGCAAGAGAGAAGGAGACCTTGTGAGGCTAAGAGAGAGAGAGAGAGAGAGAGAGAGAGAGAGAGAGAGAGAGAGAGAGAGAGAGAGAGAGAGAGAGAGAGAGAGAGAGAGAGAGAGAGAGAGGGGGGGGGGTTACCTCAAGAGGCTGCTAAAAAGAGAGTTAGAGAGGGAGAGAGTTAGCTCAATCCCCCCTCTCTCGGTCTTCAATTAGGCCATCTTCTCTCATGCTCTCCTATCCCCCAAATTCGTTCCTCCTTCTTTATCTCTCGAATCCACTCACGAACAATGGCTCCAAAGCAACAAGGTGGAAAGACCATGAGATCCACTGCAACCGGTATTGCTAGATATGGGAGTGCCCGAGGTTGTTGGAGTTTCCACTATCAACGGAACATTGGGTGTGGCGAATGCGAGTGCAAGCAAAGAAAAAATTCCCAATGTCATCATGTCAAACTAGGTTATTCAGACTCAAAAATAGGCTATTATTTTCATATCGCCACATAAAACAATAAGGTTTTTGCCAAAATTTTACATAACATGTTAGCTTTTGCATTAAATGGTACAATAACTACTTGTTAGATTTCATGGATAGTATCCATATAAAAATTAAGTATATAAAATATCAGCTTCCATATTTACATTTACACAAAATGACAATTTCCATCTAGAGAGCATTATACTACATGCATAAATTGTTAACTGCTACCTATGATTAATCGAGATTATAATCCATAGAATTATGATGGAAATAATTGTAGGTGGATATTGCACGAAATAAGTAAATGATTATATATGCATTCAAGATTAGTTAAATAAAATAACTCAATATATTTAATGTTAAATGCGACAAGGTTAAGTGTTGATTAAAACACTTAAAAAGTGAAAGTCTATTTAAAGGTCTAGTAAATAGTCTTGTTAAGTTATTGTCACAATATTTTTCTAAGTGCCAACTAAAGGAAATTTGCTTATGTTGGGTAAGTTAGGCCTAAATAGGAAATTCATGTCTTGCTTAACAAATTTGAAAGAATTGTACTCAACTCTTGTTTATGGTGGGGAGGAGAATTCTCATTAGATTGTAAGGTTACCTTAGGTTAAGGTCTACCTTGGCTATATGAAGTTGTGAGCTGCACAATGGTGCGATTGCCATTGCATCATTATATGTTTGAAAGGATTTTTCATGTTTACTAGAATCTAGATCTCTAATTAAAAACATTGACAAATGTGATAAAAGGAAATATCGCACTAAGCTACCCCCAAGCTAGCTGTGAGACCCTACTCCAAGGGGGTCATGGTTATCACTTCGAGAAGCTTAGACCGTCGGTTCCATAGCGGAAAGGTCTATCCATAGGGATAGTCTCAAGCAGTAGGAATTGTAGATGCTAGGGGGGCTCTGGCCATAAATTTCACATTACTTATAGAATTTGATGAGGCGCTTGGTGACCCAGGATGGGATTCTGGAATCCTAATACTCATTAGAAGGATGGAATCTTGATGGACAGAATACCCTTGTGGAATTCTATATATCTTCTGCAGGATCGGAAAGATGGAAATTGTAATGAACTTCTAATATAATAAATGAATTTGTTTTACTCAAGGGTCATTTAAATTGTATGCGTGTCCATGAGATAAATTACGTGAAGGGACCTGTGATTTAATGGACTAATTAAAGAAGCTGGTTGTATATGTTTCAATAAATGTGATGTAGGTAATTAAAAAACTAAAGATGATACTGTCATAAAAGGAAAGCGGGTGGGCATGATCCCCCCCCCGATGGGTCTATCCAACGGTAGGGTGGTCTCGGTTAGCTGGGACTTTTCTAAACTAGAGATTAAAACAAGAGAAGGATAAATTGACCAACTAGTTGCTAGGTAAAACTGACTTGCATTGTTTTAGGGGGTTGGAATGGGATTTTGCCTTATGTTACAGGAGGGTTGACATACCACACTCCCCTTCGCGTCTCCCATTCTCTTTGAACCAAGTGCAATGGCAAGACCACTTCAGTTTGAATAATCCTGTAGGAAGTGGGAACTCGAAATTACTAATGCTAGCTGGCTGTTAGGAGACCCGTCTGATTTTAGGAACCCAAAAATTTAGGTTGATCCTAGTGGGTTCAGCTAGAACTCTTTTACTGTGATGCAGACTCAGTATGGTCTAAGTGACAAACCCTGTGATACTCCAAGAAGGAAGCACCGGGCGACGCCATTTGGAAAACCTACGAATGGACTACAAAAGGTGCACCTTGGAATGAGCTTGGCTGACGCCTCAGAGGATGCAAGTTGTAGAGGACAGATCTTACATTGATAAATTATCTCATGGCCTATGCAAAAGATAGCATGCTTGTTCAAACATTTAGTGTGTAGTTGGAGAAAGAAATTTGGTGGCTAACGGTAGTCGAAGTGCCCAAGGAGACCCATAATTTTATCTCTAGGATCTTTTAAGATATTCCATATTTGGATATAATTTCCAAGTAAACAAGTGGTGAGAAGCTCTATATGGAAGGAGTTGGAGAAAAAAAATGCTAATTGGCACTTGGGAGGCAATCTCAAGACTCAAATGTATATGTTCAATTGTGATACTAAGGCATCAACATCATTGCCTTATCCATTTTTCATAAAATCAAACAATTCTTTTGAGGCCATGGATAATGTTGCATGGAAGGGAGGAGCACTGGCCTGCAATAGAAAGGTGCCACTAAATAGGTCATGTCTTGATGAGGATTGAAAAGCCATATTTCCAATTAACATTAAGAATGTTCATTTTAACACTTTGCATTGTCTCATTTGCATGTTTGACAAGTTGTTGAAGTTGCATGTCAATTATGTATACATGATGAAGCCTCTCTTTAGACACAAAGTAGTTATTGAGAAAGTCAAGGAGCTATTAAATTCATTAGGTATACATGCATGCAAAATTAAGATTAAAAAGGAGGCCTAACTTATGACATAGCACAAAAAATATCAATGAGTGGGATGAAGACAAAGATATTCCTAAGTAATATGACATGCAATCCATCAAAGTTACATTGAGAGTTATGGACAATTTTATACAAATATAATACAAATTTGGAAAGAGACCCTAGTCTTAAGAATAATTGGGTGAAAGTTGGCATTCTTTTAATAAGGTAGTGTGTATAATGCTAAAACCATCAACACATCATTCAACTCAAGTTGAATTTCATACAGTAGTTAATGATTTTACAAAGCTAGTTATCAATGTATGGGAAGAAACCAACATCACCTACTATATGATATGATTTCAACTCCACTACTTACATGTTTTATATTTGTATAATTTGATGTTTCAAATCTAATTCAATGCTCCATACCTTTGCAACACATATTATATGCTCATGGATCATATTTTTGGAAAAGTATGGGTGAAATATGAAGTACCCAAGATATGGAAAAGTCTCATTACCAAGTCATGGTGTATATTTCAAGAATATTTGTCATGGAGGTGGTTGTGTTAAGAAAAGCTACCTTGTAGAAATGTTTGATTGGTTTTATAGATGTACATTTGGTTGCTTCATCACATTGGAGAATGCTAAGGCTATCACATTGGCCAAAGCTCTTAGGCAAACAATTCAACCGCATGTAATAAGAAAAAGTGAAAAAAATACATATGTAGTGATTACACATGCATCATGGCACATGACAAGGCAAGGGGAAGGGTGGCAATGGGCATGCATGTAAAACCACGCGTGAGCTCCCCTTGAACCCTAATACTAGATTTCATATAAATAGAGCTCTTTTAATTTATTTTTTCTTTCATGCTTCTATTGTTGTCTTCTCTTCTCCTCTTTGAATCCATCTCATGGCCCACACCAAGAAATTTGTGCAACGACATCTACTATTAGGCCAAGGCCAAGGGCAAGTTTTCACATGTCCACCATAGCAAGGCAAAGAGATCCCTAATTTTAGTCAGCAAGATGAGTTCAATAGCAGTGCAACCCTGTCATCTTGTAATCCTTCTCTCTTGTCTATCCAAAGGCTCAAAGGCCCTCTCTAAATAGGCCTTGGAGACCTTGAAAAGAGCTCATAAGTAAGAAGATAATTATAAATATGAAGAAGCAAGTGAAGATATGGAAATTGACAATCAGCAAGAGAACAATGAGGGTGATGCTTCTACAAATAAAGAAGGTGGCAACAATGATACCAAGGGAAACATTGATGATGACATCAATAGGCCCCAAAACAAATACAGATCCAACTAGGGGGCACTCGAAAGGTGGTAAGAGCCCCATGTGATGCCCCAAGCTACCAACAAAGTGACCTAAAACAAATATAGATCCAACTAGGGGGCACATGAAAGGTGGTAAGAGCCCCATGTGATGCTCCAAGCTACCAACAAAGTGACCTAGAACACTTTCTCCTCCTCCTCCAATACCCCTTCTTCCCTAGTCCCTCCTTGAGCAATTTGCACTTGAGCCCCAATCTCAATTTCAACAAGCATAAAGATAACAACCATGGTGAGGTCCAGCTGCATTGCAAGGCAAAAGGCCAAAGCGAAGGAAGATCTGTCAGTTGGTAGCCCTTAAGGAGATCTGCAAGTGCCAAAAGGGCAAGGGCCTAGAGTTTTTGTAATACACATTGCAATGCAATTGTTAACCCCAACACGAAGAAAGCAAAAGGAAGTGGAAAAGACGCAGGGTAAAGGTAGAAAAAAGGTAGGCCGACTGAAGAAAGAAAAGGAGAAAAGGCCAAAAGCGCAAGGGAAACCTTGAAAGTCCAAGGCAAATACAAAAGGGGAAAGGCGCACCCTAAAATCTTGTAAAAGAGCGCCGGGCTCTCACCCGTGCAATTTGTAAATGTGGATGGGTGGTGAAAAGGAAACTAGGAAGATAGAAGGAAAATGGAAAAAAGGGCCTAGGCTATGGCCAGCCATGTAAAAAGGGGAAAAGGGGATGACCGCCCAAAAGGGATTTAGGGTTTTGTATATAAAGTTGAAAAGTGAATGAGAAGCTCATTCTTTGGTGTGTGGCAAAATAAGTCTTCTTCTTCCTCTCTTCTTCTCTCCTTCTTGCTTGTGTGTGCTCTTGAGAGAGGGAGTGTGAGAGTGTGAGGGAGTGAGTGTGTGTGAGAGAGTGAGGGATCAAGAGGGTGAAGCTCTTCAACATCTCCTCTCCCCTTCTTCTCTTCCTTTCTCTTCTCTTCTCTTGCACGCGCGGCTATGGAGGATGGAGCTTGGAGATGGAGGAGGCTTGAGGATGCTTGAGCTAGCATCTAGGATCGTGGAGCTACCGAAGTGCAAGAGGGAGGAGGGCACTCGATCGAGCATCAAGGTAAGCTCACTACACTCGTAGGATTGACGGTGCGTCGGCTAGGTGAGAGATAGCCATTGGAGCTCGCTTGAAACACTTGAAAGAATAAGCGGTTCGAGGGTCTTGGCGGTTGAGCGAAAGCTCCCACAGCAATGTACATTGTAAACTTTTATAATAAAAATATTTTCTTATGATTATATATCTTTGGTCTCACACTATATTTATGTATGATGATATAATTATTAAATTTGTAATGCCAATAGAAAACTTGACAATTAAGTAGAATGAGTACTTAACTATTGAGGCAATCGACCACTTAGCCTTTTTTCTTTGCCAAACGACAAGTTAGTATGCATCATACAAAGAGAGAGAGAGAGAGAGAGAGAGAGAGAGAGAGAGAGAGAGAGAGAGAGAGAGAGAGAGAGAGAGAGAGAGAGAGAGAGAGAGAGAGAGAGAGAGAGAGAGAGAGAGAGAGAGAGAGAGAGAGAGAGAGAGAGAGAGAGAGAGAGAGAGATCCACCAAAGAGTAGAAGAAAATAGAGATGAAAAGATCGGCATGCCAGGAAAAGGCAAAGATTAGCATGTCTAAGGTAGGATAATGGCTATGTTTTTGGTAATCATGGCTAAAACAAGCACTTGGTAAAAATTAAAATTGGAAATTTTGTGTATAATAATAATAAATATTATTTTCTTTTTTTTCTAATTCATCTTCATTTAAAACCATGCATAGCACTTTCTTCAAAATCTCCAAAATAATAGGATTTTGGTACCACTTACCCATGCTTTCACCCACTCCACCTCTTCTCTCGATAGCACCTCATCCATTGCCACACTTGGTCTTTTGAGAGCTAGTATAAAATGTTTAACATTATCTCATTGTCTACTTGTTATTATTATTTAAAATTAGAATATAATCTCTTAAGGGGTTATTCCCAAAATAGAGCTACTCCATTTTGGCATCTTATAAAAGGAGGGATCACACCCCTCAAGTGGCAATGGTCAAAAGAAATGTCATTTTGATAAGAAGCTACAAAGATATGCTAGAGTTTGCATTTAAAAATTTTTTTAGGTGTATGATCATATCTAAAACCCACTAAATATAGAAAAGAATGTGAGAGAAAATTTTATGATCGGAAAAGAGCCAAAAATGTGGAAAATTTTGTCTATTTAAAGTAGAAATCAAAGCTCAAAGGAAATGGAGGACATGTATTTGTCAATTTTAAGTAGTCACGGAAGACAAGAATTCAAATTACTTCAGAAGTCAAACTTTGCAATGGTTTCCAACTTTTCATAATTTCTCCACGTGTTGGAATGAAGAAAATCAAGTTCCAAAGTAGTGTGGGACTTTGAGATAGACATGTAGAAATTTTTGGAATTGAAATTGGACGTCCAGGATGATGCAGAGAAGAGGCCGAAGGCCGGGTGCACAGAGAGTGTGAAGGAGACTTTAATGGCCAAGAGTTATGACCTTTGAGGCCTCAAAAGAGCCTGAAATTTTGTGATGTGAGGGGAGGGAGTCATTTTTGGATCACGGGCTGGCTAGAAAACGTTCGCCATGGAGAAGTCACCATGATTTTTAGAGAGTGGATCTTATAAAGGCTATGAACAACCACCCAATTCAATGATGCCAACCTCCTTCTCAATTTTTTCGCCCACCATTTCTCATTTGTAATCCAAGAATGGTGGCTTGATTGTGAAGTCCAAAAATTAGTATTTCTCTCTCCTCCCTCTCTCTCCTCTTGAAGGTGATTCATGCGCAAGTGAATGGGAATAGATCATTATAGGACCGGTCGTCCGCCTTGAATTGGATTGTGATTTAGTCATGTCAATGCTAAGGAATGATGACCAACACGGTTTGAAGATCAATGTCAAATCTCATGGCTGCTCGAAAATGCAAATATTGAAATCCAAAACCCAAAAAAATAGAGGTAAGCCTCTTTTTAATGGAAAATCAAACCTTTTTTTACAATTTGTGATGCAAATCTTGTTCATTTTCAATGAAAATTTGTTTGATGCTTGAATGTAGTATTTTTTAGGGATATGTGTCATAAAATTTAGAAGCCATGGTGGTATTCATGAGTTATTAATTTTTGAAAACCCAAAAAGCGTGTTTTTAAAGAAAAAAATGATGTTTTTCATTATTTCGGGCAATCAAATCTTGTTCAAGTGAGATAAAATTAAATGTAAAGATGGAGTGTGACTTAACTTTTTGACTCAAAAAAATTGAAAAATATGATAATAATCTATTTAAAAAATAAAGAAGAAATTGAGAAAAAATAGATTTTATGCATGGAAAATTTACAAAAAAGTATGAATATGTCCATGAATGTATGGTGGGGCTAGGGTATGAGGTTTAGCCTCAGCTTATCCCCATTTGTTATATTATAGTGCACATTTATCACTTTCAACATAAGAAAAACCACATAAAAATACTCTTTACACCTACCATCAAATACAAAATCATGAATGGTAGGGTGAAAGGGTCTGCGGAGTAAAATATCATTAGAATGTTGATTTTATGCATGTCTTGACATATAGGATCCGATTATTTTGAGTCTTTAAAGAAAATATAGTAGCACAAATTTCGGTGTTGCCTTAGCAACGACGCACTGTGTTAGAATGAAGGCATGAAAAGAATTGTTTGTGCACATTCACACTATTTGATCATTAAGTCTACTTGTTTGTGCACTCTATGGCATTCACTTTGCATTCACATTTTCCTACGTGGTATTAAGAGAATGATCTCTTGGATGCATAGCACTTGTTTTTGAGCGGACTGATCCGCGTTGAGTACGAGGTTCCCTAAGCCATAGGTTTAGTGTTATCATTTTTTTGGGGGACTGATGTAGTGATACTGAATTATCTCCTAAAATGTTTCATTAAAACAGAGGACTATATTGCATATATGATTTATATTGAAACAACGCATCTTGGGGCTAATCCTTGGGGTGTAAGAAAGCCATAGGAGGGTCACAACAATAAGATGAGGGATGCTCCCTTTGTTTGTGGTATGAGGTGCTAGATACTATTATGTTTAGGTACTCTCATTTCTTGGAGTTCGAAAGGGCGATATGTTGGACTACACTTAAGAAATAGTATCTATAAACATATTCTTTGGTTAATCACCTCATAGTATCCATATGCTCTTGACCGCGAGGCCGTGGGATTGTTTTGGTGAGTTTAGGAGGACTGGATTTCTAGAGCACTAGAGCTAGTGTCAGGCCCATTTTTGGTCCCGACAAGTGGTGCATTTATCGGGAGCTACTAAGTGGTGGTTTTTGAATCTTGGTTGATTAGGGATTAGTCAATTAGTTTATTCCTAAGAGCATCGAGATTGACCCATTATTTCCTAATAAACACCGTCAAGCTGAGATCCAAAAATAAGAAAGAGTCAAAAGGGCTAGACAACAGGCCGAAGTAATTAGGAGATATTCCCCTCAATCTAGCAGCCTGATACCCCTATGAGGGTGAGGTCTTAGTGACCCTAGTGTCACAAACAATCCATGTAAGGAGCTGAATTAGGGGCATATAAAAGGGCAAAGGCCACATCTACAGGGAATCAATTTTTACACAATAATACATCTTTGTCCTTCATCTCTCTCTAGCCTCTTCTGTCCTTTCATAGCTTCCATCCATGTCTCTTCTTCTTTCTGGTCGTTCTCTCTCCATTTCTAGTTTGAGAGGTCGATTGTGATTGCTTTTCAAATCTAGAGTGGCATGATCTACATTTGGCACTATTCTTAATGAATGCAAGTGGATCCATTAATTATATCTTACAGTAAAGCTAAAATAATATTGATAATAGGATGGATAAAGCTCATTATGGCCAATATTTTTAGCAAGCTTTTCAATAGCAAGTCAATTATGAAGCAGGTAGTTTCTTGCTTGGAAATGTTGGAGCTTATAAGCAGCAACACTGTTGGAGCACAGTAACACTTGAGCAATGTGGGCATTCTAAGGGATCTTGGAAAAGCCATACATCATTGAGTCAATCTCCATCAAGAATGGATATTGTGGGTCATTTATTAGATAAGGATTGTCATGATAGCATTTGTAATTATGCTTTTTAGCAATGAAATTTTGACTTTTTAGTGTCTTATATGACGCAAGTGACATCTAGTTGCAATATTATGAGTATCATAAGTGCATTGGAATTCAGTAAGTTAGTTGCTCACATGCTTGATGTATTGGCATATGCAATTATGTAGTTTGATGCAACCATGATGGCAGCTGAGTGATAGATGTCATTTGGATAGAATGAGAACTTGTCAAACATTTGACATCTCATATAGATTAGTTGGTACAGCCATGCATCTTGGAAGCTCTCATCAATCTTTATGGTAATGCTATTTTGCAGGAGGGTCTAGCACATGTATATGACAAGTATATGCTGGTTGTATTGATTGCCATGGCTGATGCAGTAATTCAACAAGACTTATTGCAATCATTGCTAAATATGTACATCAATGGGTATAGCCAATCACTCTCTTATGGACACCAATATCTATACGGATAGCAATATGATTATGAGCAGCACTCATGTACTTCCCAACCATATGCTTCTCATGAGTACCATGGAGGGCATTCTTGTACTTCTCAGCCATATGCTTCTCATGAGTACCATGTGATTATTCTATTGCTGATCTATATAGTGATGATATGGGAAACATTGGGTCTACAACTCTTAAAGCTTGACAAATAACCAGTGATCAAATTAGAGAGTTGCATGCGCAAGGGTTATGGTATAGATGCAATGAACCAATGCATTCTAATCATCAAGACATATGCAAAGCAAAGAATGCAAGGATATTTGTGGTACTTGAATATTTAGATGAAGAAAATAAAGACAGTCATGCTGAAGACAATTTTGATGATGATCCAGAGGAAGATAAACGGTTTACAGTTGCAGTCTATAAAGATTCAGTTTGCTGAAGACCATGACCATGGGCTTCTGTTTGATTCGGTTGCTTATGCTTTTGTGGATTCATTCGTACATGCATATTATTTCATGAGTGATAATATCTCTTATTTGGTTATCATGATGCATGGATGGGATATTACCTTTCCTTTTGACCCATGAGGTTAAGGGCGAGACTTAACTCTCTGCGTGGACCAGCAACTCCTTGACAGTCCACTAGGAGGAGAAGGAAGCTCTAGTGCTCCCCTTCTCCCAGTAAGTTAGCACACTTTAGGTGGAGTTGGAGTCATACCATTACAAACTCCTACAACAAATCCTGTCATCATTATGGCACAACCTATTGCAATTCCTATAGGAATGATGAATTCGCCAACTTTAGAGCTCCCCCCACCCAATTTTTAATGGGTTAGTAGAGGAGGATGCAAAGCTCCACATTAGCAAGTTCCAAAAACTTATGTTTAATTGTCGAATTTAGGATGAGGGACATCTAATGATGTTCTTTAATATGATCCTAAAAGGGAGAGTTGCAATGTGGTACCACGGCTAGTTAGCGAGTACCATAACTACGATCAATTTATTCTTGGCAGCCTTTGGTAAGGAATTTAGAAGTGAGTACCATGAAAATGCCCAAGCATATGCCAAGAAGATGAAAGAGGTCTTTTGCAAGTTGCAAGCCTCTATCCCTAACTTGAGTAGAGGAAGTAGAGTACCATTTACACATGGCCTATGTGTGAAGGGAAAATTTAAATTCAAGACTTAGTCTTGGAAATAATTTGGGATTGATTAATGGAGATCAAGGAGAAATTAGTATCCCTATGATCAAACCAAATGGTAGAGGAAGCATGATGCAAAATGTGTTTTTGTTGCCAACTCCTCTAAATGTCATGAAGGCAATAGCGAGCCAAAGAGCTCCTTTTATAAACCAAGGGCCACTCTAGGTAGCAACTCCTTTGGAAGTTGTGCAACCTAGTGAGAGGGTACCTCTTGAAGCCACTAGTTATGAATAATCTCTACGTCAAACATTGTAGATGAAGTAAAGGATATGATGAAATATGATCACTGAGCAATACTGCCAAATCATCATAGATGTTAATTTCTTAAAGCGTCAACGAAATATGATGGATACTAGAAAGCTTGTGGTAAAAAGGAAATGGAAATTGAAATAAAAGGAGGGTACAAGGATTATCAAGAAGCCAAAAGAGTGGCTAGTGTGGAAAGAGAAGAGAGCAGTGGCAAACTTCCGTGAGTTTGACCTAGCAAACACGTTATGTGAAGTCAAACTAGATGTGAATCTTCTACAACTAATCCAATTGTCACCAAGAACGTTCATAAGGAGTTTAAGAAAATCCTACAAATAGGTTACGCCATAGAATCTTTTGGTGTCTATCGAGTGAGTAGTGAATGATGGGATCATGTAGGGAAGCATTGCCCTAGGGTGTAGGCATATGCTGATAAAATATTGATAGACAATGCAATGGTGGACCTTGGCTCTCGATGCCTTGTCTTCCTAGGGGTGACATTTAGATTAAAAAATAAATAAGGATGGTTGGAGCAAAAATAAAAGTGAGTGGAAAAAGAAAAGGATTTAGTGTCGCCTTAAGAGAGCTTGGTAGGTTCTTGGGTACCAAGATAGGACTGAGGTTGATAATCTATTCTCCTTGGGTCACAATACTCTTAGCTCCCTTCTTTTTACATGCCCAAGTATCAAGTCTAGAAGTATCAAAAAGTAATACATCAAAAATATATGAAAATGCAAAACCAAGCTATAGGAGTCCTTGCCTAGTAGGAGTTCCTAGTTCAATTGTCTAGGTTAGGTAGGCACATCAAACCACCACTTAGGATGACTCCTTTGATAGTTCCTTTTTCACCCATTTGTATTGGAGTAGCTGGTTAACAACTAGCTCTGGGTCTCTGTTAGATTATGCTTAGCCTATCCCATGCATTGATGTTGTTAGAGGGTAGGAAGAGAGTTCTGTTCGTGTTTTGTTTTGTATTCTTCTTTGAAGCATCTTGATGCTTTTTATGGTTTATTTATACACATATCAGTTTGTGGATTCCATTAGCCGAGTTGCCCTATCCCATGGTTGCCAATGAGAGTAGATTTTACGATTGAGAAAATTTTGTCTATTTGAGGTGGAAATCAAAGCTTGAAGGAAAAGTCAAGGACGCATATTTGACAATTTTAAGTGGCTAGGAAAGATGGGAATTCAAATTACTTCAGAAGCCAAACTTTGTAGTGGTTGCCAATTTTTCATAATTTTTCAAGTGGTAGAATGAAGCGGATCGAGTTCCAAGCAATGTCGGAGTTCAAGACATGCAAAAATTTTCGGAATTGAAATTGGACGCCGAGATGCAAAAGAGACTAAAGGCTAGGCATGGAGAGTGTGAAGGAGACTTTGATGGCCAAGAGTTATGACCTTTTGGGCCTCAAAAGAGCCAAAACATTTGTGACATGGGGGGGGCGGGGGGTTTGTTTTGGATTGCGCGGAGGTAGAAAATGACCGCCATGATTTTTAGAGAGGGGAGTCTATAAAGGCTATGGACAATCACCCAATTCGATGATGCCAGCCTCCTTCTCAACTTTTTTACCCAACATCACTCATTTTTTATCCAAGAATGGTGGCTTGATTGTGAAGTTAGAAAATTAGTATTTCTCTCTCCTCCCTCTCTCTCCTCTTGAAGGCGATTCATGCACAAGTGAATGGGAATAGATTGGGATGAAGACTGATTGTTTGGCTTGAAGCAAATTGTGGCGGAATCATGTCAACGTTGATGAATGATGAATAATGTGGTTTGAAGATCAATGGCAATTCTGGTGGCTGTTTAAAAATGCAAATATTGAAACTTGATACTTGAAAAATGGCAGTAAGCCTCTTTTTAATGGAAAATTGAATCTTTTTTGCCAATTTGTGATGCAAATCTTGTTTATTTGAGATGAAAATTTGTTTGATGCTTTGTTGTAGTATATTTGAGGGTTGTCTACATAAAATTTATAAGCCATGGTTGTAGTCATGAGTTATTAATTTTTCAAAAATCTAGAAAGTGTATTTTTAAAGGAAAAATGATGTTTTTCGTTATTTTAGGTAATCAAATGTTGTTCATGTGGGATAAAATTAAATATCAAGATGGATTAGAGTGCGACTTAACTTGTTGACTCAAAAAAATATGAAAAATACATCAATTTATTTAAAGAAAATAAAGAAAAAATCAAAAAAGAAAAAAAAATAGATTTTACGCATGGAAAAAGTATAAAAAATCATAAAAATGTTCGTGAATGTATAGTGGGGTTAGGGCATGAGGTTTAGCCTTAGCTTATCCCCATTCTTTATGTTATAGTGTGTATTTATCACTTTCTACATAAGAAAAAGTGCATAAAAATACTCATTACACCTACCATCGAATGCAAAATCATAAACAATAGGGAAAAATGGATTGCAGGAGTAAAATATAATTGGAATGCTAATTTTATGCATGTCTTGACATGTAGGATCCAATTATTTTGAGTCTTTAAAGAAAGGATAGTATCAAGAATTATTTTGGTGTTGCCTTAGCAATGACGCACTACGTCAGAGTGAAGGCATGAAAAGAATTGTTTGTGCACATTCACACTATTTGATCAATATGTCTACTTGTTTGTGCACTCTATGGCATTCACTTTGCATCTGCAATTTTGTACATAGTATTGGGTACTTCAATTGCTTGGAGTCGGGAAGGGCGATATGTTGGACTACACTTTAGAAATAGTATCTACAAACACATTTTTTAGTTAATCAGTTCATAGTGTTCGTATGCTCTGGCCATGAGGCCATGGGCTTGTTTTAGTGAGTTTAGGAGGCCCATCGGCTAGAGCCCTAAAGAAAGTGTCAGACCCATTGTCCCGACAGGATGTAAAAGAAAGAAATAAGATATTAATGAATGAATGACCAATAAATGACTATGAATTGAGAGAATGTGATATAAATGGTGCTCAAGGAATGGAGACTATGCAATAGTCAATGTCTCTCATGGGACTGGACTAAGGGAGAGTACTAAAGAATGCCATCCTTTAAGAATGGATCTCAAGTGTTGCAAAACTATCAAGAAGGATGCCAATGTAGTAGAGTAGAGGTAAGGGTGATGGAATGCAATAGATAAGGCTAGTCGATGCAGTAAATTTGATGTACTATATCAAGGAAAGTAGAGCAAGATGCCAAATGTCACCTTGATATTGAGAGATCACCATATTGCCCATACAAAATAAGCTGCCATGTTAGTGTTCTACTACAAATAATTGCCATGCTCTCTTTGACACATAATAATATTGGACTCTGTGTGCAAGCGTAACTTGCACACACATTAATGACATAACTCACACACTCATTAGGTCATAACCAAGTCAAATCAACAAATGGTGACTCTTTTTGTCCATCCCTTGGAAAAAATCAATGTGCAAAGAAATGACATATTGGTCAACCAACCAACACACTAGTTAGCCATAACTCACATACACATTAGTTGGTCACATAGCTTACACACTTATTAGTCACTCAAGACACATGCACTACACCATGCATACTACACTAGTCACAACATGTGTATATTATATAAGTCATACACTAAAAGGAAACCTCATCACACATGCATTACACTAACCACCCTACACCCCATTCACACAAACATGCAACACACTTCTTCACTCCACTATACGACACACACACGTTTCATGCTATAGATGTTAGCTTCCCGTTAGCTTACTAGTTAGTCACATAGCACATTCACATATTAGCCTTAGGTACTCTAGGCATTGTCACAAATCATGTGCACTTGTCACACACAATAGACACAATACAAATGTTACACTCACATGCACATAACTCACATACTAAGGATGAATCATTACACCCCACTCATATGCTCTCTCTAACACACATGCACTCTCACATTAAGCACCCCATCCATCCTAGAAGCACCATTCACACTCTATCAAACATATATATGCATTAAAAGGCATTAGAACCCACACAACCAAAAGTCTCCACCCACAGTTAGTGATCCATCACATCAAGAAAAGTGCACTCAAGTATGTTTCTCTAGGTCCACTAATACACACTTGGATGCATGTGCACACATGCTAAGCCCAGTTCACTAGATCATGTCTAGTTAGGTATGTGCACACCTAGGAATTAAGGCACATTAGGGCATGAATGAGTCACTCATTTACTTAGGAATGATTGAATGCACTAATCTAAGACAACTTTCACACAGTAGAAAGGAGCTTGTGCACATGTACTTCTTAGCACATATTCATTTGCACTTTTAAGCACATAGGAAAGGATTCTCATGCATGCACACCCTCAAAACTCATGCACATACTAACACACATGCACATTCACTCACATGATCACACACTCTTGCATGTACCCTCTAGCTTAGCAGTTATGCACATAGTTAAGATGTACATGTCTCATCACTATACCACATAGTCATACATGTAGGATAGGTAGTTGTGCCCACTACCTAGGAGCTACTTGATACATTTAAGGTAAATAGAAAAATGGCACATTGGCACATTTTCACAAGGCAATCACCCACGACACCTAAGGCACTACATGGGCACTAAGTGGTGGCAACTAGAGGTACTACAAATACAAATACGTTGAGCTGATTGAATCTTGCTCGAATGTCAAAATGAAGGAATCTAACTCTTGTCTCGATACTATCAATATGCCTAGTTTGGCATACACTTTGTAGAGCATATCACTTGTCTCTTGGCTTGAGCTTGTAGTGTAAGAGACCCTTATTGGGTAACCTTGAGTTTTATATTCAAAAAATTGCAAATCTCAATTTTTTGAGAGCTTAACCCCTATTCTACATTGCATAACCTATCTAGCCTGTTAAGAGGCTCAAAGACTTGTTATGGCTTGAAAATGTGGTTGTATTCCCCACTTTATAAAACCAAGATGTAGTTGAATATTTGGACCTAAGAGGTATTGGAAGTTTCAAAATCAAGAGATGTTACACTTTAAACAAGTATTTTTAGGTTGCAGGTACTTTGACACGGATTTTTAGGTTGTTATTGGTTGTTATTGTATGCAACAGGTGTTATAGGAGTGGAGACTATGATGTATATGTTGTAGCAATCCTTGAGCTACGTAGTTTGTCATACTATCTATGCATATTTGCTCATGAATGAGCAAGAATACCATTCTTTGATATATTGTAGTAATTTTTGGGAGACTAGTCTTCTAATGTACTTCTAAATAGTTGGACACTATTATGCTACAATATTTGTGAGGAGCATTGATGTTATAATGCCATGCTTTAACTAAATGTAGTTATTTGGATAGTGATATATGCACTATTGTTGAGTAGTGGTTCATTTTCTATCTTTGCTCAATTCTAGTTATAGTAAGCAAGTGTTGTAGAAAGTCTACCAATTTTGTGGTATACTTTGATGCTTTTTTGGTTGGTATCACTTGACAGTTGATTATTGTTTTGCATAAATGGCTTCATCATTTGCAATGTATAGGGGATTGTACAACATCATGAAGTTTGATCATACCAACTTCAATTTTATGAAGGAGTAAATCCTTTAGAAGAAGTAATTAAGGTCCACAAGAGGCATAGATGGGAAACCAACAAACATGTCTAAAGATGATTGGTCAAAGCTTGATGCATGGCTAAATCCACTATTAGATTGCACTTGGAAAAATTTGTCTATTTGATAGTTGTGAATGAGACTACTACATATAGCTAACTGGGAAAAATAAGCAACCGCATGCTCCTTTCCTTGTGTATGCATCATTGAATTGTCAAACTATTGCAATAACTACATCCATTGTACAAGGCAATCTATTAAACATGGCTTCTTAATCAAATATACGAGAGCCTAATGTCCACATGAAATGTCACTTTACACTACAAGGGATGAGGGGATATATTGATGAAAGCTTTTGATGCACATGCTAAGAAAAATGTTGACATTGGAAAGACCACCGATATGCGTCATAATTTGCATTGAAAATTATTCTGAAACTACTATAGCTCATTGTGATGCATATATTGGCACAATTTAAGAATTTGTTGATGTGCATATTGGTATACATATTGAGGAATATATTGTCACTAGTTTAAATTGTCTTCTTTCTTGTTTTTTTTCATCTTAGCATGATTTAGTAAGAGGTTAGTGGCAACAATACCCTATTGTTGTTTTTCTTTTTAACTTACATGTTTTTTTGAGTTGTTTCTATGTAAAAGATGCAATGTAGCTTTAAGGTAGTAGAAATTTATGTTTTTTTAAAACATTTTCTTTAGATTGTGTGTGAGAGAGAAAGAGGGGTGAGGGAGGGAGGGAGGGAGAAGAGGGAGAGGGATTAAGAGAAGAAAAAGTAGAGAGAGAATCAAGAGAGGAAGATGAGAGAGAATATTTAGAGAGAGAAGTGAGAAAAATATAAATTGTTTTGGCATGGGTTTATAAGAGGGTAGTCAAGTTACTTAGGAGAGTGTTTTGAGCGAGCCTTATCATCGTGTTGACATCCATATCATCGAACCTATTCCAATATATACATTAAATATTTTAAGATTAATATTTATTTATATTACATAATTTAAATATTAATATATTAAATTAGATATAGATATTTTAATACAAAAATATATTAAATTTTACTTTTGAAATAACTTGCTCAATATGATTTGAGTTTTATTAGTTTAATAAATAAAATAATTAATTATTTATTGAATTATGATAACAATAGAGAGATTATGAGTAGAGAGAGGAGCGAGAAAAGTCATCTTTAATAAGAAAAAAGAAAAAGATGAGAGAGAGAGAGAGAGAGAGAGAGAGAGAGAGAGAGAGAGAGAGAGAGAGAGAGAGAGAGAGAGAGAGAGAGAGAGAGAGAGAGAGAGAGAGAGAGAGAGAGAGAGAGAGAGAGAGAGAGAGAGAGAGAGAGAGAGTAAGGGTAGAGAAATTGTAATGGAGGGGAAATACTTAGGTCAAGTTGACCTAAGTATAAAAGGTGTAAGGGACACTGCATAGGCACCATTTGATGAAAACACATTTGTCCTTTCACCTTCTTCACCTTCTTCCCTGTCCTTCCATGGCTGCCATCCATTTCTCTCTCCTCTTCTTGCCTTTCTCTCTCTTCTGCACACTCTCTCTCTCTCCTTCCTCTTCTCTCTCCTGTCTCCTTCATTACAAGTGGTATTAGATCTCTAGTTCTGATCCATTTAGTTACTTTACATGCTCAATTACCATCATTTTCAGTTTTAAAATCCAAGAGGCTTCAGGTACATAGTGACAGGCACAAAAATGGAGGAGCACTGAAGAGCTATAGGTCAAGGACCAAGAGAACAGTAGTTAGGAGCATTAATGGAGTCCTTGGACCAAGATTGGAGGCTGGAACACCACATTTAGCAGGTCGTGGGTCATTTTTGGCCAATTTCGAAGGGTTTTTTATAAAAGACAGTGGTAAATGGAGTAGAAGATGGTAAAGTTCTAGTTACTTTTCAGCAAGAGTCTTCTCTCTCTTCATTTTCAAGCTTCAGCCAAGCTTCCATGGAGGAAAACCAGTCAGGATCTCTTCTCTCCCATCTTCATTGATCAAAAGCTTCTACCAGAGCCTCCCAGGGACATGAGAGCTTAAGTCTCCATGCTCTAGGCTTTTCACAGAGTACTCTTATGGCTCATAGACCATCATTTTATCATTTTATCTGCTCCTGCAGTTCTTAGATCACCTTGCATTGAACCAGAAGGGGACTTGCAGAAGGTCTGCTGCCTTTCCCTTTTAGGCTTGCAGATCTTTCCTTGAAGGAAGCGCAGATGACGGCGTGTGGTGAAGATTGTTGCACGTACTGTTGTTGATGATGCTAAAGAAACATCTGGGGCCTGTACGTTGATTGTTGTTGAGCAAGCTGCTTGTATTGGCTTCCCTATTATTGTGGCAGTTGTTGTGGTGTTTGTTGGGGAGCATACAACTGGATTTTGGGCCCAACCGTTGCTGCTGAGTTGCAAGATTGGCCTGCTACTATGTGTATGGTGATGGATGAAGTTGTGGCACCTTTTTGTAAGAAATTGGAAATAGTTAAAATGTTGATAATATGCCATGTCACACTGACATTGGTATATAAGGAGAGAAGTTGTAAATTTTCACATCTTTTGACAAATCAATACATTTACAATCTTTCTCTCCCATCTTGCTCTAAGCTTCCATGGCTTCTTCATCTTTCCTGTCTTTCTCTCTCCAATTCTAGTCTTTCTCTCTCCTCATCACTCTTATTCTCTCTCTCCCTGCAATCTTTCTCTCTCCTCTGCAGTCTTTCGCTTTCCTCTTTCTTTCTCCCTGGTTCTCTCTCTGACAAGTGGTATGATGTACCATATCATAATGCAGAGTATCATCCCATTGAACCTTGGCAGCAGAATGGTTACTATGGTCAACATGCTTATGCTTATGAGCATCCATTTCTTCAACAACAAGATTTGGATAATGAACAACATGATCAACAAGAGGATGAGCAAGAAGAAGACCAAGAAGATGTACGAGTCCAAGAAGATGTACAAGAAGTGAACAATGAAGAGCAAGATGTACAAGCTGATGGTATCTTCGTTGATGAATCACATGAAACACTTGCAGATGTAGATGGTCATGTTGAAGGTTTTAGACTCTTAGAGAAATCTCATGATGATATTTTTGGGCATCAGTTTACACTTAATCAAGGTCTACAACAGCCATTGAACGCATTTGATAATGAGTACCTTGATCACGGTTATGATGACCGGCACATGTTTGATGATGATATAATATATGATTTGGGCATACATGAATATGAAGATGGCATTGTGCTTCCCTATGATCCAGGGGATTTTGGATGTGATCATGGATTTGATTATGGGGATACTTCATCGTATCCATTTGATCCGGGTGGATTGGAGTATGTGGTTGAGAGGCATTCTATTCTCTTGGACAATCATTATGATGGAATACCTTTTGATCCAGGAGGTTTTGAGCAGGATTTTGCACCTTCATTTCCCACTTACGATCCTCTCCATTACTTAGTACAAACTAGTGTTTTTCCTATTTTTGTAGCCCTTGTATCAGAGTAGTACTCTGTTTCATCTATCCTTTTCTAGTCTTTTAGGTTTGTTTTTGAGGACAAAAACTTTTGGAAAGGGATGGATTGTAAGAAATTGGAAATAGTTAAAATGTTGATAATATGCCATGTCACACTGACATTGGTATATAAGGAGAGAAGTTGTAAATTTTCATATCTTTTGACAAATCAATACATTTACAATCTTTCTCTCCCATCTTGCTCTAAGCTTCCATGGCTTCTTCATCTTTCCTGTCTTTCTCTCTCCAATTCTAGTATTTCTCTCTCCTCGTCACTCTTATTCTCTCTCTCCTTGCAGTCTTTCTCTCTCCTCTGCAGTCTTTCGCTCTCCTCTTTCTTTCTCTGTGGTTCTCTCTCTGACACTTTTTGCTACCCAAAAATTTTCAATGGGATTTTTTGCTCAGAACTCATTACAAAAGCCATGGTTGGGCCACTGACTAATGATGGTTTTTGGCTGGACCAAGCCTTGGCTTTGAGATGGAAACACTTCCCTTTCCATTTGAAGGACTTTTGATGCAGGTGTAGGGGCTACAACAACTTTTGTGACAGATGATGCATTAGAAGTGGGATTAGAAAAGGTTCTTGATGGCATTACAGGTGCTGAACTAGAAGGCAGCACCCGAGGAGGTGTAGCTACGGATGGCACCCCTTGTGGATTACTGCGAACCTGTTGTTGCCCTTGGCTCTTATTCATGGCCGAAGCTGGCACCTGTTGAGGTGGTCCATGGGACATCCTGCGACTAGACTTTGTCAGTATCTTCAAACTGAGCTCCCAAAGATGTAGAGGGAGAAGATTCAATGGTCCGATCATCTAAAGATAACAACTCGGAAAAATTGCTTCGTGGTTCTGCCGTATACACAGAATTTGGTTTTGGCAATATGGCAGTGTTTTGGACAATGGAATCATAGGCTGATAGGAAAACAACCAACAAATGCTTTGCATGCTGCATGCGTGTTGGTCTCTTGGGATTCAAATGTCATTGTGGTGACGTATTTGTTCCTTGCATAGGTATTCAAAAAATCACAATTGCTTATTCGATTATAAGGCTGCCTCAAGTCTGACTTATGTGTAAGAATCTTGGTTGAGTGAAAGCTTTGCTCCATTCTCAACCTCCTTAACACCCATAGTGGAAGTTGGTGATACAGATGGCTACTCAATAGATGGAGGGGTGTGCAGAAGAATGACCTCCTGATCACGATCTACTCTCTCCACATTAAACCCATCTGAATTGAAGTTCGATGTAAGAATTCTTCAAGACAACAGATCATCACCAAAACTTGAGAGGATACTTGGAGTAAAGCTTAGGGGAAAAAAAAAGTGATCATCCATCCCCTTAAACTCAACTTTAAGGAATTGTATAGGGCTGGTATTGCATATAGACACAGAGGAAATGTTGAAATTTCCTTTGCAAAGGAGGAATAACTACTGAAATAGAATCTGTATATGTTGAAGAAGTCATATTATCTATAGGTGATCTTCATTGATGCAAGCATTCAGAAGGCCAGAAGCAAGCATTAGGTGGGCTATTGAACACGACAAAGACTTGCTTTGGTCTGAGGTCAAGCTTTTGGTAGCCTATTTGTGCCTGGATTTTTGTAGAGGACTTTTGTTATCTTGCAGGCAAGTTGTTAATAGCATCTTCCTTGCTCTTAATCAACTATTCTGAATGAAGAGTTGTCTATAAGTGCTACAGAACCAGTGCACACTTCATTGATAACAATAGGCTCCAAAGGTAACCAAAATTGATTGTTGGAACAGTTGCAGTACCCATGGAAACAACAAATCTTGCCCGTGCATCCTTTCCTCTTCTTAGAGAGTGTTTATTGTAACTGCTAAAAGTTGGATCTCTACTAACAATGGCCTTATGAGCAACAGTGAGCTTCCATATAAGGCGGTGGGGGAGTTAGGAGCAATAGTGAGCTTTCATATAAGGTAATGGGAATCAGGCTGTTGCTTGGAGTTGTCTTAGACATATCAATTGTCTTGTCTACCCTGCTTGAATCTAGACTTCTAGAAATTTCAATATGTCGTATTCCTTCTCAGTGTCAAACATGACCTTGATACCTATTCCAAGTGTGGATGGTTCAGAATCAGAATCCATATAGTGCACATACCACTTCCGGAGAGTGCTTCACTAGTGTGGCTGCTGTTAGAGTGATGGGCTTTCTCTCAAAAGAAATATACAGTTTCAGACATACACACAGTGCTGTACAGGAATGAGAAGCAATATATAGTGTCTAGAGGTGGTTGAAAGAAAAATCTGGTGTGCTTTCTCACAGAGCTAGGTGGTTGTTCAAATAGGAGAGAGAGGAGGTACAACAACATTTTCAGTCTTGTGGCATAGTCAATCAAGTTATGACTCTAACGGACAAATTTGGGCAGCCTAAGAGATATGCATATGTATAATTCTTTGAGGTGGAGTCTGTAAAAATGCCCTTCTATTGAATGAGTCTAAGCTTCTTCTATTACCATACTGGATGACATTCAACTTGGTTGATAGTGGGGATGATCTTGGTACTTGATAGAGATGAACCAGAAGATAAGAACAGAAGTAGAGAAGTCATGCAACTTTGCTGATGCTCATCAAACAAGAATATTCTGAAAAGCAACTTGATTACAATGGCAACGGAGATAAACAGTTGCAGCTCTAGTGAGCAAGGTTGGCTTCAAACATAGGCTAATATTGACAAACTTGGAGCTTTGATTGATCGGTATATTGCTCTTATGAAGGCAGACAGAGAAAAAGGGGCAAGACTTGAATCAAATGCTTATGCTTATGGCGAATATGTATATGCTGATGGTACACACTATGATCTGCATGCATCTTATGAATATGAATAACAACAACATGCAAATGAACATGAGCAGTATGCAAGTACATCTGGACAGCACGTTAATGCTTATAAATATGATGTACCATATCATAATGCAGAGTATCATTCCATTGAACCTTGGCAGCAGAATGGGTATTATGGACAACATGCTTATGCTTATGAGCATCCACCTCTTCAGCAACATAGTCATGATTATACTTGTGAAGCTCTCTTAGTTGAGCAGCCCAGTTCTTATGGATGTGACAGTAATGGTTATGCTTATCAGTACCCTTCTAGCTTTGATCAGCAGCAAGCAAGTGATTATGACCGCCGACATCATGCCAATACCTATGCTCATGGACTTGCCAATCATCATACTTATGGTCAGCCTAGGATGCAAGGACACCATTGTAATCATGTTGGACATTCATCATGCAATCTTGGGCAGCATGTTTATGGGCAACAATATGACCAAAGTCTTGGTAGTAGGCAACAACAAATAGATGTATTTGGATAGCAGCATGAACATTTTTGTGACATGCATTCTCATAGAGATTATGGACAGCATGAACAATGCTGTGGGATCAATGATCAAATGCAACATGCTTATGACGGTTATGCGTGTGATGCGCAGTAGGGCTATTATCACCATATGCAGTATGGGTAGCATGAATATCATTGTGATCAACAGCCACATTGGTGTGACCATCCATATGGATAGCATGAGTATTATGGTCATGAGCATGGACAGCCATCTGTTGTATATGAGTAGCAAGATGACTATGAGCAGCATGTCAGAACTATTACTGAGCTGACCAATGGTGATGAGTAGGTGTGTAAATTGCTATCTAAGGCTAAATGCATTAGACACATTACTAGTGATACGACATGGGAATTGCATGCTGCGAGCTTATGCTATCGATGTGCTAAGCCAATATCTTGTAATCATCAAGCCACATGCAGGGCAAAGACTGCCAAAATACTCTTGGTATTAGAATATTATGATGCAAAGGATGGATTAGATCTTGTTGAAGACCATTTTGGTATGGATCCACAACAAGAACCTCAGTTTAAGAAAGCAGATCATGGGCAGCATGTGGATTTGGATGATCATGACCCCATGCGGGAGCCCCATCAGTCCACAGACCTGCAGTTTAAATGCTTGGATATCACTAAGAATGCAGGGTCCATGAATATGTAGCACTTAGGGGTTGATGTAGTCCATGTAATGGTGACTTTAGCCTCATATGCTTCAGTCATACAGAGCATGGTGATGCATGCGAGGCTTATGGAAGAGCTAGAGAATACCACCATGCTGATCATGCTTCCAGTTGTACTTGACTTTGACCTTATGAAAGCTGATCCAATGCATGGTAGCGATACCACTTTCCCTTTTGATCCGGGTGGCTACAGGCTGACCTTGACCCTCTGCATAGACTAGTACTACTCTTGAATATTAGGCAATCTTTTATTGGGTCTATGCCAAGAACACCTCCCCCCCCCCCCCCCCCCCCACACACACACACTACCTTTTTTGCCACTTGTAATGCTGTACAGAGTAGTACTCTGCAACCCAATACTTGGCTATATCAATAAGTCTGATATTTTTTTTTTAGGACAAAAACTTCATTTTGAGTGGGGATGGATTGTAATAGAGGGAAAATACTTAGGTTAAGTTGACCTAAGTATACAAGGTGTAAGGGACACTGCATAGGCATCATTTGAAGAATACACATTTGTTCTTTCACCTTCTTCACCTTCTTCCCTATCCTTCCATGGCTACCAGCCATTTCTCTCTTCTCTTCTTGCCTTTCTCTCTCTTATGTAGTCTTCTCTCTCCTTAATTTCCAAAGGCTCAAGTACCTATAGGTCCCAAACAAGGTAAAACAGGGAATTTACAGGGCACTTTATAGGGTACTTACAGGTGGTTACAGGTACACCCTTTATTATTGAAGTACAGGTGCAGGTACTACAGGGTACCCACAGGTCCTACACATCCTTTTACAGGGTTTGCTAACCATTTGGGGTTACTATTTTTCACTACAGGGTCAAAACATGACACTTACAAGTCTAGACAGGGTGCAGGGCTGGATAGTTCAGACTCAGAAATCTAGCTACAGAATTTTCTGTCCTAAACTTGTTATAGCGTGCTATAGCTCATCTTGAAGAGAGAATTCTTAGCTTTGATTTGACCTAAAAAGTTCTAAAATCGGAGTTCCCTAGCAAAAGTTATAGCCGTTTTTCTGACAGGGGGTACTGCAGGACTGCACTATTATGGCAGGACATAAAGGTAAAAATAAGGTCCAGGAAGATTATGCTCAGCAAATCAGGGATTCCATGCTAGATAATACACTTCAAGAGAGCCTTGAAGAGCTTCAACAACAAGGAGAAGTTAGTATACTTAATAATACTTTGTGTGCCCATGAACAAAGACATAGGGAACGACATGAGGCCATCTTGTCAAGAATGGAGCAAATGGTTTTATCTACGGATCAAATGAAATCTTCCATTGATAAGTTGGTGGATCCAACTACTCAAACCAAGGCTTCTATTGATAAGTTGGTGGAATCTAAAGCTCAACTTATGGCACAATTTTCTCAATTGATGCAAGTGCAAATGGGATCAAGAGAAGCTAATGAGAAAGCTTGTTCAAACAGTGGCTCTTCAGTCCCACTTCAGCCATCTAACCAAAATGGTCATGGATATGGGATTATTGGAAGAAGGAGCATTCCAAATAGTCAATATGAAGTAGGAGAGGCTTCATAGAGGCATGATGACTATTTGGGCAGTTTGAATGGAGCCAATTCTCAAGCTTTTGGACTGAATACTCAAAATTCTAGGGGTGCTCTACCAACATGAAGATTGCATAGTAATTCTCAACCACTTGTTGGAAGATTTTCGTCTCAATTTGAAGGTTCCATACATGGTAATCATGATCAGCCTATTTTGGGACATCAACCCTTTCATGAAAGAGACCTTAAGGATAAAATTGTTCTAGCCAAATTTAATGGTCAGTCATCTTCACCATCTGATTTAGAGGAGTGGACCTCTAAGATGGAGTCCTACTTTGACATATTCCCTAAAACTGATGACATGAAGATTCACTTTGCTTCCTTGCATTTGGAGGGATTTGCCCATACTTGGTGGAGGTATATTAAAAAAGAAATGTACTTGTAGAGAATTGGGAAGCTTTCAAGGCACTTATGACTGAAGTATTTGTTTCTCCTCTTGAGAAAGAGAAATTAGCACAGAGATGGTATGGTTTGGAACAAAGGGGCCTAAGTGTAAGAGAGTACACTAACCAATTCCTCAACCTGACCATGTATGTGGAAAGCATCAGTGATGAGGCTAAGCTTCACAAGTTTATGTATGGTTTGGAGCCATCTTTATCAGCTGATGTTATGGCACAAAATCCTACTTCACTCTTTAAGGCTATTGAGCTTGCGGAGCACTATGGAAGAAAGTATAGAAAAGAATCTTCATTTCAGCCTGGTTTTGGACAGCGAAGGACTGTTTTAAAGCAGGGGCAACTTAGTAACACTTATGGCAGTAATCATGTGCCAAATGGGAGCTTACGGGTACCAACTTATCCTCCATTCAATGCTTCTAGACCTCAAAGTAATTTCAGGACATCAAACAGTCCAAGAGTTGATTTCAAACAGGGGGACAACAAACCTAAGTCCATCTCAGCCAATACAAATCCTAAATCTATTCCTATGGATCTTTATAAAGAAAGGAAGGACAAAGGCTTATGTTTCAAGTATGGGAAAAAGTATACACCTGATCATGCCTCAAAGTGTATATACAAAAATGTCAAACCCAAGCTTCAAAGTATGTTGGTTTTTGAGGATTTTGAAGATGACATAGATGAAGCAATGACACTTAATGCTGAAAATGAAGATCTTGAGGAGGAAGTTAGGCAGGAGTATTTTTATGATCCAGTTGACTCTTTTCCTTTTGATCTAGGTGGAAGTATTCCGTTTGATCCAGGTGGGACTTGTGATGAGTCGCTTGCTGCCACTAATTGTTCCATCTCTATGGATGCTTGGACAGGATCTAAGAGCCCTAATACACTCCGTGTAAAGGGAAGCATATGTGGAAAGCCAGTGTTCATCCTGATAAACAGTAGCAGTACTCATAGTTTTGTGAATAAGTCCATCATGGACAAGCTAAATTGTGTTCCCACAGATTTACAGCAGCCCATTAGAGTTCAAGTGACTAATGGTGAAGAGGAAATCAGTACACAGATATGCCCACAGGTTTCTTTATAGTTGGCTGAAAATTTTGAAGCCAAGGTAAGCTAGATCACTCTGGAAATGGGGCCTATAGATATTGTACTTGGTTGATGACACTAGGCAGGATCACTATGGATTTCTCACAGTTGTATATGGAGTTTATCTCCAATGGATAGCTTATCCATTTACAGGGAATTCCTAGTAGATCAGATTTTCAGCTTATCACCATTCAACAACTCAAAAGAGAGTACAAGAAGCGCTCACAAATATTTGTTTTGCATCTGAATAAAGAAATACAAGATCAGCCCAATAATTCAGCAAACCATCCAACCTTGACAGCTCTTCTTGAGGAGTATAGAGATCTGTTTGAAGTACCTACTTCATTGCCTCCTAAGAGAGCAGTGGATCACCCAATTGATTTGGAGCCCAACTCAAAGATAATCAATAAGCCACCTTACAGATTATCAAAGTGTGAACGAGAAGAAGTAGCCAAGAAAATCAAGGAACTTCTTGAAATGGGATTCATTGAGCCAAGTTCTTCACCTTATGCATCCCCAGTCCTGTTAGTCAAAAAGAAAGATGGATCTTTCAGAATGTGCATTGACTATAGGGATCTCAATAAAATCACAGTGAAGAACAGGTATCCTATACCCATGATTGATGATTTTCTTGATGAGCTTAAGGGGGCTCGATTTTTTACAAAGATTGATTTGAGGTCAGGGTATCATCAGATTCACATGCGAGAGGGTGATGAAGTCAAGACTGCTTTTAGGGCTGATCATGAGCTCTATCATTTCTTAGTGATGCCATTTGGGCTTACAAACGCTCCAGCTACCTTCCAAAGCCTGATGAATAAGATTTTACAACCTTTCCTCTTTCAGTTTTTCTTGGTGTTCTTTGACAACATTTTGATCTATAGCAAGACTTTACAGGATCACTTGGCACATATGAGGAGGGTTTTTTATGTATTGAGACATCATAGGCTTTTTGCTAAGAAGAAGAAGTATTCTTTCATGCAGACTGAAGTGGAATAATTGGGACATATTTCAGTGAAAAAGGGATATAGGCTGATCCCAAGAAGGTACAATGCATAAAAGATTGGCCAACGCCTACTACTACTACCTCTCTTAGAGGATTCCTTGGTTTATCTTCATTCTATCGCCGATTTATTAAGCATTATGCAGCAATTGCAGCTCCTTTGACTGATAGGTTGAAGAAGGAGGCTTTCTTTTGGGATGCTCTTGCGGATAGCAGCTTCAACCAGTTAAAGGAACTCCTTACCTTTGCTCCTATCTTAGTATGCCGGAACTTCTCCAAAGAATTTACTATACAATGTGATGCTAGTGGCCGTGGCATTGGGGCTGTTTTGCTTCAGGAGCATGGAGTAATTGCATTTGAGAGCCGTAAGCTTACATATAAAGAAATGGCCATGAATGTTTATGACTAGGAGATGCTAGCTATCTTGCATGCAATCAAAAAGTGGCACCATTACTTATATGGCAGCTGATTCAGAGTACATAGTGATCACAGGGTACTTAAGTACTTCCTTACTTAGTCCAATCTTACTCCAAAGTAACATCGTTGGGTAGCTACATTACAGAATTATGATTTTGACATCACTCATACAAGGGGCAAAGATAACATAGTGGCTGATTCTCTTTCTCATATGTGGGCCTGCAAAGTTTTAGCTATGACAGAATTACATAATGACTAGATTGAAGAATTACAGGAGGCCTATCTTCTAGATGAGGAATTCAGCCATATTTTTCAAAAATTACAGCAAGGTCTTATGGAAGAAAACTCGCATTACTAGCTTAAAAATGGTCTTATTTGGTTGAAATGCAAGATTGTTATTCCCTCTACTTCTTCTTTTAAGCGAAAAATTATGGAGGAGCTACATTCTTTGCCTCTAGTTAGACATTTAGGAGTTTTCAAGACCTATGACAGGATCAATAAAAGCTTTTATTGGAAAGGACTGTGGAAAGATGTCAAGGACTTTGTTATGAAGTGTATGCCTTGTCAACAGAATAAGGACAACACCCATAAGCTAGGAGGTTTGTTACAGCCACTGCCTATTCCTACTAGTAAATGGACTCATATTACTATGGATTTCATTACTGGCTTATCTACTACCAAGAAGGGATGGAATAGTATTTATCTGGTGGTAGACAAACTCACCAAGGCAGCCCATTTTATTCCAACCAAGATTCAGTTTATTGCTTCTCAAGTGGCCAGCCAGTTTATGGCAAATTTTTAGTCTACAGGATTACCGCAGGTGATTGTCCATGATAGAGACTCAAAGTTTATAACTTTTGGCAGGCGGTATTTACATCTATGGGCACTAAATTGGCTCCATGTACGGCTTATTATCCTCAATCTGATGGACAGAGAGAGAGAGTTAATAAATGGTTGGAGACTTATCTTTGTCATTTTTGCTATGATATCCAAACCTCATGGGATTCTTGGTTACACTTGGTTGAGTTTGCTTATAACAATTCTACTCATGCGAGTATAGGAGTTTCACCCTTTGAGGCTTTGTATGGTTACAAGGTGCCCTTACCCATAGTCATATTTAATGAAAAGATCAATCCTCATGGAAGGAAGAGTTGGAAAGAATGCAGACCCTTCTTCAGCAATGTAAGGTGAATCTAAGGAAGGCTCAAGATCAAATGAAGATGTATGTTGATGAGAAGAGGAGGCCCTTAGAGTTCCAAGAAGGAGAGCTGGTTTTATTGAAGGTGCCCAAATCCAAGTACTCTACATTAAAAGATGGATCTAGTAATAAGCTTGCCCACAGGTTTTATGGCCCTTACCGGATCCTTAAGTGAATTGGAGATTTGGCATACAGATTAGAGCTTCCCTCTTCTACAAAGATTCATAATGTCTTCCATGTTAGTCAGCTCAAGCCCTATTATGGTGATCTAGTGGATATAGTTGATGAGATGCCACCTATTGATGAAGACGGTCTTATTCAGTACATCCCACCCGTTGTTATAGGTCAGCGTGAAAAGAAGCTTCGATCACGTTCTATTGTGGAATATTTGATCAAATAGAGAGGCTTACCACCTGAAGAAGCTTCTTGGAGACGTGATTCTATATTGGATGAGTATTCTTTCTTGAGGGATACATTGGTGGGTGGCTGAAGCCTATTGCTTATGGAGCTAGTAACGATGCAGACTAGTTCAAGACAACACGCTGTTTTAAAACAGTTTTTATTGTGCCTAATTTTTAGAATTAAGCTATCTACATGGGCTTAAAGTACTCTTCAAGATCTTCGTTTTGATATATGGTATGTCCCATTTGGACACTTCTACTAGAAGTTATGGCGGATTTGGTCTAGCAGGGTTTGTTTACACAGTAAGCTGTCTACTTTGTTTTGAGATTATTTGTTGAAGACTTTATGGCTCCATATGCTTCTGAAGTACTCCAAATCATGTATATAGCTGGGGCTTACTTCCGTTCTTCAATTTCAGCTCATATAGTTGGTCATACTTCATTCATTTCCCATTTGTAAAGCTGTAAAAACAGAGTAGTACTCTGTTCTATCCATCTTTTTCTAGTTATTTTCAGGTTTGTTTTTTAGGACAAAAACTTTTGGGAAGGGATGGATTGTAAGAAGCTAGGAATAAGGAATTAGTGTAAATAACATTGATATTATGCCATGTCACAGTTACATTGGTATAAAAGGAGAAGACATGTAACTTTTCACATCTTTTTGATACATTAATACAATTACAGTCTTTCTCTCCCATCTTGCTCATAGCTTCTATGGCTTCTCCCTCTTTCCTGTCTTTCTCTCTCTAAATCTAGTTTTTCTCTCTCCTCGTCACTCTTCTTCTCTCTCTTCCTGCAATCTTTCTCTCTCTTCTACAGTCTTCTCTCTCCTCTTTCTCTCTCCCTAGTTCTCTCTCTGACAAGTCCCCTCCATTACAGAAATGAGAGAGAAAAGAGAGGATAGAGAGAGAAAAGAGAGTAAGGGTAGAGAAAAGAGAGAGAGAAAAGAGGATAGAGAGAGAAAGAAAAGAAGAGAGGATAGAGAAATAGAAAAGAAGAGAGAGAAAAGGGAGGGGAGAGGAGAAGTAATTAAAGAGAGGTGGTAGTAGGATCAAGGTCTCCACTTTGAACCTTTTTTTTCTCCCAAACCTAAATTTTGAAAACTTTTGGAGCATAAAATAGCCAATCTCACCTAGACCCACAAATAATTTGGAGATTATCTCTTAACAAAATATTAGTCACATTGTGTATTACATTGCTATATGGTTTGATCAAAATTTTATATATGTTTTCTATTTAAATGTCATGATTAACTAATGTATTTGTTGTTGTGTCTTGCAACTACCCCAAATGATAGGCACATATTGTAGTTATTATTTTCCCAATAATAGTATGACCAATGAGCCTCAAACTTTGTATGTGTATTTTTCACATTCCAAAGTCCTAAACTTGATTTATTAGTTTCTTTAAAAATAATTTTCTAATTATAATTAATTTTGTGGGACCAATTTCTCTACGTAAATGATTACTTTGCATGTATAGCCAATAACTCTACATAATGCACATGGTTTACTATGAAAATTATATGTCCTAATAAAGTAATAGTGGGATCCTTATGGGATACCTAATAGATTTTTTAACATTTAGATTTTGAGATATACATTCTCCAAAATTGACCCTCGAGTCTTAGAGAGGATAAACTATAAATAAATTTAAATAATAAAAAATATTACTTGAAACTCAATGAGAAAGTAGTCACTATTATGCACTCTACCTATAAGAAAAATTGTGGATATAATTTAGATGCCTTATAGGGTAAAATCCCTCTTTTGGGGCTGGAGTCCAAGGCCATGTCACACTAGGTTGTCGTGGGGGACACTACAAGAGAATGGGGAAATAGCGATGGGGGTTTGCGATGTAAAATAGCGGTGTCGCTATTTAGTGATGCTATTTGCAACGCAAATAGTGACACTAATATGAGAAATTAAAAGGGCCAAAACCTGAGCATTGCAGCATTTACCACACAAACATTTTTGAGAGAGAGTGAGAGAGATCATTGCCTTGAGAGGGAGAGGGAGAGGAAGAGGGAAAGAGAGAGAATAAGAGCTTCTCATCACATTGCCACCATTATATGCGAAGAAGAGGGAGAAGTCCGCAAGGGAGAAAGAAGGGATGTTGCAAAGAGGAGGCAAGGAATCCATCCTTGGGCCTTTGAAGTAGGTGCATTGCCTCTTCTTGCTTTGTTCTTGTGTTTTCTTCTTCTTCTTTTCTTTGTAATGAGATGCATTGAAAGAGAGAGAGAATGAGAGAAAAGAAGAGAGAGAGAGAGAGAGAGAGAGAGAGAGAGAGAGAGAGAGAGAGAGAGAGAGAGAGAGAGAGAGAGAGAGAGAGAGAGAGAGAGAGAGAGAGAGGAAACATAACAAAGAAAGATAGGAAGAGAGAAAGAGAGAGAGAAAGAAGGGAAGGGTAAGAAAGAGAGAGGAAGAGAGAAATGAGACATGAAGGGAGGGAGAGAGGAGAATGAGTGAAAGAAACAACAAGGGGGAAGAGAAACAAAGAGAGAGGCAACAAAGAAAGAGCGAGAGAGAAAGAAAGAGAGGGGGGCAAGAAAAAGAAACAGAGAGTGAAGGAAGAGGTGGATAAAAGGGTGACGTAAAGACAGGAAGGAGAGTGAAAAAAAAAGAGAGAGAGCTAGAAAGAGAGAGGGAGAAAAAGAGATGGAAAGAGGGAGAAAAAGAGAGATAGAAAGAACAACAAATAGAGAGCGAGAGAGAAGGAGAGAGAAAAACACAAACAATGAGAGAATTAGAGAGAATTGAATGAGTTTTACGAGTTTTGTTATTTTTTATGAGTCTTTCAATGTCTTGTTTTATGAGTTTTTTGTTTTTTATATTTGATTTTGATTGTAAGGAGATACGTCAAGTGTGAGTGGAGAGGAAAAGAGAGAAAGACATAGAGAGAAGAAAGAAGGGAAAGGAAAAGAGAGAAGAAGTGAGAGTGTGGAGGGAAGATTGGGGAGAGAAATAAAAATTGAGATAGAGGGGGGGGGGGGGGAGAAAAAAAACAAAGAAGGACGAAGGGAGGAAAATAAAAAAAGAGAAAGAGAGAAAAAGAGGGGTGGGAAGAGAAATAAAGAAGGATGAAGGGAGGCAAATAAAAAAAAGAAAAAGAGAGAGAGAAAGAGGGGCGGGGAGAGAAATAAAGAAGGGGTAGATAAAGATAGAGAGACATGGAGAGAAAAGGAAAGGACAAAGAGAGATGGAGGGAGGCAAACAAATAAAGGGAAAGGGAGAGAAAGAGGAGTAGAGATTTAAATGAAGGAAGATCATCAATGAGGGGAAAAAACCTATTGTTTACCAGAATATAGACCAAATGGACAATGATGATGGTCGTGATGTCCAAGATTGCGAGGCGTATCTCAATCAGCATGTCCCATATCCTTGCACTCAATGCAAGCTAGAAATCAGACGAAAGTGTTACTTGTCCATAGAACATGTACGACACTTCGATGAATTTCAATTGGATATCATTGATTAGGCAATCTCATACTTTGAGCGAACAGTAAGAAAAGTGTGTATGCATCATGCTTTAAATTCACAAAGTAATTAATTATCATATACAAAAATATTAGACGTGCTTGTGAAATTTGTACAGGAAGGTGGATGACATGCTTGAGCTGATACACCAGTTGGAGGGCACGAATTAGTCTACACCCTCGATATCGGAGGAGATAGTTAGATTTTCAGACCTTCCTCTGATCTTGGAGCCTAAGATAGAGGCAATGATTGATGCATTAATGCCTATGGATGCTAAGTCATCTAATCCACTGAGAGAGGAAGCATCCATACCATTTTATGATGGGTGCCTAGTATCTTACCTGAAGATGTTGCTTGCACTCTTAAGTGTGCAGGCAAAGTGCGGGTGGAGAGATGCGAGTGTGACCGAGTTGTTCAAGTACATTCTATGATCCGTTGATTTTTTTGACCCTATTATAAAAAACCATTATTGTGGTTTTCAAGGCATCTTCTAATTTTTTTCAAACTGCTAAAGTATCATATATTACCACCTAGAAACATGATACCTGAGTCATGTGATGATGCACGATTGGTGTTATGAAAGCTTGGCATGGATTACAACAACATCCATGCATTTGTCAACTATTGTGTGTTATTTCAAGGAGACTATAGGACTATGGAGACATGTCCAAAGTGTGGTACTCACAAGTATTGATAGGACTTGCAAGGGCAAACCATCCCTTAGAAGGTTCTGAGGCACTTTCCACTCATACTTCGTATATGTCACATGTTTCATACATCGGGCATGGCGAGCTTAACAAATCACATGTACAAATAGATCCATAGATGGAGTCCAAGATATATCAACATATTCATGCACATAGAGCCACATTGACTCCACCTTTTCAAGCTTTGCATGAGAGTCAAGGAATCTTCAACTCGGTCTTGCTATGGATAGTGTGAATCCATTTGGTCTCTGCTCAACTTCTCACAGTGTGTGGCGTGTAGTCCTTGTTAACTACAACATCCTGCCATGGATTTGTACAAAGAAAGGACACCTGAACCTTAGCTTGCTCGTTCCTAGGTGCTACAAAGTTAAGAATAGGGACACCTACCTCCGTCCATTGGTTGATAAGCTCAAGATTTTGTGGGAGGAGGGGGTCACTATGGAAGACATGAGCAAGTATGATGGTCGACGGTCCACTAATATATAAGCCATTCTCATGTGGACCATGTGTGACTTTTCGAGATTCAGGGAGTGCTCGGGTAAGTGGACTTCCATTCTCGTAGGTGATATCTGACATTGCTCGTTCAAGTTTGTGTTGACTAAATAGGGGTGTTGTGACAGGTCTAATAACCTTAGGTTATCATGCATGTCCATTAGAATCCTGAAGGTCATGAACCATGAAGAATATGGTATATCAAGGACACCTACTTTCTTGTCGAAGGGTCATGAACTGAGGGAAGGTTTTCTTTGACAACCTCCAACACAAATGAATGCCCAAAGCTTGTACGAGTTGAAAATGGTAAGAAGTCACATCCAAATGGAATGGACGGTTCTTGATTTTCTATGAGTTGGTGTATTGGACCCACTTACAGATCAACCATTTGTTAGACCCCATGCATATTTTCAAGAATGTTGAAAGCTTATTTTGGGACCACATCATAGGAATGAGAGATATTGTAGGGGCACGAATGAATTTGAAGGAGGTAGGCAAGATGGAGGCACTGTCGAGCACAGTGATGGTCGCTTGTAGCTACCTCGGTGCTCCTTGGATCCTATCCACTAAAAAAGAGTGCATTGTGAAGTAAATTATCAGGTCTATCCACACCTCGACGGCGGGTATGATCGGCAGGTATGATGCGTTCCCTCATGTCTACTCTCTCTAAAGACAACTAGCTACTATCAGGGCTGAAATCCCATGATTGGTATAAGATATGTCAAGTTTGTCTTGACCTTGGTTGCAAGTAGCCTCAATATTTTGCTATTCAGTGTCTATTCGATTGGTATAAGATATTCAGTGAAATCCCATGATTGGTATAAGATATTTCAAGTTTATCTTGACTTTGGTTGCAAGTAGCCTCAATATTTTGCTATTCAGTGTCTAGTCGATATTCGTAATGCTTCTTCATTTGTGACAGTTTGTACTACCAATTGCAATCAGGGGATACCTCGCTCCAGAAATACGCAAGGCAATTTACAGGTTGTTGAATTTAGTGCAATGGATCTCATAGAAGGAGATCAAGACATTCTCTATTGAATTCGCAAGGCGAGGAGTGGTGGAGACTATCTGTCTCTTTGAGAAGTACCAGCCCACAAGCATGCTTATGATACAAACTCACTTCCTAGTGCATCTCGTATATGAAGTGGAGATTATAGAACCTACCCATACATGATGAGTGTTCTTCTTGGAGTGCTTCATGAAAACCTTGAAGGGCTTTGTGTGACAATGAGCTCAGCCAGAAGGTAGCATGGCTGAAGGGTTGGCTGGTGTCGGAGGCATTAGTGCATTTTTCATAGTGGGGCTACCAACGATGGATTTAGACAACAATATGGTATGGTCACTAAAGGACAATGATAGGCTGGCCGAAGATGTGGTGATTGGAAATGGAGTAGAAAAAAGAATGAATATTGCCATGGAGGAGAATGTGAATTGTTTTTGTATGTTGCATCATGCATCCACCATGGAGAAGTGGCTCGCTAGATACGAGTAGACAAACAAAGATGGGATAGAATTGCGATTGGAATTTTGATGCAGTACATGCCATCGATCAATTTGATATCCTGAGGGCATGGAGGAGATGTCGTGGTTTATATCTATGCAGTAATTACATGGAGCTTTGATTGCAACTTCTCGTGAAGGGGTAGAGGTCTCTACCTAGGAGTGGGAATTCTCGAGGAGATGTAGTCCAAAGGTGACCGCATATTTTATAAGCTATCGTATCTAGATTTTATATGCAACAACTAGTCTAATAGTTTCACTGTACAATACAAAATCTATAGTGCAGCGTATTCATGTGGGCGACATTTTTGTATTGAGCACATCGACAAAATGTATCATGGCAAAGTTCGAGCAAGAGAACCAATGGCGGACCACGGATCTGAACACCATTGTAGATGAGATGGAGTATTTTGGGAACTTACAAAGTGTTATCTCAATGGATTACCATAGCCTCTCCATGATCATATTTGATGTACAACAGTGGTTTAAAGTGGTATTAGAAGGAACCATGGCAATCATTTGGCGATGTCCATTTGGATTTCTGGAAATAGATTCTGAGAAAAGACAGATGTATTTGTGTTACATGTTTGTCGTGCCAGCCCATTGTGAACAGGTGTATGATTTATTTTTTTAAAAATTTCCACGACACAAAACAATCACAAATGTTGATTCACTCTTATATGTGATATTGAATAGGCAATCTTCTATCAAAATCCCTGACAACCTCGATGGTGGTATATTGTGTTGTCAGCTCCTCGGAGTGCAAGAGTGTATGATGAAAGCAATGTTCCTAGTGTAGACGAGGAGAGTATGTAGGTGGATGGATCGATATTACGGAGGGTGGAGGCCAAATAGGGCTTGGAACATGTAGAGGAGACATGCATGGGTAATGTAGATGAAGATACAGGAGGCCATGAATTTTTTTAGAAATGAAGTGGACTCCTTTTGTGGTGACCTATCTATAGACCTTCAGTTTATGCGAAGTTGTGCCAAGAGATTGACATTGGGTCATAGGCTGGGTCATATTTGCATCCACCTGCTCAATTCATTGATGATTCACTTTTAATAGTACTTTAGATTATGTATTTTAATTATTATCATTTTTTAAAGAGTTAATTGTCATGCTTTATCTAAATCTTTATATTGATTATGCTCACATCATTTTTTGTTTGTACAAGTTACCTTTGATGATACTTGGAGAGTAGGATGAGTCAAGGGATTGGCGATAAGGAGTTGCAGGAGATATTCACACGTATATCTCCAGATCAAATGGCCCATTTGAAGATATGGCAGACCAGGAGCTGTCATGGACATCATCATACCATTCTGTGGGATCTACTTTGGCACACTCTGATGCTTCGATTTCCAATAGATGAGGTCGACACTCTAGAGAGACTGGCTCAAATGAAGGGAGTGGTTCTGGGGAGTGTTGCAAAGATGTGGATATTATGAGCCTGCAGTCAATTCCAGAGAGGAGTGCTACTCCTTGCTCTCATACAGGTTCCAGAGAGGGTGGCTCAAGTGGGTATTGTGGAGGCACCGATGTAGTGTCTCCATCTCATCAATCTGGTAGATACGTGTCATCTCTAGGATTTGTCACACCTGTAGGGACATCTACTCCCCATCTACTCTAGTGAATTTAGGTTTTTCTCAGTCGCCACAAGTGGCATCCCTATGGGTGCTACTCCGAGAGATACTACCCCCCCATGGGTACGCCGCCAAATATATAAGGGTATCTTGGTTATGCCCAGGAGCATGGGTGTAGGTGGGAGAGGACACACCTTAGACATACCCTAGCAAAGTATGGATACCTCTAGATGACAAGATATGTGTTGTAATCGTGAACAATGAGGGGAGGAGGGTGATGTCTTGCATGAGAGAGTTGTGCCAACAAGTACTTAGGCACAATGTTCTAGACCATTGGAAGAATATAGCGGAGGGGAGCAATGACTATATAGTGGCATCTTTGCATGAGAAGTTTCCAATACCTACGGTTGCAGGGAGGTTTTTCACTGGGTGGAATATGGAGTGTATGCATGCATATATGTCACATAGACGATCAGACGTACCCAAGGCACTGAAGGGTGGCACCTCAAAGCCCAAATGGCTAGGTGTAGAGGATTGATGGAGACTCAGGAAGGAGGCCACAGATTCTCCAGGAGGATGGCAGTAGCAGTAGCGAGAGGTAGCAAGGGCACGATTGGAGGTAGGGGTCGTGCATCATCTGGGGAGTGGTGGCCACATGACTTATCTGGAGGACTTTGTAAGTCTTCTTTTGGCTCTTCTCACTTTCTTTTTTGGAATCTCACTTGTACTAACAATCGTGTTTTTAACAATTGTATTATGTTTGCTTTGCAATACTCCATCACAAACTGCGATCCCATAGGTTTGGAGACTCGATATGCAGATAGATACAGTCTCACTATACTTATCAATAGATTATACGCACATGGTGGCCCAATAAGTCAATCATCTTTCTTGTCTATAGTCACTAGTTTTTTTAAATACATTATGTATGGTTGACTAATGTCTAGTTGTTCATTTTGCAAAGTTCGTTGTTTGATGCTCCTTTGCGTCAGGACAAGCTTTCAGATGGAGAGGATTTGTAGTGCGTGCTTGGATTCATGGAGTGCACATCCTCTTCTTTTTTGGACATGTGATCTGTGCAAGCCGCTTTCATGTAGTATTCCTTAGATGTACTTAATATCCTTTGTATAAAATCGAATATTGCGATATTTACATATAGATTTTCATGTTTTTTTTTTTGCTCTCTTCTCTCTCCATGGTTCCATGTAATGTTATGAGTTGTCATCACTAGTCTTGTACTTATTATATGAGTTATCAATCTTCTGGGTTTAAGTAGTTTTTGCGCTTGTCTTGATGACCATTGCGTATCCAACATGTAATTGCTTTGCAAAATATTATACAGCACATCGTGCTGTATGTGGCATGACAACTTTCTGCCCTGCCACAAAGTTTTTTTTTTTGACATGGGACCATAGGATACTTCATACTTGGAGCATCCACTTACTCAATTCGTTGACCAATCGCTTATAAGGGTACATAAGATATACATTTTAAGTGAGATCATTTTTCTAGGATTTACATTATCGTGCTTTGCATGATTTAAATTGATTATTCTAACATCATTTTTTGTCTATGCAGGTGACATTTTCAGGATGAGTCAAGGGATGAGCGATGAGGAGTTGCAGGATATCATCACGCGCATGTCTCTAGACTAGATCGCGAGATTCAGAGACATGGTAGACCAGGAGCTGTCCCAGACATCGTCAGGCCACTCTATTAGATCTACTTCAACACGATCGGATGCTTCAGCTTTGAGCAGACGAGGTCGATGCTCCAGACTTGGGCCAGAGGGAGGGAGTGCTTCAGGGTGGGTCAGGGGGATGCTGCAAAGATACATAGGCAGTGAGCCCACGGTCGGAATGTGATACATGTGTGACTTTTCACTCTCGTGGCAGTTCCAGGGAGCGTGGCTCAGGCTTAGGTGGATGCTATGGAGGCACGGACGGGGTGTCTCCATCTCGTCGTGTTCAGTTGGAGTTGCATCACCTCCAAGATTTGTCACACCTGTGGGGACGTCTACACCAGTTACTCTAGCTTTTGCTCAACTGTCTACAGGTGGTACCCCTATGGGTGCCACTCCAATAGATATTACGCCGGTCGGTACACCGGATGCACAGGGGTCTCCTAGATATGCCCAAGAGCATGGACGTAGGCGGGAGAGGACCCATCTTAGGCATACCCCAGGGGGATATGCCTATCTACTCAATGATAGGTCAGGAGCCATCATCATGAATGATGAGGGGAGGAGGGTGATGGCTCACATGAGAGAGTTGTGCCAACAAGTTTTTTGGCACAACATCTTAGATCATTAGAAGAACATACCGGAGGGGAGCAAGGACTACATAGTAGCATCCTTGCATGAGGAGTTTCTGGTTCCAGCCTCAGTAGATAGATTTTCTACGGGCTGGATGATGGACTGCATGCGTGCATATATGTCACACAAACGATCGGATGCACGCAAGGCACTCAAGAGTAGGGCTACAAAGCCTGAGTGGCTAGATGCGGACGAGGCATGCCGACTGAGGGAGGAGGCTACAGATTCTCCAGGACGTTGGAGTCAGCAGCACGAGGCAGTGAGGGCACGACTCGAGGCCGAAGTGGTCCATCATCTTGGGAGTGGTGGCCACAGGACATATTTGGAGAACTTTGTAAGTTTTTTTTTTTTTTTTTTTTTGCAATATCCTTTGTATTGACAATCATATTTCTAATAGTTAGTATTTTGTTTTCTTTGCAGCACTCCATTACAAATCGCGATCCGATCGGCCTTGAGACTCGATATGCAGAGAGGCATGGTTTCACTGCATTGATTGACTGATTGTATAGATGCGGTGGCCCTGTAAGTCACTCATCTTTCTTGTCCGTACTTACCGTGTTTAATTAGAATGAATTATTGTATGGTGGACTGATGTGTTGTTGTTTCTTTTTTTACAGAGTCCATTCAATGCTCCTTTGCGGCGGGATGAGCTTTCGGATGGCGAGGATATGTAGCTCACCCTTGGATCCCTAGAGCTCACACACCTTTCTTTTTTGGTCGCTTGATCTGTGTAGACATTTTCTATGTAGTAGTGATATCTTGTCATGATTGTACCAATCGCTTTCATTATGCGATCATGTATTTGTTTATGTATCAGTGTTATGATTTCAATATATTTTATTTTTGTTTACATGAGCATTTTACACAGTGCAAAAACTATTTTGTATGGCTGCCCTTCCACAAAAAAATTATTTTCCCTGTTATCGTCGCTATTAGCGTCACAAATTTACTGCTCTTGTTGTTATTGGCGTCATTATTAGCGTCGTAGACAATCGGTATCAACGTCGTTATTGGCATCGGTATCAGCTGATACCGACACCAATAATGACGCTGATACCGATTGTTCTATGGCGTCGCCAATAACGACGCTTTTTGCGACGACGGGGAAAAATTTTGTTATTTACATTTTTGTCACTTTTAATGTCGGTATAAGCTATATCTTGTAGTGTCACTTCAACATTCTCGATATTTTAGGTTAGGTTTTCTCATTGATTCATACGTGGGTCAACTCATGGTATTGACACTCTTGCTAATATAATCATTAATATTAACATTGCGTGTGTTTTCAGTAAGAAAATAATTTTTATTTTATTCTACTCATATTCTATGGTTTAATTGACGATGTCTGAAACTTTCAACGTTCACTAGAAATATTAATTTTCTTTTAGATATATCATAAGTGCAATGCTGATTGTTTTTGTGAAAAATTTATTCCAAGCAATGCCAAAATGATAAGTGTAATTTTTCTTTCATCTTTCAGATATCAAATTATATTTCCATGCACCTAATTTATGCATGTCTAGTATATATTCTCCTATACAATTTTTCATTGATTTAATGCATTGATTATTTTATGGTATTATCTAAATAAATTTTTATAAATTATTATAAAATTTATATACATATATTTATCTTTAGCAAAATGAAATAGAGAAGTTACTTTCAAGGAAAAATTATAAAATATTCCCTTCTCTAACAATGTCTACTATTTTTCTATTATTATGATCACATACATCTTTAACTAAATAACAATAAATATCATGAAATAAATCATAATTAAAACATTTTTTTAATGATAGGCATATGATCCTTTTTCATGTGAAAGATTATTTTCACTGAATATTTAATTATTATTTAGGTTATTTTTCTACGATGTAGTTCATATGCACTTTTATTAAAATGTGCTTATAATCGTTTAAAGCCAAATAAAGCGATAAGCTTATGGAATATTAATTTTTTCTAAACCGACGAGATGTTAGCTCTCTCAAGTTTGTTGTGACAGGGGTCTCGCCAATTCCTACCACGTCATTTTCTCCATCGATCGTGTGCCTTGCTTCCCTTGCTTTAAATGTGCTTTTTGAATTTTTAGGACCTCGAGGAGTCATCTGATGTTAGGTGAAATTGACGTGGTAGTTCATGGAGAGTTGATGGTTTTTCAAAAAAAAATTATCAATGTTTCGCTTAGCAATATGGTCATATGGGGCAAAGGCGTAGCAAGGGGTAGAGAAAATGAAAATGAGGTAGAAGGGGGGGTATTTTCCTCTTCCAAGACTCAAGCTTCAAAGGATAAGAGAAGTAGAGAATTTTTTCCATCATCAAGAGGTCTTCTTGCTTTTTTTTGTGAAGGAGAGGGGGTGAATTTATAGGCATAAGGGAGAGTATACAGTCGACTAATTCATTTGGCTACTTGTCAAGAGCCAATTGAGCTTTATTCATTTTGATTGCTTACATGTTGGATGGTGGCATGAGGATGATTTTTTAAAGCTTTCTCTCCCTTTAGGTGCCAAAAACGTCATGTATTTTGGCCTATTTTTTCAAAAACGTCTTTTTTTCTTCAAAACGACTTCTTCTAGTGGTTTTTGGCCTAGTTACTTCATGGCCGATCTAGTATATAAAGTTATGTCATACTCTTGATACTTAACTTACTCAATATCATGTTCTTTATTGCGTGTTCTTCATCTACCCATTGAGACTTTTGCAATTTGTCTTATGGTTATGAAATCAATGTGATCCTCGATACATTAAATGGAATCGGGAATGCCAAATCAAATATAATGCGAAAAATTTTATATAATCGAGCCATCGTAATATTATTTATATGGCGTCTTTGCTTTTTATTGGCTTGGAACATTGAGGCATCTTCTTGTGTCTAATTGAAAAATTGATTTAATGCAAGACTCGATATCAAGAAAATTATGTGTGGTCACTTATGTGATAGCTCGACGAGTATTTTTTTAAAATGCCTCAAGTCCGAATTCGTTTCTTGAAATGAAGCACTATGGCGGGAATATTACATCCTCTTCTCCTTAGAGGGATCAAGATATCCTCATCTTGAAAAGAACTGGGGAAATTGTTTTTCTAGAGTTGTCTCTTCTATCCATGTGGCATCCTCCTCAAGGTAGTCTTTCCACTGGATAAGATACTCTCTAACGGTTCTGTTTCTTAGAGGTTTCTCTTTTACATCTAGAATCTTATCAAGCTAGAGTTCAAGGGCTCCTTGACTAGGCATTACAATTTGTTGTTCATCAAGAATATAATCTTGATTTGCCACATAAGCTTTTAGAAGACTAACATGAAATACATTGTGGACTTTCACATGATCAGGAAGTTGTAGTTTGTAGGCATTAGCTCCTAGGCATTTGAGAACCTTATATGGTCCACAATACCTTGGACTCAACTTTTTGAACTTTCCTAATGACAGATAACTCTTCTTTGGCCATACATGGATAAAAACCATGTCTTCCTCTTGGAAGATATGCTCTTGCTGTCCTAGATCAACATAAGCTTTCTGGTGGTCTTTGGCAGCTTGGATGTCTTGCCTAATAGTGTTGACCTGATCATCCATGTCTTCTAGCATTTTCTTAGAAGCCTCAATCTTTAGGGTTGGATTAGAGAACTTCAGTGGCATCAAATAATCTTGCCTATACAATGCTTCAAATGGAGTCATTTGAATACTCTGGTGATATGACGCATTGTAGGAAAATTCTAGTAAGGGAATATTGTATCCACCTTGTCGATTCTCTGAAATAGTAAGCTCTTAGTATATCTTCAATGACTTGATTAACCCGCTCTGTTTGACCATCAGTTTGGGGATGGTAAGCTATGCTAAAGCAAAGCTGGGTTCCAATTACTTCACATAGGCTTCTCCAAAAATGTGATGTAAATAGAGAGTCGCGATCACTAACGATCCATTTAGGAAATCCATGAAGCCTAAAGATTTCTTTCACAAACAGTTGTGCAATATCTGAAGCTTTGTAGTTGGTCTTGACTGGGATAAGATGAGTGACTTTTGTGAGCATATCCACAATCACCATGATTGAATTATATCCTCCTTGAACAGAAGGTAAGCCAACTACAAAATCCATACTGATGAACTCCCATTTCATTTATGGAATGTCAAGTGGTTGGAGCTTGCCTGGCATTTTGACACACTCCACTTTCACCCGTTGGCAACTTAGACATTCAGTAATATATCTGAGTACATCATGCTTCAGTCTTTCCCAGTAGTAACTTTTCCTGACTGCATTAAGATTCGTTGCATATAGCCAGCGTGTCCTGAGAACGGGGAGTCATGGGCTTCCCATAATATCTTCTTTTTCAACACTTGACTGAGAGGAATGCAGAGCCTTGTTCTGAAATAGAAAAGTACATAATCCACAGTGAAATTTTGGTATTTGACTCTGAGCTTAGGATCAGTGTCCTTAACTAGGATTTCTTTAAGCATTAGCTGATACATAGGATCCTTGTCTGCCTCTTCTTTGGCTAGCCCAATGATTGGATTAGTAGGCATCAATATCATGGTAGCTAAAATCTCTCCTTTAGATGGCTCTTCCATGATAAGTGCATTCGGAAAAGATTTACGACTTAATGCATCAGCAATCACATTCTCTTTTCCAAATCTAAACTTGATTTCAAAATCAAATTCTTGCAAGACTTCAATCCACTGATGTTGCCTCATGTTGAGGTCTGGTTAAGTAAAGACCCATTTGAGACTTTTGTGGTCAATGACCAAAGTAAACTTGCTTCCAAGCAGATAGTGTCACCAGAATTTGAGAGCATGGATCACAACTAACAGCTTGAGATCATGGGTGGCATAATTCCTCTCATGGATTTTTAACTTCCTTGAGGAATAGGCTATCGAATGACCTTGTTGCATAAGCACACAACCTAGTGCAAGAGAACTTGCATCTGTTAAGACCTCAAACTCTTAACTTAGGTTAGGTAGCTTTAAAATGGATGTTGTTACCAAACTTTTCTTGAGCTGCTCAAAACTAGCTTGCTCAATGGACGTCCACATAGTAGTAGTTTACTTTTATAGCAAATTAGTGAGAGGTGCAACTATTAGGGTGTAATATTTGATGAAAATTCTATACCATCCAAACAGCCCAAAAAAACTTCTCACTTCCTTAACTGTCGTTGGTGGTTGCCACTCTTGAACATCTCTAACTTTGGCTAGGTCTAGAGAGATTCCTTCAGCAGATACTATGAGTCCAAGATATTCCATCTTTCTTTTGAAAAATGCATACTTCTTTTTCTTCACATAGAGCTTGCGCATCCTCATTGTGTCCAGCACAATGCGTAATTGAAGCTCATGGTCTTCGTCTCTCTTGGAGTATATTAGGATGTCATCAAAGAAGACTAGGACAAACTCATTAAGATAAGGTCAAAAAATATCCTGCATTAATCTGTTAAATGTAGCAGGGGCATTAGTTAGATTGAAAGACATTACAAGTAATTCAAAATGACCATATCTAGTACTAGAGGCAGTTTTGGGAATATCTTCTTCCTTGATCCTTATTTGGTAATAACCAGATCAATGATCAATCTTGGAAAAGATTTTCGTCCCTTGCAGCCTATCAAGTAGCTCGTCTATTCTTGGGATCAGATACTTATTCTTGATTGTTACCTGGTTTAGTCCTCAGTAATCAATGCAAAGGCGAAGAGTTTTGTCATTTTTCTTTTGAAACAGTACTAGGGCTCCCCATGGCGAATTACTCGACCTAATGTATCTTTGACGCAATAACTGCACTGCTTGAGTTGCTCTTTCAACTCAATTGCTTCAGGGATATATATTATATACGGACTCTTAGCAATTGGAGCAGCTCCTGGTTTAAGTTTGATCTCGTGATCGACTTCTCTTCAAGGTGGTAATTCAGTCAGCTCTTCTAGGAAGATGTCATCATATTCCTTCAGCATCCAATATGGCTCTCCCTCATCTTGATTATTTTTCTCAACCTTATTTAATTTTATGAGATACACGGGTAATCCTTTTCTTAAACCTTTTATTATGTGATATGATTTGGCTAGTTGAACCTTGGGTTTTCTTGCCTCACCTTGGGTCATCACTTTTTCTCCCTTTAGGTTTTGAAATGTCACCTAGCCTTTGTTGCACTGAATATGTGCGTCATTGGGGATTAGCTAGTCCATACCCAATAGACATTCGTAGTCCCCTAAATTCATGATCCTAAATCCCATTTCAAACAGATTGCTTCCCAAGCTAAATGTCACTTTGCAAGTTTGCTGAGTAGACATGATTTATTTTCCATTGGCAAGTTTCACAAGCAACCTAGATGTAGGTATTGTGTCTATACCTAATTTCTTGTTATACTTTGGTGACATGAATGAGTGTGTGCTTCCATAGTCAATCATAATGTTAAAGGACTTACCTTGATATTCTGCCGGTGTTTGAATCACTGAAAACTGGCGATTTGGGCCTTTCTTATGGAGGGTGGCATGAACTGATGCCCTCTCCATATTGGCTTCCATAGTTGGGTTTCCCTCTTTTTCAAGCTCTTTAAGGATTACAACATATGCTTTTTCTTTTGCAATTGAAGCTTGGTTTTGACCCCTATACTGTCCTTGGCGAGGAATTTGGCCAAGCTTTGGGCACTATCTTTTAAAGTGTCCTAGTTCATTACAGTGGAAACATCTAGGTACTCCTGAATTACTTCTTGTACATATAAAGTTTCTGACTACATCTATTTTGGCCCTCTTTCCTTGTCTAGGTAGACGCGAACCTTGGGCTTGCTTAACACAACCTCGTGAAGTCCCTTTGTTTTGATTCCAAAGCCTATTATTCCTTGGCTTTGATTGAGGCTTTGACTGAATCTCCTAAACAAGAGGTAATGCATGAATCAAAGCATCTTGCAGATCAGTTGGGTGCATAGATTCAAGACATGTATTTAGAGGAGTATTCAATCCGTGACCAAAGTTAGACACACGTTGAGAAATAGTCATGGAAGGCACATATTTAAGCAATGAGATGAACTTTAAGTAATATGCATCCAGGCTCATTCCCAGTTGTCTTAAGTTAAAGAAATCATTCATTTTTAGCATGCGATAAGCTAGTGGTAAATATCGACCATGCACAGCTTATTTCAACTTTTCCCAAGTAATAGCTGTCTTAGCAAGTCCCTGGTCTTTACACCACTCTTTCCACCATAGGGATGCCTCACCAATCAATTTCAACTTGGAGATCATAGACTAATTAGCAGGGGTATTTCCCACGGCAGTAAAGCAATTCTCCATGGTCTCAATTCAAATCTTTGCCTCAAATTCAATGTCTTTGCCCTTGCCATCTAATTCTAGTGGCTTAACCTGCTTAAGGAGATACTTTTTCTCTTGAATTTCAATCGGACTAGTGATAGATGTATTACCCTGGGTTATCATAAGTTTCACAAATTAGTTTAACGCTTAAACTTTTCAACTTTGTTTCCACATTAACATATCTTACTAGTTTTGTAAATTAATGATGGGCCAAAGAGCACAATATTTTTACAAAATCTAGCTACTGTTATCTTTTATTATCAGTAGCCATAAGCTATGATTTTTACAAGGGATATTCACAATGGTAGATATTTACAAGTAGAGATACATCAACATTGATAGGTTAGGCTGGATACTATGTACAATTTTCAAAATAGGATATCATTATATCTTTCTTTTTTAGGGATGGATATCCGTTACATTGATGTAGAAGAAGGTAGGCCTATGTCCAAAAACCTATACTGTGGAAATGGCAGATGTGGAAAACCATGGATACGGTAATCTCGATTCTTGTGACATCCTTGGATTATAATCCTATCGACTGGGATTACCTTTAGTACCTTGTCATATACATAATGGTCTAGACATATCTACCGACCATTGGTAATCATAAGTGGATTTCTTTTGGATAGACAAAAAATAAAGGCCTCAACTACTTTTAACTTTTCCACCCATTCAAGGCGTTTCAGATTAGTCTCCATGTTGAAGAATCGATCGACCTCGATGTAATAGTAACACTCATCCCAAAACCATCTTCTTTCTCAATTCATAGGGGATGGATCCTATATGTGATCGAGTATCCTCATCATTTCTCTTCTCCACTCATCATTCGTGGAGTTCAACGCAGATGTGTACATTGCTCGAAAAACAAGGAAATGGTTCCAACGTTCATTATTCTGCAAAAGTTTATCCCTTAACAATTAATAGGCTAATTATTATTTAAAAAAATTTGTCTTAAAAACCATATATATTTTTAATTTCAATTATGCTATGATACCACATGTCATGAGCCTACCTAAAAATTCCATGGCAACATGTTTTAGTGGTTCATCAGGGAACTATCTTAGATGGCTTTACCCAGTACTCGCAAAAATGCATAGGGTCGATCATCTAGGTTTTCCAGAGTCCACCTTGTAGTGGAAGGTACTGGTTGTCCCCACGAGGATCAACCTGCAAGCTTGGGGTCCTAATTTACAAACTGAGGTCTCAATACATCAGCTAGCTCCATCAAAGGTGTCCCACAAGGCTTCTTGTCTGATTGGAGTGATCGTAGTTACCCTTGGTTCATGGAGTGCAATGCTTTTTTCTAGTAACTAGTTAGGATTCAGGGAATCCTAACAAAGTTTTGGCACAACTACTGCATCTTTTTCCTAAGATAATTTTTTATCATGGTTTTAAGACCCAACCATAGGTAAGTCAACGCTCAACTTTGCCTAATTTTTTCTAATCAACATTTCGTTCAATCTCTTGAGAGAAGCTCCCAGCTTACCAGGACCACCCATCCGTAGAACAGATCTGTCATGGATCTCACCCACCCACTTCCCATAAATGGTTTTCTTTAGTTTTCTAATTACCTATAACATTAAGTTATTTCATATAAAAGCAGCTACATTAATTAATCGGTTATCATAGGTTCCTTTGCGTAATTTTACGACACAACACAAAGATAGAGAAAATAGTCTTTTGGCAAAATATATTTATTTATTATTTTGCAAAGTTATTTACAATAATTTTTTCATTCTTCTTACACAGAAGATAAACCTTCATTCACCAGAAAATCCCTTTTGTGTGTGCAGAAGAAAAGAAACCCTCCAAGATTTCCATCTGTTCACTAGTATTGAGGACTCTAGGATCCTATCTTGATTCATGTGACAATTAGGCAGTTCCTCCTAGGAGCGATTGAGAGGTTTACGGCTAAAGCCCCCCTAGCACTCTTGCCTCCTCATGACTAATGGATTCCTCACCGAGCAACCTCTTGCTGCCATCGGGGCTGATCCAAAGCTCCTCACAGTGGTACAAAACAATCCCCCTTGGAGTAGGGTTTTGCATTTACTAGCCATGCAGAAAGCATAGTGCAATCTTTTCCCTTATTATCCAGATTATATATTTACAATTAGATCTAACTACAGCAAGCACAATCAATCTTTCATGTGCATAAAGCATAGTGCAATCTTTTCTCTTATTATCCAGATTATATATTTACAATTAGATCTAACTACAACAAGCACAATCAATCTTTCATGTGCAACCATCAATGCGTGCACAAATAAAAAAGAAATAGCAACAAGTGTTTTTAGCATAGAAAGCAACCCCACCCAAATCTAGGGTTTCTCTTTTAAGGTCCCACCTTATTCTTAGGGTTTCGCTTCCTACTTGCAACTCTTTTTCGCGATCTGCAAATTATTTCGTGAATCTAATTAATTATGAGAAGTCTATTTTATCCTTATGAAAAATTTGGTATTTCTTCGCTAAAAGATAATATGGGTATTTATGCCTATGGCAGGCAATTCATGCGCTCCTGCCCTAACCCACGCTTAGCAGGATTTCAAATGCTTTTCCAAGTCTATTTAGACTTCAGAATTTGTATTGAAAAATTCTTATCAATGTCCAACAAGTCCTATAGACTTCTGATATTTAGTTAATTTCTTGATACTAATAGTTTCAGGGTTGTTGAGTATTTCATAGTTGTTTTCGCTTCAACATTCTTGATATTTTAGGTTAGGTTTTCTCGCTGATTCATACGTGGGTCAACTCATGGTATTGACGCTCTTGCTAATATAATCATTAATATTTACATTATATGTGTTTTGAGTAAGAAAATAAAAATTTTAATTATACTCATATTCTATGGTTTAATCAATGATGTCTGTTAAACTTTCAATGTTAGAAAGATCAAATTTCTTTTAGTTATGTCTGAAGTGCAATGCTGATTATTTTTCTAAAAATTTTATTCTAGACAATGCAAAAATCATAAGTGCAATTTTTCTTTTATCTTTCAGACATCAAATTATATTTTCACGCACCTAATTTATGTGCATCTAGTATATATTTTCCTATACAATTTTTTGTCGATTTAATACATTGATTATTTCATGATATTATCTAAGTGATTTTCCATAAATTATTATAAAATTCATATGTGTATGTTTATCATTATAAAAATGAAATAGAGATAATCACTTTCAAGAAAAAATTATAAAATATTCATTCTCTTAATAACATCTACCATTTTTCTATTGTTATGATTATATGTGTCTTTAATTAAATAAAAATAAATATCACAAAATAAACCATAATTAAAATATTTTCTTAATGACAGATATATAATCCTTTTTGAAGTGAAAGAGTATTTTTATTGAATATTTAATTATTATATTACTTAGGTTATTTTCCTACGAAGTAGCTCATATGTATTTTTATTACAATGTGTTTGTAATCGTTTAAAGCCATATAAAGTGATAAGCTTATAGAATATTAATTTTTTCCAAACCTACGAGATGTTACCTCTCTTAGGTTTGCTATGATAGGGGTCTCACCAATTCCCCTTGCATCATTTTCTCCATTGATCGCGTTCCTTGCTTCCCTTACTTCAAATGTGTTTTTTGAATTTCTACGACCTCACACAGCCATCGGATGTCAGAAAAAATCAACATGGTAGTTCAAGGAGAGCTGATAGTCGTCTAGAAAAAATTTTCTTAGTGGTATGGTCATATGGAGCGAAGGCGTAGCAAGGGGTAGAGAAAATGACAATGAGGTAGAAGGAGGGGTATTTTTCTCTTTTAACGCTCAAGCTTCAATGGATAAGAGAAGTAGAGAAATTTTTCCATCATCAAAGATCTTCCTTCTTACTTTTTTTGTGAAGGAGAGGGGGTGTATTTATAGGGATGAGGGGGAATATGCAGTCGGCTGATTCATTTGGCTACTTGTCAAGAGCAAATTGAGCTTTATTAAATATTCATTTTGATTTCTTACCTGTTGGATGGTGGCATGGGGATGATTTCTTAATGCTTTCTCTCCCTCGAGGCATAAAAACGTCATGTATTTTAGCATATTTTTTCAAAAGCGTCTTATTCTCGTGGTTTTTGGCCTCCTTAATTCATGACTTATCTAATATATAAATTCATGTTATACTCTTGATACTTAACTTACTCAATATCATGCTCATTCTTGTGCGTTCTTCATCTACCGATTGAGGCTTTTGCAAATTGTCTTGCAGTTAAAAAATCAATGTGATCCTTGATGCATTAAATGGAATTGAGAATGAAAAATCACATATAATGCGAAAAAATTTATATGATCAAGCCATCGTAATATTATTTACGAGCATCTTTGCTTTTTGTTGGTTGGGAACATTGAGGCGTCTTCTTGTGTCAGATTGTGAAATTGATTTAATGTGAGACTCGATATCAAGAAAATTACATGCGGTCACTTATGTGACATCTCGACGAGTAATTTTAAAAAATATCTCAAGCATGAATTTGTTTCTTGATATGAAGTGTTGTGGCAAGAATATTAGAACTATAACATTGCAGCCATATAATCCGGCACACTTTTTAATACATTTAAAAATACACACATGTTATTTGCCTCAATGAGAGTTATTTGAAAAAATCTATATTAATATTAGATTCACATTTAGGAAGAGGAGCTAACCCCTTTTCTTATGCACCATTGTAGCACATACATCTAAACCAAAAGTAATTAGTCTAGATATATCCTACTTTGCTCTATTTAACTCTTACATTATAGTATTAAAAACCCCAATGGCTATACTATCAATAGATTTGAGACCATCATATAAAATGTTATACAAGGCATATATCCATTTTTTTTTAGTAAAGGAAATAAATGAGCATGTAGTAATGACTGGAAATATCAGTAAATTCATATATCATAACCCCAAACCAAGGACTTTGCCTCACTTTTCCTACAGTTTCTTCTATAAGAGAGTTGGCTGTGCATTGGATAATTTTCTTACGTATTTTGTCATCATTATAAGGAGTAGTCATTTGTTTTAAGTCCACACATCTAACAAAATTAAGTAGTCATGAAAATGATAAAATACATGAATATTTTTAAAGATAAAATGTGCACTTAAAGAGCTAAGTAATACTCTTTTTTGAGACAATTGCATTTTTTGAAGACTTTTTTTCATTGGCGATTTCTCATTGGAGCCCCAAGAGGAATACCAAGAAAATAGGGATTCTCATTAGGAAAAAAATAAACTCACAAATGGGCCTTTTAGCCCCCCCTCTCTCCTCCTTAAAACAAGGAAAAGAGGAGAGAAGAATAGTAAAATAATCCTCCTCTCTCTCCACTTTTGCAATCTCATTTTTCCTTTTTTATATTATCTACAAAGATATGCTCAGATTCCTTCTCTTTCCTCATTCAAGAAATCTTTTTCAATCAAATTTTATATTAAAAAAGGAGTTAGTTACGGGAGTGTGGTGCTTCGTTTTCAATGCAAAATGATTAGTAGATACGAGGTAATTGATGTTTTAATCGAGAACAAGGAAAATAAAAATTTGAAAGTTCCTTTTAAGATATTTTGGGGATTTTCTATATTCTAGCTTTTGATCAAAAAACAAAACAACTGATCCAATTTCGATTTTTTGGAGATGTTTTTTTAGGCAAAATAGAAATATCTAAAATACAAAAATTCTTGGACATTCGTACCCCTTGAGCTATTTTCCCCCATATCTATACTCTCTCATGGCTCTATTATGACCTCTTCTCTTTGTTTATTCAACCTTCATTAACAGAGTGAATTACTTACACCCTCCTTTCCCTTGGCATCTTTGTGTGCCTCTCTATGCATCTCCACTCTACCTCTTGTGACAACCAAGTAGGCTCCCCATTTTTATTAATAGTAAAATGAATACAGGAAAGAAGGATCTGCATATTGAGGTAGAGATTGAATATGCCCCATTATTCAAAAGAACCCAGCGTACCAGTGTCAACCCTCAGGTTTTGTAGAGTTACAGACAAATGGAATCGAAACATGTGGATTTGTGGGTTGATGGGGAAATCTACCTAATTGACACCTTAAATAGTAGACTTCCAACTTTCTCAGGAATCACAAATTTGTTGAAGTATGTGTGCGAGGGTGAAAATGGGTTACTTGATTATATTAGGCGGCTCAATGATCAGGCATTCAAAGTATTTACAACTTGCCAAGCAACCATAAAAAATTGCCATGATGTGATCGCTGCACATCAACTTCATATACAACAGCTCATAGGACAAGTGGTACAACTAAATGACACTATAATTCAACAAAACAATCAAATTATTTCAATGCATGACACTATCCATGACATTGGTATATCATATGAGGAGGTAAAGGCACAATTGGACGACTTGAGAAAGATCAACAACAAGCTAACATAAGAGCGCAAATGAAAGAAGAAGCCAATCAATGAGTTAATTGTGAATAGCAGCCAGTGGAAGCGACGTATCAAAGCATGTAAGGTAGCTCAGAAAGTGAATCTAGGTGAGGGTGAGGTTGGGTTGTGTATTAGTAGATTATTGAAGGCAAGTACATTGGAAAACGCTTTGAGAAATCCTAAGTTTAAGGTTGTGAAGGAAAAGGTGATTGAGTGCACATTAAAAGATGTGTCAAATGAGTTCTCAGCTATGGATGCACAATCTATTTGTGACAAGGCCGGTATTAGCACAACGACTTACTCAAAGATATTCAAAGGTGTGAAGGCTGGGTTTGGTCATGTGCTGAAGAGAAATAGAATCGTGCCTCTTTGTCAATCTTCAAAGTTAATAGAGGCCTGATGAAAACTTAATACAAATGTTTTGGAGTTGATAGGAAATCCCATACATGTTCAATGTGTGGAAACACTAAAGGTTAGGACCAAAAATGCATATGAGGTGAAGTTCATCGAACTCAACAATTACTATTTAGATTTGAACAAGGTGCAGTCGGCAATGGTAATGTACTACAATATGTATGTTGAGGAGTGTAATGGTAAATTGCAGTGTGTTATAAAATTAGATGAAAGTGAGGTCGTCAAAGGAGTAAAGCTTGAAAGAGTTAGTGTAACTCTAATGAATGGAACTTTACAATTCGACAAGAACAACCCAGGGAACTTTAGTGTTCAATCTGAGTGCCATCTGTGGTGGCTCACTGCATTTGAAGTTCCTAAGGAAACATTTGAGGTGTTGCAGGTGTTCTTTATGTACACATGTATTCCAAGCATCATCGATCGTTAGGAACATGGTGAGATGCTTTCAGTTGAAGGGTATGGTCAATACTTGGTTGAATGACATCTTGCAGGAGACTTGAAAACTTTAAAATGTATGTGTGGAATCTCCAATGGTGCAAATACAAAGAATCCATACCTATATTGCTTGACAGAGATGGTGGAAGGAAAGGATGGAAAGAAGAACTAGCGAAGGGTGACAAGTGCTGCACCGATGCTCAATAGAGAAGATCACACTTGGAAGCCCATCTTCAACATTCCCTTGAATCGTATTCACATTTGTTCATTGTATGCTTTTTTCAGAATCATGGAGAAACTTATATATGAATACATTTGCTACTTTGCTTATAGGATGCAACCAGAAAAAGAAGCCATTGCAACGTGTAGGGATGTGGAGCGAGCGCTATAAGAAATTGGGCTACACAAGCATCAAGTGACGATTGAAAAAGATGATAAGAGATCAAGAAAATCTGGTAACTTGCCAAAAAAGCCTTGCTTTGGAGGAGCAAAGGCTAGGAAGTTTCTCTCAGCACCCATCAATGAGGAAGGGAATGTCATGGTTCGTAGGCTGTAGGACTACGATGGGTGGAAAAAGTTACATTTTGTAGTTCCTGATCGAAGTAATGGAGGAAAAACAAGATTGGTCAAAGCTAAGGTTTGGATAAGTCTTCACAAATTGGCTCTCTTACTTCGCAAGATGGTGTTTAACAATGAAGATAAGCAAGAGTTTATCAATGATGTACATAGCTTCTATGAAAACATGGTGGAAGCATGGGGCAAAAGCTCTATCACACGTTACATGGTGCGTACTAAGTTAATATTTTAAAATTGTATGCATTGTGTATAAACTATTGAGTATAGTTTTACTCATGTGCGATATGTGTCTTTGTAGCATATCCTTGAGGCACATGGGACATACCTTGCAAAAAAGGGAAGCATCGGAATTGGGTCCACACAAGGGATGGAAAATTCACATTAGATAGCACGTGGTGCATACCAAAGAAAAACTGATCATGGTGGAGGGGTGAATGGTAGCAATCCAATGATCCAATTGCTATCTTGGTGGTATAGGATTATAGTAGCGGATGAAGCTAAGCTGTCGCAAAAGAGAGCACATGAAAGTGTTGACGAATCGGTTGCAGACATGATGGAATCACGTCGTGTCACTAAAAGAGTACGTTATGAAGCCTCAAGTGCCAAAGAAAACCATGCCAAGTGGCTAGAAACAAGGCTTCAACAAGGCAGCAACAAATGGGTTTGAAGAGAGCTAAGATAGTAACATGAACAATGTGAGTCAGTGTGAATGCAATTCATAATTTAAGAGAGAAAGAGAGAGTGTGCATCTATGTGAATGAGTCTCAGTTTAGGGTTATATAAAAAAGGGTTTCACTTTCTATCTTATTCATTGAGTTCTCACATCTCTTGTGCAAGAAATATGGCTAGGTCTAAGTTAGTTGCAAATAAGCTTCTGCTCAAAGCCCCATATCGTGTGCAACCCCTTGGAGCATCTACTAGCTCAGATGCACCCCCTTCTCAACCTAATCCACCTTCCCCAAGCTGCCCTCACAAGGATCCTCCTCAGCATCCCCACAAGAAACGCAAGTGGAAGCCAGGTACAGTGGCCTTGAGAAAAATTAGGAGGTATCAACGCTCTTTTGATCTCATCATTCCGAAGGTGAGCTTCTCGAGACTTGTTCATGAGATTGTGCAAGACCTCTACCGCATAGAAAGCGGGAGGTGGTTTTTGGCACAAGGTCAGGATAGACTTGATCGCTTCACAAAAGAATGTCTTCATGCTCTACAGTGTGCTGTAGAGGCCTTTTAAGTTGACTTGACTGATGCTCAACATTGTGCAATACATACGAAGCGCATCACTGTAACTCCCAAGGACTTCCAACTTGTAAGAAATCTTCAAGTAGTGAATGATACATTCATTCCAATGGAATGAACACAGTTTGTAATGTTATCTTTTTGGCATAGTGTTATCCTCATGCATTGGACATATGACTATGTCCCAGTGCAAAACTATTGTATGTGCCCTTAAAATATGAATTAAAATGTTACACTTGTCATTTGCTCTCAACTTTGATTGTGTATCTTCACTTATTTTCAATTCTTACTTACAGTTTTGTTAGCACTGTCAATTTCAATAGGAATAACATGTAAAAATTTTCCATTTCTTGTTGCAGACTTTACTCATGATGCCTTTGTATAGTCTATGTGGTGCAAAGTTTCTAAGGGCCAGTAGTCGCGATGTTGATTTCTCAATTATCAATCCATCCATAATTTTGGTGCGGGATAATTTTTAAAATACTAAACTGTATTGGAATGTGATCAAACTTCACACATGCACTTATTAAGTTGGCCAAGAGTACTTATTTTTAAAACCTGCAGACCCTAGTTCGAAGTTTGGTGTCTTGAGCCACTTTCTTGGTAGGAAGTGGCTCCAGACGCCAAACTTCGAACAAGAAAGTGGCTCCAGATGCCAGACTTCAAACCAGGGGTCCGCAAGCTTTTTTTTTTCAAAAAAAAAAAAGAAAGTGGCTTCAAACGCTTGACTTCGGACCAGGGATCTACATGCACTTTTTTTTCAAAAAAGAAAAGGACTCTTGGCCACCTAACGAGTGCGCTGTAAATTTTGGTTGCATTATGATAAAAGGTTATGGCTTTACGATCACAGGATAGATAGTGCGTATATGAAGGTACATTAACCCGGTTTTGGGTTTAAATGGGTTAAAAGTTCATTCTTCTTCTCATTTTCACATCTTTCTTTCCTTGCTTCCTCCATTTTCACATCCCCAATCTCTATCTCTTCTCTGACTTGCCCTCCTCGAGCTTGCATGGCACGCACCAAGCAAGATGTAGTCGTTTTGGCCCTGGAAAGACATCACGCCAAGGCCCACCACCCGGAGCACAAGGTGGAGCCTCCTCTAGTGCAGCAACAGGTGCTCCCCATTGAGCAAAGGGACCACCAGAGAAGAAGAGGAGATGGAAACCGTGCATTGTCACCCTTCGAGAGATAAGGAGAATCCAACGTGGATACGAGCTTCTCATCCCGAAAAGTTCTTTTCATAAGGTTGTTCGAGAAGCCATGCAAGACTTGGAGCTGAAAGGGATGGGAAGATTTTGGCATGAGTGCGGGATGGCCCACCAGCAACAAGAAAGTGGAATGATGCAACTATGGAGGCCCTACAAATAGCTACAGAGGGTTTTCTCATCGACTTGTTCGATGATACACATCTTGCCGCCATCCATGCAAAGCATGTCACAATCACATATAAAGACATGAACTTTATCATTCGGCTTCGACACAACAAGGGGACTCTGCCATAGTTTACTAGATTAATGATGCAAGGTTTGTAATGAGTGTTATAGCGCCATAACATCTTGGAAGGCCAAAAATTTTGTATACTCTGCCACATTGGAATATTTATTTATATATACATAATATCTCATGCGATGTGTACTAAATTCAAATAATTGAGTAAAGTTTTTTTTTTGTTTCTTGAAATGCATGACTCTTAATTTTTGTTTAACGCACGAACGCATCAAAAGTAATAATACGTACAGATACAAGTTACGTTATTACTTATGCACAATCGCAAGTGCAGTACTACGTGTTGAATTATGTTAATGTATGCGGATGCATCATTCACGTACCACACATTATCGTCACACTTACACATTCGCAAGTGTAATACTACACGTTGAGTTATATTAACGTATGCAAATGCATCATTCATGTACCACACATTATCGTCACACTTATACGAATCACACATTTATTTAATAAATATTTATTTGTAGGGACAAAGTAAAGTGTCTTATATTCATCAAGAAAAATACATGTGATGGCTGTTAGTGATGGTAGATACAAAAAGAACTCTCAATTGTTCCTTGGCTTTTTCATTAGTGGAGAGGAGGGGCCAGCTTCCGATAAAAATATAAGTTCCTTCTTTGCTTCAAAAATGATGCACTCTCCCTTCAACTCTTTCTCCAGGAGAAGCAGATCTGACACTTTAGTGAGGTCACCTAATGTAGCAAGCACACACATTGCTCCACCACGCATTTGGTAAAGAAGCTTTGACCGCTTGATTAGCACCACCTTCTCCAAGCTAGATGTCACAGATATTGCTAAAAAAGGTTCAAACTTGGTCAAATCTCAAATTTTCATGATTATTTATTGCCCTCCTAGTGAGCAGTTCTTATGGAAGACCACCAAATTTGCAACAAGGTTACCAATATACTCCTTCAGAGCTGAATCCTTTCGTCGATCTGCATGTCAAGCTCCTCCTTGCCTTGACGCAAACTCATCTATATACAATATGTCCCGAATGACAAAGTCAAATCAAACAATATATTTAGCAACTAACCTAGAGTTATCAAAAAGCGATGAAACTTGATGATAGGGTGCATCGGTCCCCTAGAGTCCACCGGTGAAATCTTGGCAAAAAATGATGCATACAGCTGCCTTGTCCAAAGTCTGGCATCTGGGGCCACTTTTTGGCAGACGCCAAACTTCGAACAAGGCAGCTACATGCATCATTTTTTGCCAAGGTTTCACTAGTGGACGTCTGGCATTTGGGGCTACTTTCTTGCCAAAAAGTGGCCCCAGATGCCAACCTTCGGACAGGGAAACTGCAGGCATCATTTTTTGCCAAGATTTCATTGGTGGACTTTGGGGACCTGACGCACCCTACTATCAAACTCTTTGGACAGAGGCTCCAACAGATGCCAGACTTCGGATAGGGCAACTACAGGCATCATTTTCCTCGTGTGTCAGGGAGGCACCTCTTTGGACAAAGGGATCTACAAACTCCTTGGTAGGAAGTTGGGCCCTTGGTCCGAACAAATCATGATGTAGTGCTTCAAATTCAGCATCTGGCACAAGGTAATCTTCTTCAACTGAGGTAATATGCTCATGTGGTGCTATGATGGCACTCACAGTATCTAAGCTTGTGCCATCATATCTTCCAATCTCTTCCATTGTCGGATGCACATCCATGTAATCATAATCGATCAAGTCTTCCATTGAATCCCTGACTAGGATAGAAAACAACTCTGCTTCCTTCATTTCCAAGTATTGCGGTACATCTAATAGAAGCAAGTATTGTACACCAGAGCTACTTCAATGGGTGTCAAGGAGGCAAGGTTGGGTTTGTCGACTTGTGGCTGTTCTGAAGAAGATGGCACCATGAGAGCCAACCCTCACTCTACCACCACTCAATGTTCCTCTTAAACATTTATGAGCTCTTCAATCGGTTCTTCTCCCATGTATGTGATAGAAACAACCTGTGGAGTTGTATCTTCATCGCTCTCCTCCTCTAGGGGTGTATCCAATGCAAGGAGGTAAATTTTCAATGTGCAATCACACTCTAGGAGATCCAAAGGTAATGTACCTGGTGCACTTTCCATGGGAACATTGCATACTCTATGTGAAGGATCCACATGGGCGAGTCACCTATTCACCACTTTTTGGTGATTCTTCCCTGCCTGAAATACCATGAGTTGTTCCAGAGGCACCCAAGTCATGTCAGATCCCTCGATGGAGTATGTGCATGTAGCAATGGTACTCACAAAGTCTTCCAAAACCTAAAGGGAGGGATCCAGCAATGAGACCACACTTTCAAGGTTGAAGTTCTTAGAGAAAACTTGGAATATCTCATCACCCTAGTTGGCAAAGATAGTCTTGTGGATCCACTCATCAAAGTGTGTGCGAGCATCCATCGTAGCAAGTAGGAGGGATGTGGTGGATATAAAGAGATGAAGAGAGAAAGTGTGAAATGAAACAAGAACTAAAGTAGTTCTACCTTAGAAACCTTAAGTTTTAAACCATTAAGGGTTGTTCACATACGATATTTAGTAATAGCTTTACTTAAGTCTTTGTAAAGTTTACATGCATATGTAAATGTATTGATATATAAAAAGTGTATAACAAGTGTATGATTTTGCATAAATACCATAATTTTTAAATATTGTAAGTTTGTAAGCAACAATATTCTACTGGCCAAAAAAATTCAAAAATTTATAGGTGTTGGATATTACAACTTGTGGTGTTGGAATTTTTAGGGAGACTCTACAATGTGGAGCCACATACTTTCCGCTGGTAATAGTATCCTCAGCTTGGCTTTGAATTTACCTACCATCTAGTTTAAAATAGAAGCTAATAGGTGGATTTTGCATTAACATTGTAATTTCCTGGCGCATTATACTCAAGGGCCAATCGTCCTCCATTTGCAACACTTGGGGCTCGCGGCCCTCACAAATGACAGTAACATCCAGAGCTGCACTTTCACCCATGTCTTGATCAAGGCACAACCATTTACCCTTGAGCATCCTCCATCTATGATACTTGAACACTATGCATAAAGTCTGTCATGCGACAAAGTACATGTAGTTGGAAAGGAAAGTTAGCCGTAAGATAAGAGTCAACTAAGAGAGAAAAATCTTACCTGAAAGCCATGTCCCTTGTTGTGACTCGACACCCCACTGTGTCAGGATTGTGAGTTATTTTTTATGTCCAATTTTTTCCTAGAATCTTTGTTACATCATCCTCTGATGTATTTTTTATGACGTACGTGCTTTTGGTACATCTCAAACCCTTACATTCCTTGAATATGTGTGAAAAATTTACAATTGGTATGAACAAGCTTAAATGTACATTCTTTGAGCCTGTGCTTGGCTTCATAGAATTCAATGTCTACTAAAATTTTTGTGCTATACATGTGTAAAATGTCACTATTACACAATGGCCATTCTATGCTATTGAGATTTGATATGTGCATAGACTCAAGGGTTCCATATTCTCGACTCCCCTTGGGCAATATGTACTTGGAGTCATAGAAAAAAACAAGGTCTTCTGCAAGTTGCTTAGTTGTACGCCCCTCAAAGAGCACTCTACCAATTTCGAGGTGGTAACACTTAAAAGAACCAGTGAAACTCTCAACTTTTTGCCACTCACAACAATCCAAAGGGTATACTTCTGTAAATATGGGACAAGTTGTTACATAGGTATCATGAAATTTCTCATTCTCAATGAGTTGCAAATACTTACTCTTTGCAATGTTTCATTAAAAGGGCACATTGGGCATAATATATATTTGTTTTTGCATGAATAAATGTTGTACAAATGTCTCTATAACAAGATGAGAATCAGAATTCCTTTGTTTGAGAGTATGGGAGCTTTCGCTCAACCGCCAAGACCCACGGACTGCTTATTGTTTCAAGCGTTCCAAGCCAAGCACTAATGGCTACCTCTCACATAGCCTATGCGCCATCCATATCTACGGGTGTAGTGAGCTTCCCTCCATGCCGATCGAGTTACCTCCTCTCCCGCACAATCTGGTAGCTCCACGATCCAAGTGCAAGCTTCAAGCAAGCTCCATCCTCAAGCTCCATGCTCCAAGTTCCATTGCCGCGAGCAAGGCAAGGCAAGAGAAGAGAAGAAGAGAGGAGAAGATGGAGAGCTTCTCCTCCCCGGTCCCTCACACTCACACACTCACTCCCTCACACTCTCACACTCCCTCTCTCAAGCACAAGCTCAAGAAGAAGAAGAAGAAGAAGAAGAAGAAGAAGAAGAAGAAGAAGAAGAAGAGAGCCACTTTTGGCCACACACAAGAATGAGCTTCTCATTCACTTTTCAACTTTATATACAAAACCCTAAATATCTTTTGGGCGGTCATCCCATTATCCCCTTTTTTACATGGCCGGCCGTGGTCTAGGCCCTTTTTCCCATTGTCCTCCTATCTTCCTAGCTTCCTTCCTACCGCCCATCTACCTTTACAAATTGCACGGGTGAGAGCCCGACACTCTTTAAATTAAATCATGATGCGCTTGCGCTCTTTTACAAAAGTATTGATTTGTGCTTTTTCTTGTGCACATTTTTCCTTTATTTATGACTTTTCTGCACTTCTTGTGCTTCCCTATTTTTCTTGGCGTGCCTTCGTCTTCCATTTCACTTTTTCCTTGGCCTTTGTCTTCTTCTTTAGATTTTTCACCTTGTTCATCTGACGGTTAACATTACCCCCTCCTAGACGAGTGCTAGTTCCATGGCACTCACCGTCGTAGGTAGTATGCTTTGGCATGCACACTGAAGACATGGGTGGAAGGAACATCTGTGGTTGCCATGGAGGAGTATTGGTGGTGGTGTGGAGGAAGGTAATTGGGTGCACGTTGGTGGCCTAGGCGGCTGGTACTAGGGTTGTTCTTTGTTGGGGATCGCATTGATGGCCAGCACAAGTGTTGGTTGGTTGGGGATTTTGCACATGACAATTGGCAGGCTTGCAAGATGATAAAGGATAAGAATCCAGAGTTGAGTGTCGAGGAAGAGCAAACGACACTTTCATTGGAGTATTCAATACCTGCAATTGAAAAGCTCTCATATGTGGTCTCTCCCTAGGGGTAGTGCTAGTCTTGTTTATCGTGCACAAGATGTAGTTCAATTATTTTGGGAGACAGGTCAAACTCTAAGCAAGCTGAGAGTATTGTCCTGCACTTGAGGACCCAAACTGTGTATATGTTTCAGTGCAGATATTATGTGAGTGCTCATGTATACTTAGATATTACATAGTTAGAAGACCACGGGCTAGCTTCTCAAAACCACGTGTGGATGAAGCAAAGTTGTCCATGTTGAGAAGAAGTACACGTGAAGGTGTATGAGACATTCTTTGCGTTGTGACTACACGATGTAGCATAATTGAACACAAGGATACCACACTTTCGGTAGTAGCTGACAGCTATTAGACTTGCATGATAAGGACGGTGTACTTTTCATGGCCATTCGTGTGGTGCTTACCATGATTCATTGCAATGGTATTAAGGTAGAGTGCAAGAGGGAATCATGCGAATGGGTCAGGGTGACAGGTTCATAGGTGAGACAAGCTCCCTAGGTATGTCTTGCCCTTGATGTGCCTTGAGCAATTGTGGGTGATGCTAGAGAGCTAGGGGACTAGGGATGGAAAAAGCCGACCAAGGTTACTGGATGTACCTAATTTGAGGACCCCTAGGTGATGTGCTGTGATCATGGGTGCTACTTTAGCTTTTCGTTTCTTGTCTTTTCTTTTTTTTCCTTTTTCTTTCTCTTTTTCTTTTTTTTTTCTTCTCTCTCTCTCTTTTTTTTTTGGGACTAGCGTGAGTACAACCATTGCAATATGTTGAGGCTATTAGCTTTTCAATGGGTTGGGAGATATCGAGCTTCGAAGGCTCAAGAAATGGATATTAAAGTGATGATTGTACCCTAGCCTTGTTGTTAGAGAAGCAATTGTTTGAGATGAGGAGATACACTTGAGATTTTGTAACCCTCCTTGGAACGTGCAATGTTGGTACAATTGAGGTAACACCTGCCATGAATGCCTGGTGTAGAATGTAACCCAGAAAGAGAAAGTGGTTAAGATCATGCTTTGGGCCATGCGACATGGGAAATTGGTAAGGGTGATTTTCCCTTTTGGCAACGTGGCTTTTTCACAGCTCTTTGTAAGGTTGGTGGACTTGCAGTGACTTGGACATTGAACACGTTCGCATGAAGACCTATGTCGTCCTGCATCCACTTGTCACTTCATGAGAGTATATGCAAGTTGCATGCATCAAGTATAACGAACAGATGCAATCATGTCAAGATATTACTTTATCAAAATCCTATGATGCTGACAGCGATGTATATTCCGATGCTTGTTAAAGATGTGGCATATATTAGCAGGGTAAGGAAAGTGTATACATGTGGGGAGCCTGCCCCTTTAACCATTTAAAGACAAAAAGTTATGGTAAGATGGCCTTTGTTAATTAGCTTATATATCATAGGGGCTACTCTATTTGTACAAGGCAGGGTGAGTTCGGGTGGTCGGGCGATTGAGGCTGTGCCGGTGAGGGGCTCCTGTGAGGTTGGGCAGGGAAGATGCCGACTGGGACTCGGATGGTGTAGTCCCTGGCTGCAACTGTTTCTAGAATGCTTTTAAACAATGCATCAAATTCCTACTTGTCTTGAGCTGCCCTCTCCTCTTTCGAGCACCTGGTGCCCGAGCGTCTGGTGGGAGCCTACACGGGTGGTGTTGCCACCCCGTGTGCTCCCTTGAGCCCTCGTCCTCTTGGATTGGGGGTTTTCGGCCTGCGTCCTGGGCGGTGTCATTTGGGGCCTCTTTTCGACACGTACCTCTTTAGAGTAGGCATATAGTATTCTGGTGGGGGCGCTAATGCCTTATGCTCTTTCCGACGGCAAAGAGCTTCCTTGCATGTTAGCTACATTATGTGGTCCATGACTGCTACTGTAGGGGGACCTACAAAATTCGAACCAAGGATTAGGCCCTGAGCAGGATAAAACTATTCACATGGAAGGAATTATACAGTGGGTTATCAAGTGCATATAACGATGAGGGGAGAGGTGAGGCATGTAGTGTTTGTTATAGAGGGATAGCCCCCATGATGATGTTCGTTTTGCCTCCAACCATTAGCAGATCTTGGCTTATGCTAAGTTGCGTGGACTGGTTGTCATGGAGTGGGGCAGGGCTCATCCCAGGAAGGATAGACCGAAAAGGGAAAAGGTGTATAGAAAGGGACCATGCCCCATCTACACCATTAGAGATGTTGGCCAGGGCTTCCTATGGCGGTAATGAGGGTTGCATGTCCTCCCCCTGGAGGTGGGAATGGTCACGAAACTTCTAAATGTGTGGTGAGAGGAGAACCTGAGGAGCTCAGCGTGTCAAACCCAACTCTTCTCCCTGCGCTTGACTATCATTGCCTATGTGTGTTAATGTCATCTATACAGGGTCGCAAAATTCATTGTTTATTTATCTACATATTTATGAATCCATGTCACTTCATGAGGATAAAAACCAATTGTAGAAATCCGAATTGCACTGGAGTGTGGCACATGCATCCAGTACTCGTGGTAGCATACTCAATAACAATAGATATTTTGCAACATGGAGTAGCATGGTACCTTGTCCGATTCTACTGGCAACATGTAACTCTTCCTCAGTGAGAACCTTATCAGCCAAAGAGTTCTCTTGGCTAGTTATAGCTAAGTCCATGCCTCGAATGGCAGTCAGCACTCAAAAGGAAGTTGGTGCCACATAGGTTGGGTCTCTTTGAGACCGCCATTTGGCCAATCGCTCCTCTGAGACTGTCATAATTTGGGCTCCTAGTTTGGCCATTGTAACATGTTTTTTGAATTGACTTCAACCCTCTGATTGTCACTTTAGTTTCTCTATCTCTAAGAGATTTGGTTGGCAGATCACATCATTGAATGTTACAGTTAAGCATAGTTTGTTGGCTTCCTCGTTAGAGGTGAGTCACATGCATTCATGCAAGAGCCTGTCATAGTGCTTGTCAAGATGTTCTTGCTCTTCCCACGATAGGGAAAATGGCAAGTATTCTTCAAGCTGCTCCTTAGGGAATGCACCCATGTCCACAAGGACGTAGACATGTGCGAATACTTTGAGTTTAGCATCCAAATCAATTAAGCATTCAATGACACTTCTATGTTCAACGAGGGCTTGCTCGATTGCTATCTCATGCAAGGTTCTAGGAGTTTCCCTAGGCTTTAGCATAGCTGGGGGCTCAGACCTAGATGAGCAAGATTGGTCAACACTAGGATTGCTTATGCTCTCGAAGTTTGTGCTTTTTTCCTGAGGTTTTAATGCTATTTTGTCATGGTTCTCCTCAGATGTGACTGGTACAGATTTGTCACCCTATTGTGACAGTGCTGTATCCACTCTTGATTGGTCAATGTGAGTTCTATTGTCGATGGATTGAGTATTGCAAGCAACCGTTGATGGTAATGGTTGCTTTGATTTTTTAGGACACACGAATGTGTCTAAGGTTTCACTGCTATTAGGAGAGACATCAATGGGTTCCTTGGTGGATGGACTTGATGCTTTATTCCTCAGCTCTTCAACGCTCTTGGTCTCAATGTTCTTGGGGTTCACAACCACCTGTAACTGCTATTGTTTTCTCCTCTTTTTCTTAGTCACTAAAGGTGCATAACTTAACGACTCAGGACCCTGAACTAGGTCAGTCGTTGATGTGCTTGGTTGGGCTTCAACTTTTCCCTTCTCTGGTGTGTTCTCATGGGACATAGCTGCGACCTGCTGGACAGCCTTGCTAGGTTGATTGGTCAAATGCGCCATCTCCTTGGTCACATCTTTGAGAGGTTTCTCCTTAATCCTAGGCTTAAGGTGCTTTGGAAGTGTTGGAGTTGTCAAGGATTCTGGTTGCAGCACCTCCTCCACAGGTGAACTACCGAGGACACGTTTCGCAAGGGTTGTTGTCATGGCCAAGGGTTGTGACTGCTGTGATCCCTGATTGGAAGTAGTAGCGGCTAGTCCAAGGGGCTGGCTACTCTTCACGGATTGCAGTGTCAAGTCCTTAGGGCGATCAGAAGTGGTCGTGTCTTTTGTTGCCCTTTGAGCATTCACTTGTGTAGATCGAGAGCATAAGTTGATCTAGTCACATTAGGTTGCACATGCATATCCTTGGTCCGAGAGCTACGGATGATGTCATGTCCCACCTCTTGGACATTTGGAAGCTTAGATGGAGATAGAGATTGGGATTGAGAAGTTGCACTTGATGACTATTGTTGTGCTTTCATATGTCCATTTAGGAAAAGAGGGTGTAGGAGACTTGGGACTCCTAAGTGGCTCCGACACTAGTTGGAATATTTGCTCGTGGTTGTTAGATGATTTTACCATTTAATTTGTTGAGCATTTAACCTTATCATGAGCAATGTTGTGCCTATGATGCATGTTATCCTCTTGGTGGGGAATCAAAGGCTTCTTGGGCACTAGTGGCCTTTGCATATCCTCAACGATTACATCTGATATCTGCTTGTCAAGCACGCTAGGCTAAGGATCTACCCTCCGATTAGTTCCATTTGGTTTCTTGATTTCAATCGTGAGGGGCTCCGTCACTCCAGTGTTTTTGACTCATTGGTTTTTTGTTTAGATCTCCTCCTACACTTCTTTGCTCTTGATACGATATGGCCTTATATTTTTTACTGTAAATTGAAACACTCAATTATTTGTCGCATATAAAATATAGATACGACAAATCCTAAACATGTCATCACCTTTGGACTACATCCCCTCGAGAATTTCCACTCCTTGGTTGAGACCTCCGCCCCTTCGCAAGAAGCTGCAACGGTCAAAGCTCCATCCAACCATCGCGTTGACACAAACCGTGGCATCTCCTCCATGCCCTCAGAATATCGAATCGGTCGATGGCACATACTACGTCTAAATTCAGATTGCGCTTCCTCTCAATCTTGCCTAGCTTGCTGGTACCTGTCGAGTCACGTCTCCATAGAGGCATGGTGCAACATACAAAAGCGATTCACTTTCTCCTCCATTAGAGCATCCATTATTTTTTCTATCCCATTTTCAACCACCATATCTCCTATCAGTCTATCATCGTCCTTCAGCAACCATAGCATATTATTGTCTGGATCCACCGTCGGTAGCCATTGTGAAATATGCACTAGCGCCTCAGACACCAACCAACCTTTAGCCATGCTACCTTATGGCCAAGCTCATTGTCGTACAAAGCCTTTCAGGGTTTTCATGAAGCGCTCCAAGAAGAACATTCATTGCGTATGGGCAGGTCCGGCAATCTCCACTTCATCTACAAGATGCATAAGAAGGTGGATTTGTATCTTGAGCATGCTGGTAGGTAGGTATTTCTCAAAGAGACAGACCATCTCCACTGCTCCCCGCCTCGTGGATTCAATAGAGGATGTCTTAATCTCCTTCTGTGAGATCCATTGCACTAAAGTTGACAACCTATAAATGGCCCCACGTATTTCTAGAGTAAGACATCCTGCGATCATGATCGGTAGTACAAACTGCCACAAATGAGAATGCATTATGAACAATGACTACACTCCAAATAGCAAAATGAAAAGGGCACTTACAATCCATTCGTAGTACAAACCTGGCATATCTTATGCCAATCATGGGATTTTAGCCCTAATAATTGTTTGTCTTTAGAAAACGCAGACGTGAGAGAATGCATCATACCCGTCAGAGTACGGATAGACTTGACTATTTGGTTCACAATGCGCTCTTCTTTAGTGGAAAAAACCCAAGGAGCGTGAGGTAGTTGCACGCGACCATCAATACTCGATTGCAGCCAAAGCGCCTCCATCTTGCCTACCTCCTTCAAATCCATTCCTGCCCTTATAGTGTCTCTCTTTCCTGTGATGTGGTCCCATAGCAAGCTACCCACGTTCTTGAAAATATGCATGGGATCCAACAAGTGGTTAATCTATAAGTGGCTCCAATATGGCAACTCGTAGAAAACTGAGAACCGTCGCATTCCGTTTGGATGTGACTCTACGTGGACCATTTTCATCTCGTACCATCTTTGAGCATTCATATGTGTTGGAGGTCGTCCAAGAAAACCTTCCCTGAGTTCATGACCCTCTGGGGCAAGAAAGCGGCGTGTCCTTGATATACCATCTTCCTCATGGTCCATGAGCTTCAGGAGTCTAACTACGGCCCGCACAATGGACATGCATGATAACCTGAAGTAACCAGACCTGTCCCAACACCTCTATCTAGTGAATACAAACTTGAACGAGCTATGATAGATATTACCAACGAGAATGGAAGCCTATTTACGTGAGCACTCTCCGAATCCCAGAAAGTCATGCATCGTCCACATGAGAATGGCTTGAATATTTGTGGACCGTCGACCATCGTGCTTGCTCATATCTTGCACGGTGACCCCCTCCTCCCACAAAATCTTAAGCTCATCGACTAATGGATGGAGATACACGCCCATATTTTTTACTTTGTTTCGTAGAAATCCATGGAGGATATTGCAGTTGACAAGGACTATAAGCCACACACTGTAAGAAGTTGAGCACAGACCGAATAGGTTCACTCCATCCATTGCAAGACCGAGTCGAAGATTCCTTGGCTCTCAAGAAAAGCCTAGGAAGGTAGAGTCAATGTGGCTCCATACGTGTGAATCCGCTAATATTCTTTGAGCTCCATTTGTGGACCTATTTTGTGCATGTCACGTTGTCAAGCTCGCCATGCTGGACATACGAAACATGTGGTTTATGTGAGGGATAAGGGAAAAGTGTCTAAGAACTTTTTGAGGGATGGTTTACCCTTGCAAGTCCTATCGATAACTATGAGAACCACACTTTGGACATGTCTCCATAGTCTCATATTCTCCTCGAAATAGTATGCAATCGTTGATATATGCATGGATGCTGTTGTAGTCCATGCCAAGCTTTCGTAAAACATATCGTGCATCATCACAAGACTCCGGCATGGTATTTGCAGGTGGTAATATATGATACTTTAGTAACCTACAAAAAACCATAAAACACCTTGAAAAAGCACAAATGTTTTTAATGATAGTGCTGAAAAGAAATCAATGAAGCGTACGTACAAGGTACCTGAACAACTCTGTCACACTCACATCGCTCCACCCGTATTTTGCTTGCACACTTAGGAGTGCAAGCAGTGTCTTCAGGCGAGATACTCGGCACCCATTACATAATGGTATGAATGCTTTCTCTCTAAGTGGATCAGAAGTCTCGACATCCATGGGAATCAATGCATCAATCATTGCCTCCATCTCAGGCTCCAAGTTTATAGGTAAGTCTGGAAGGCTGTCTGTCTCCTTTGGTATTGATAGTATAGATTGAGTAGTACCTTTCAAGTGGTAGATTGGCTCAGGCACTCCATCCATCGCATGCCCACGAACTCTTCTAATTGGCCACAAAGGGTGTACTCCTCCTTGGGATGAGACGTCACCTCCCTCGATAGAAAATTTGCCAGCCACACCCAATCTTTTTGTATATGGTATTCAATTAGCTTGCGAGTACAAAGCATGATTGCTATTAACTTTTCTTACTGTTTGCTGAAAATCCAAGATCGTATGATCAATGATCTCAAATTGAAACTCGCCGAAGCATCGTATGTGTTCTATAGACAATCGATGTTTTCGTCGAATTTCTAGCTTGCATTGAGATCAAGGACATGGGACACACTGATTAAGATATGCCTCATGATCTTGAACATTAGGACCTTCATCGTTTTCCATTTTGTCTACATTATGACAAACAATTTGTTTTTGTTATCATTCTTTTTTCTTTCTTAAATTGTTTGAGAAGGGATTTCTTCTCTTGTAACTCAGCAAAAATTAACGTATGTAAAGTCTCCACCGACCCACCCACAAATTAACGTATATTAGAGTGTTTCCCGTCCCGTGGTGTTGCACCGGACCTCACCACCACTCTCTCTTTGTTTTTTATCCATTCATTATCTCCTCTCCTTCCATGTCTCTCTTTTTTTCTCTTTTTTTATTATGTTGTATGTTTATTCCCTCTCTCTCATTCCTTCTTCTTTTTTCTCTTCCTCCCCCTCTCTCATTTTCTTTAACAAAACATATATCTCTCTCTACTACAACAACAACAACAACTACTACTACTACAAAACATATATCTCTCTCTACTACTACAACAACAACAACAACAACAACAACAACAACAACTACTACTACTACTACCACTACTACCACTACTACCACTACTACTACTACTACTACTACAACAACAACAAACAAGAAAAGAAAAAAAAACTACTATTACTACCATTACTAAAACAACAATAACAAATAAGAAAACTAGACAACAATAAACAAGAAAACAAAAAAAACCATTACTACTACTACTACTACTACTACTACTACTACTACTACTACTACTACTACTACAATAGCAACAAACAAGAAAACCACTACTACTACTACAACTACGACTATGACTACGACTATGACTACGACTATGACTACGACCACGACCACAACCACGACCACAACCACGACCACGACCACGACCACGACTAGGACTACAACTATGACCACGACTACGACTATGACTATGACCACGACCACAACCACGACTACGACTACGACTACGACTACGACTACGACCATGACCATGACCATGACCACCACCACAACCATGACCACGACCACGACTATGATGATGACGATGACGACGACGACGACGACCACTACCACTACCACTACCACTACCACTACCACTACTACTATCACTATAGTAAACAAGAAAAGAAGGGAAAAAAAAAAAAAAACAACAACAACAACTACTACTACTACCACTACCACGACCACGACCACGACCACAACTACCACTACCACTACCACTACCACTACCACTACCACTATAATAAACAAGAAAAGAAGAAGAAGAAGAAAAAAAAAAACTACTACTACTACAAAAAAAACAAGAAAATAGGAAAAAACCATTGCTACTACTACTACAAAAAACAAGAAAACTAAACAACAATAAACAAGAAAAGAAAAAAAAAACTACTACTACAACAAACAAGAAAACAACCTCTCCCTCCTCTCCCTCCCTCCCTCTCCCTCTCCCTCTCTTTCTCTCTTTCCCTATTATGTTTAATGTTTTCTCCCTCTCTCTCTCGTTCTTTCTTTCCTTTTCTCTCTTCCTCTCCCTCTCTCATTCCCTCTCCCTCCTTCACCCTCTCCCTCTCTTTCTCTCTTTCCCTATTATGTTTAATGTTTTTTCTCTCTCCTCTCCCTCTCTCATTTCCTCTCCCTCTCTTTCTCTCTTTCCCTATTATGTTTAATGTTTTTTCTCTCTTCCTCTCCTTCTCTCTTTCCCTATTATGTTTAATGTTTCCCTCTCTTTCATCTCCCTCCCTCTCTCATTTCCTCTCCCTCTCTCACCCTCTCCCTTTCTTTCTCTCTTTTCCTATTATGTTTAATGTTTTTTCTCTCTCCTCTCCCTCTCTCATTTCTTCTCCCTCCCCCCTCACCCTCACCCTCTCTTTCTCTCTTTCCCTATTATGTTTAATGTTTCCCTCTCTTTCCTCTCCCTCCCTCTCCCTCTTCCTCTCACTCTCTTTCTCTCTTTCCCTATTATGTTTAATGTTTTTTCTCTCTTCATCTCCCTCTCTCATTTCCTCTCCCTCCCTCTCCCTCTCTTTCTCCCTTTCCCTATTATGTTTAATGTTTTTCTCTCTTCCTCTCCCTCTCTCATTTCCTTTTCTCTCTTCCTCTCCCTCTCTCTCTTTTTCTCTCTTTCCCTATTATGTTTATTGTTTCCCTCTCTTTTCTCTCCCTCTTCCTCTTCCTCCCTCTCTCATTTCCTCTCCCTCCCTCTCCCTCTCCCTCTCTTTCTCTCTTTCCCTATTATGTTTAATGTTTCCCTCTCTTCCTCTCCCTCCCTCTCCCTCTCCCTCTCCCTCTCCCTCTCTCATTTCCTCTCCCTCCCTGTCCCTGTCCCTCTCTTTCTCTCTCATTTCCTCTCCCTCTCTCAATACACATGAATTTTAACAAAAACAAGTAAAATAGAAAGAGAAAACAAAAAAACAAAGCAAGAAGGAACAAAGCACTCACCGTAAAGATTCGAAGAAGGGTTTGGCAGCTCCTCTTCACGACGGCGGCTCCTCTTCGCCCTTGTACACTTCCTCCTCTTCTTTGCGAACGGTGGCAGCAGCGGTGAGAAGCTTTCTTTCTCCCTCTTTCTCTCTTTCTCTCCTCTCCCTCTCAAATGCAAGATGTTCACTCTCCCTTTCTCTCTCCCTTTCACTCTCTCTTTCGTTTATGTGCGCAAAATAACGCACTTAGATTTTAGCCCGCGTTTTTTGTCTGAGTACCGTTGTTATTTGTGTCGTTATTAGTGTCGTATTTGCAACGCTAATAGCGACGCAAATAGCAAGGCCGCTATTTTGCGTCGAAAACCATTGTCACTATACCTCCATATCCTTGTAGTGAATGTCCATTTCCATCAACGAAGGATATCAGTGTTATACCCAAGAGTATGCATAGCTGATTGGGGAGGAAGATTAATATAATTTGAAGGAGATGGTAGAGGGATAATAGGAGAATAGTAAAGAGATGGCTAAGATAAATCATAGAATGAAGATATCTGAAGGGATAATGAGGGTGGAAGAGAAGGGAAAGAAAGTAGGATTTTTTGAAGAAATTCTACTAGAAAAACAAAAGAAATAGGTTGAACAACAGAAGTAGATAGGAGTAGGCAAGGATATAGGACAGCATGTAGTAAAAATGGGAATGTGAGGAGAAACAACAGGGGTAAAAGATAAAAGAGGGATACTATCTAGATTAGATTGGAGAATGGAAATATACAATGGTGATCGATAGGAGATTAAGAAATACGATAGGATATCATGAGGATCATAAGGATAGATGGAACAATGAAAATCAACGGCTGAGAAGAAATCTTCATTGAATAAAGGGTTGTTAGCAATATGGTTTAATAGTTAGGATCTCAAGGGCTAAACATCTGACTTGTGAAATACACTCCATTGATGGCGAGTCTCTAGGACATTATCCTCCAAAGGAGGATGCCAAGCATAGCCTTTACACCACAATGTGTTTGCTTGATGATAAGTCTTCAGGCCATCAACTAAATTCATTTGAGCTGAATGGACAATAGAACTACCTAGGGAGGTAGCTTTGTTGATGAAGCGTTGGTTAGGCTATCGATGGCAAGGTATACAACACTCAATCTCGACAATCACTTATGTTGAAATGATAGACCAGTGGCTCACTCCATGGTGGACATCACTCGAATAATAATGATTGAAACCCATATCTCACATCCAGTTTAGAAATCGACAAAGGGAATGGTTAAAAGGGAGTATGACAATGTACACAGTTGATGGTGCATCAGTGTGTCCCAATCCATTTGGCAAAGGTATAAGAAGGAAGGCCAAGGAGCCTTATCGTGTAGTGCACCAAACAGAATGAGGTGTAGAGTGATGGTGGAGGAGACCTATCCTGCGTGTACATAGGGAAACAAGAACGTACATGTCTCCAAGTATTGGAATGTCCATGAATCCTCACCTCTCCCTTAGAAAGGGAAATCAATCATGCTCAGCCCCCCCTCTATCTCATGCTCTGTTGATGATTACAAGAGGGTAACCGAGTTCCTCGCATCCCGTTGATTGAATCCTCATAGAAAAAACTTTGTGCTTTGTGTATTGAGAGGCCCATCTCATATATGCAACACTCCATTCACACATCTGACCTCTTTGTTGGATATAAAAGGCAAGGGTTGGTCACTCACCCCACCCTCTGTCTCACGCTCTGTTGATGATTACAGAGGACAACCCATACTCACATCCCCATTTGGTTAGGATGAAAGCTCAGTAGATTGCTCTAGGTTTGTCAATGGAGATCAACTTTATTTGGTTGATATGTCAACTTGTATTGGTTGATGAAGAGGCGTACCTAGGGAGGTAGCCAACAAGTCTGGTACTTGGATTGTATATTGAAAATATCGTTTGTTGGAGGAAGCATAAGAACTGATGGGGTTACAAGATTCAGCATACCAAGGGAGGTGGCTTTGGAACTTCTATTGCAAGAGTTTTGCTAGTAATTCAACTATCCTAGAGACTGCAGAGTGTTACCACCCTTTCCACAGCCAACTTTCTACCGTCCAAGGGTGTGTGCTATTGTTAACCATCAAACGAGCAAGGTGGAAAAGCTAAAGCAAAAGACAAAGGCCAAGGCAAAGTGAAATGGAAGACGAAGGCGCACCAAGAAAACTCTAGAAACACAAGAAGTGCAGAAAAGTCCTAAATAAGGGGAAAAGGCACACAAGGAAAAGTGCAAGTCAATACTTTTGTAAAAGAGTGCAAGTGCATCATCATGATTTAATTTGAGGAGCGCTGGGCTCTCGCCTATGCGATTTGTAAATGTAGACGAGTGGTGGAAAGGAAGCTTTGAAGATAGAAGGACAATGGGAAAAAGGGCCTAGGCCATGGTCGGCCATGTAAAAAAGGGGATAAAGGGATGATCGCCCAAAAGAGATTTAGGGTTTTGTATATAAAGTTGAAAAGTGAATGAGAAGCTCATTCTTGTGTGCGGCCAAAAGTGGCTCTCTTCTTCTTCTTCTTCTTGCTTGCTTGAGCTTGTGCTTGAGAGAGGGAGAGTGAGAGTGTGAGGGAGTGAGTACGTGAGTGCGTGAGGGTGAGGGACCGGGGAGAAGAAGCTCTTCATCTTCTCCTCTCTTCTTCTCTTCTCTTGTCTTCTCTTGTCTTACTCGTGTGGCAATGGAGCTTGGAGCTTGGAGCTTGGAGCTTGAGGATGGATCTTGCTTGAAGCTTACACTTGGATCGTGGAGCTATACCAGAGTGTGTGGGAGAGGAGGTAACTTGATCGGCATGGAGGTAAGCTCACTGTGACACTCGTAGATATGAATGGAGTGTCGGCTATGTGAGAGGTAGCCGTTAGTGCTCAGCTTGGAACGTTTGAAACAATAAGCGGTCCGTGGGTCTTGGCGGTTGAGTGAAAGCTCCCACATTTTGGTTCCGTTGTCGGGACCAACGGATTCAAGCCTTGAGTGCTTGCGCACTTCGAATCAAGCATGGAAGTGGGGTTTTTCCCCGAACCAGTGCTTGAGATAGATAGGTAGGAAGCGAGGAGTTTGAAGAGGTATTCGATCTCCTTAGCAAGTAGGTTTTTGATTTTTTGGATTTGGAAAAGCATGTTGGAGTACTGTAGGTATTTGCCTTGTGATTTGGATGCATTAGGGTAGGAAAAAAAAAAGAAAGAGAAGAAAAACAACCATCAGGGTTTTTGCTATCATAACAGGGCATGAGGGTTTGATTCGGTTACCGATTTGCATTTTGGAGTTTATTGGCTATTCCAGGTATATACAACTCTTCCCCTCCATCCATAGCTTTGATCTGGAGGTGTGTATAATAGGCCATGACCTGAACCATGGGATTCGAGTGATTTATCGTTGCGCCGGTAAAAATCGTGTCACGCTCCGCCCGTCCGAGTGACGATGATTCTGGGCCGAGTCCTAGAATCGGCCCTTGGCCCACTCAACTTGGATACCCACCGCTCGGCCCGTCTGAATTGACCATTCGGACCAACTTTGAAATTCGACCCTCGACCTTGCCGACTCGGCCCAACCCCACTCGGACAAGTTGTCATTCGGCCTGACCGAACTCACCACTCGGCCCTCGGCCCACTCGGACACTCGGCCCTTGGACAACCGCACTCAGACTGGTTGAATTTGACATTTGGACCAATTACATTCGGCCCTTTCTCATTCAGCCCTCAGCCCTCGGATGGGCCGAATCGGGCATTCGGCCCTTGCAATTCGGACCTATTGGGCCGAATTTTGATTTTTTCAAAATTTAACCTGTAGACCCTGAAACTAATCGAGAGACCATATAGAGCCGAAACCATATTATAAATCGATCACGGGGCTGAAAATTAGAGTAAGTAGTTTAAAATTTGGCTATAAACGGTCCTTCAAATCATGCATTGTGTTTACCGTAACGGCCCTATGGGCCGGGGGGCACTGCCCCCCTCGAACCCCCACAGAGGGGGACTTTGCCCCCTCTGTACCTCCCCCAAGTAGGTTGGAGAGAAAACGCGTGCCATGACAGATCCTCCAAATTGGATCCTAGTATAGTAATGGCTCTACACGAGCATGGATTCTCACTTGAAAAAGAGCAACCAAAAGCCCATACCTGAATAGAGACAAACAAAGACCCTAGAACCTCAATGGGCCAATCTAGCCAACAAGGGCAAAAAGGCCACACTACAAAAACACGTGTGTGTTGCATTTGGATTGCATTTGGTCAAAGTGGAAAGCGACAACATCAAGCTACAACAACGAGGATGACTAGATATGACAGTCCTAATGATAGATACACCTTGAATAGCACTGCACACGCGATGCAAGACATCAGTGGAGCATCCACATCTGGTCGTTTAGTTGGGGAATCAAGGGCATTTGTTAGAAGGCTAAAATTTATAAGCCAAGACCCCAGAAGATGAAGACATGGTACTGCCTGCTTATCTTAGGGTCAAACTCACCGCAAAAAGAGAGCACACTATCGATGCTCTGATTGATGAAGGAGCACATTTTAATATCTTGACCTATGAAGCATGGACCCTACTAGGCCAACCAGATCTCACACCGACTAATGCAACTCTTAGCTCTTATGGGGGACACCCACAAGCACTCATAGGGAAGTGCAAAATCCTTGCGACAATTGAAACTAAAAGTTTGTCTATCCTATTTCATGTTCCTCCAAATAGTACTAATTGCGGGAAGGAAACCCTCCTAGGAAGACCCTTCAAAAGGGCGACCAAGTGTGAGGCTGACTATGTACCACAGAGGATACACCTGACACTACCGAGTGTGAGGATAGTCACAACCTTTAGCAAGGGTGACCTCATCAAACCTCGAGGGAAAGGAATGGAAGGTACAGTCAAGCCTGCTAACAAGAGCAAGGACTTGTTGGAAGAGTTGATACAAGCACAGGTCAAACAGCGAGAACCAGTGAGTGAGGCCACGCCTAAAACAAGAAGGTCAGGAGACAATGCCAAGGACGGCCTTTGGACTTACAAATATCATAAAAGACCCCAAAAGAAGCCCAAGCCTTATAGACGAAGGCATCGATGGAGGGTCAGCACAATGCCGCAATGGATATCCAAAGCGTTGCTATGTACTCAAGGGTGTTACGTAGGTAACCTATGGATTTGGGTGCCAAAACCCCCTGCTAAACGCCCTCTGTCGACTGAGGCCAAATCATATCAAGAGCAAAGAAGCGTAGGAGGAGACCTAAACAAAAAACTAAGTCTCGAGTCAAAAACATTGGAGTGACCAAGCCCCTCACGGTCGAAATCAAGAAACCAAACGGGACTAATCGGAGGGTAGATCCTCAGCCTAGCATGCTTGACAAGTAGATATCAAATATAATAATTGAGGATACGCAAAAGCCACTAGTGCCCAAGAAGCCTTTGATTCCCCAAGAGGATAACAGGCATCATATGCACAACATTGCTCATGTCAAGGTTAAATGCTCAACAAACCAAATGGTAAAATCATCTAATAGCCACGAGCAAATCTTCCAGTTAGTGTCGGAGCCACTTAGGAGTCCCAAGTCTCCTACACCCTCTTTCCCTAAACGGACACAGGAAGCTTCCAAATGTCCAAGAAGTGGGACATGACACCATTTGTAGCTCTCAACCCAAGGATATGCCTGTGCAACCTAATGTGACTAGATCAACTAATGCTCGATCTATACAAGTGAATGCTCAAAGTGCAACAAAAGACATGACCACTTCCGATCGCCCTAGGGACTTGACAGTGCAATCTACTAGCAGTAGCCAGTCCACTGAAATAGCTGCTACTACTTCCAATTAGGGATCACAGCAGTCACAGCCCTTGGCGTTGACAATGACCCTTGCAGAATGTGTCCTTAGCAGTTCACCTATGAAGGAGGTGCCACAACTAGCATCCTTGACAACTCCAACACTTCCAAAGCACCTAAATCCTAGGCCTGAGGAGAAATCTCTCAAAGATGTGGCCAAGGAGATGGCACATCTGACCAATCAACCTAGCAAGGTTGTCCAGCAAGTTGCAGCTACGTCCCATGAGGACACACTAGAGAAAGAGAATGCTGAGGCCCAGCCAAGCACATCGACGAGACTGACCTAGTTCAAGGTCTCGAGTCTTCAAGGGATACACCTCAATTGCCTAAGAAAAAGAAGAGAAAAGAACGAAAATAACAACGGCAGTTACAAGTAGTTGTAGACCCCAAGAAGATTGAAACCAAGAGTGCCGAAGAGCTGAGGAATAAAGCACTGAGACCATCCACCAATGAAACCATTGATGTCTCTCCTAATAGCGATGAAACCTCATACACATCCGTGTGTTCTAAAAAATCAATGTAGTCGTTACCATCAATGGTTGCTTGCAACACTCAATCCACCGACAACAGAACTCGCATTGACCAATCAAGAGTGGATATAACACTATCACAACAGCGAGACAAATTTATACCAATCACATCTAAGAAGAACCATGATGCAACAACAAAGCCTCAGGGGAAGCATGGAAACCCCGAGAGCATAAGCAACCCTAGCATTGACCAACCTTGCTCATCTAGGCCTGAGCCCCCAGCTATGCTAAAGCCTAGGGAAACTCCTAGAACCTTGCATGAGATAGCAACCAAGCAAGCCCTCGTTGAACATAGAATTGTCGTAGAATTCTTAACTGAGTTGGATGCTAAGCTCAAGGTGTTCGCACATGTCTATGTCTTGGAAGACATGGGCGCATTCCCTAAGGAGCAGCTTGAAGAATACCTACAGTTTCCCCTATCCTGGGAAGAGCAAGAACATCTTGACAAGCACTATGACAAGCTCCTACATGAACGCATGTGACTCATCTCTGACGAGGAAGCCGATGAACTACGCTTAACTGTAACATTCAATGATGTGCTTTGCCAACCAAATCTCTTAGAGATAGAGCAACTAAAGCGACAATCAGAGGGTCAAAGTCAATTTGAAAAATGTTGGTTTGAAAGCTACATTTCAATGGTCAAACTAGAAGCCCAGATTATGACAGAGTCTCAAAGGAGCAATTGGCCAAATGGAGGTCTCAAAGAGACCCAACCTATGTGGCACCAACTTCCTTTTGAGTGCTGACTGCCATTCGGGGTACGGATGTAGCTGGAACTAGCCAAGAGAACTCTCTAGCTGATAAGGTTCTTACTGAGGAGGAGTTACATGTTGCCAGTAGACTCGGACAAGGTTCCATGCTACTCCATGTTGCAAAATATCTATCGTTATTGAGTAAGCTGCCACGAGTACTGGATGCGTGTGCCACACTCCAGCACAATCTAGAGTTCTATAATTGGCTTTTATCCTCATGAAGTGACATGGATTTGTAAATATGTATATAAATAAACAATGAATTTTGTGACCATGTATAGACAATATCAACACACATAAGCAATGATAGTCAAGCACAGGGAGAAGAGTTGGGTTTGACAGGCTAAGCTCCTCAGGTCCTCTTCTCACCACACATTTAGAAGTCATGTGACCATTCCCGCCTCTAGGTGGAGGGCATGCAACCCTCATTGCTGCCATAGGAAGCCTTGAGCAACATCTCTGATGGTGTAGATGGGGTACTGTCCCTTTATACACCTTTCCCCCTATCCGGTCTATCCTTCCGACGATGAGCCTTGCCCCACTCCATGACAACCAGTCCATGCAACTTAGCATAAGCCAAGTTTTGCTAATGGCTAGAGGCAAAATGAACATCATCATGGGGGCCATCCCTCTACGACAAACACTACATGCCTCACCTCTCCCCTCCTTGTCATATGCGCTTGATAACCCACTGTATAATCCCTTCCATACGAATAGTTTTATCCTATCTCAAGGCCTAATCCTTGGTTCACATTTTGCAAGTCCCCCTACAGTAGCAATCATGGACCATGTAGTGCAGCTGGCATGCAAGGAAGCTCTCTACTGTCAGAAAGAGCATAAGGCACTAGCATCCCCACCAGAACGCTACATGCCTACTCTAAAGAGGTACTTTCCGAAAAGAGGCCCCAAATGACACCGCCCAGGATGCAGGCCAAAAACCCCCCAAGCCAAGAGGACGAGGGCTAAAGGGAGCACACGAGGTGTGGCAACACCAACTGTGCAGGCTCCCACCAAACGCTCGGGCACCAGGTGCTTGAAAGAGGAGAGGGCAGCTAGAGACAAGCAGGACGTAGGCCAAAAACCCCCCAAGCCAAGAGGACGAGGGCTAAATGGAGCACACGAGGTGTGGCAACACCAGTCATGCAAGCTCCCACCAAATGCTCGGGCACTAGGTGCTCGAAAGAGGAGAGGGCAGCTAGAGACAAGCACGAATTTGATGCATTGTTTAAAAGCATTCTAGAAACAGCTACGGCCAAGGACTACACCATCCGAGTCCCGACCAAGATCTTCCCTGCCCAATCTCACAGGAGCCCCTCATCGGCACAGTCTCACTCGCCCAACCACCCGGACTCGCCCCGCCTAATGCAAATAGAGTAGCCCCTATGATATATAAGCAGCTTAACAAAGGCCATCCTGCCACAACTTTTTGTCTTTAAATGGTTAAAGAGGCAGGCTCCCCACCTATATACACTTTCCTTACCTGTTGCTAATATATGACACGTCTTTAACAAGCACCGGAATATGCATTGAAATCAGCATCATAGGATTTTGATAAAGTAATATCTTGACATGATTGCATCTATTTGTTGTACTTGATGCATGCGACTTGCATATACTCTCATGAAGTGACAAGTGGATGTAGGACGACGTAGGTCTTCGTGCGAACATGTTCAATGCCCAAGTCACCGTAATACCACCAAACTCACAAAGAGTCGCGACAAAGCCACGCTGCCGAAAGCAAAAGTCACCCTTGTGAGTGCCCATGCCGCATAGCCCAAAGCATGATCTTAACCACTTTCTCTTTCTGGGTTACACTCTACGCCGGGCACTCATGGCAGTTGTTATCCCAATTGTACCAACATTGCACGTTCCAAAGAGGGTTGCAATATCTCAAGTGTATCTCCCCATCTCAACAAGTGCTTCTCTAACAACAAGGCTAGGGCACAATCGTCACTATAATATCCATTTCCTGAGCCTTCGAAGCTTGACATCTCCCAACCCATTGAAAGGCTGATAGCCTCAACATATTGCAATGGTTGTACTCAGGCAAGTCTTAAAAAAAAACACAAGAAAAAAAAAGAAAGAAAGAAAAAGAAGCACCCACGATCACAGCACATCACCTAGGGGTCCTCAAATTAGGTATGTCCAGCGACCTTGGTCAGCTGGCTCCGTCCCTAGTCCCCTAGCCCTTTAGCATTACCCACAGTCGTTCATGGCACATCAAGTGTAGGACATATCTGGGGAGCTTGTCTCGCCTATGGTTAGACCTGTCACCCTAACCCATTCGCATAATTTCCTCTTGCACTCTGCCTTAATACCATTGTAATCAATCGTGGTAAGCACTGCACGAATGGCCATGAAAAGTACACCGTACTCGTCAAGCAATACAAGTAGCTACTAGCTACCGCAAGTGCGGTGTCTCGGTGTTCAATTATGTTACGTCATGCAGTCACAGTGCAAAGGATGTCTCATACACCTTCACGTGTACTTCTCAACATGGACAACTTTGCTTCATCCACACGTTTTTACGAGAAACTAGCCCACGGTTTTCTAACTAAGTAATATCTAAGTATGCACGAGCACTCACATAATATCTACACCGAAATATATACATAGGTTGGGTCCTCAAGTGCAGGACAATACTCTCAGCTTGCTTAGAGTTTGACCTATCTCCTAACCTAATTGAACTACGTCTTGTGCATGATCAAGAAGACTAGCACTACCCCTAGGGAGAGCCCACATATGAGAGGTTTTCAATTGCAAGTAGTATTAAAGACTCCAACGAAAGTGTCGTTCACTCTTCATCGACACCCAACTCTGAATGCTTATCCTTTATCATCCTGCAAGCCCACCAAGAATCGTCATGTGTAGAATCCCAAACAAACCAACACTTATGCTGGCCATCAGTGCAATCCACAACAAAGAACAGCCCTACCATCAACTCCAACAACCCTACCACTAGCCACCTAGGCCACCAATGTGCCCCCAATGACCTTCCTCCACACCACCACCAACACTTTGCCATGGGAACCACAGATGTCCCTTCCACCCATGTCTTTAATGCATGCCAAAGCTCTACGACGGTGAGTGCCATGGGACTGGCACTCGTCTAGGAGGGGGTAATGTTAATCGTCAAACGAACAAGGAAAAAAATCTGGAAATACTAAAGCAGAAGACAAAGGCCAAGGCAAAGTGAAACGAAAGACGAAGGCATGTCAAGAAAAAATCTGGAAACACAAGAAGCGCAGAAAAGTCCTAAATAAGGGAAAAAGGTGCACAAGGAAAAGCACAAGTCAATACTTTTGTAAAAGAGCGCAAGCGCATCATGATTTAATTTAAGGAGCGTCGGGCTCTCACCTGTGCAATTTGTAAATGTAGACAGCGGTGGAAAGAAAGCTAGGAAGATAGAAGGACAATGGGAAAAAGGGCCTAGGCCACAACCGGCCATGTTAAAAAAAGGATAAGGGGATAACTGCTTAAAAGGGATTTAGGGTTTTGTATATAAAGTTGAAAAGTGAATGAGAAGCTCATTCTTGTGTGTGGCCAAAAGTGGCTCTCTTCTTCTTCTTCTTCTTCTTCTTCTTGCTTGCTTGAGCTTGTGCTTGAGAGAGGGAGAATGAGAATGTGAGGGAGTGAGTACGTGAGTGCGTGAGGGTGAGGGACCGGGGAGGAGAAGCTCTCCATCTTCTCCTCTCTTCTTCTCTTCTCTTCTCCTCTCTTGTCTTACTCGCGGCAATGGAGCTTGGAGCTTGGAGCTTGAGGATGAAGCTTGCTTGAAGCTTACACTTGGATCATGGAGCTTTTGAAGTGCACGGGAGAGGAGGTAACTCGATCAAAGCTCACTACACCCGTAGATATAAATGGCGTGTCGGCTATGTGAGAGGTAGCCATTAGTGCTCGGCTTGGAATGCTTGAAACAATAAGCGATCCCATGGGTCTTGGCGGTTGAGTGAAAACTCCCACAGCTATCTTTTCTTAGAACGAGGCCTATTATGACAAGGAATTTATTCATTTTCTCTCATAACATTTTGGATTTTAATTATTTTCTTTTTTTCTCTTTTCTTTTGCCCTACTCCTGAGGGTATTTCCACCTTTTCTCAAAGAATAGGTAGGCATGATAGGGACCGATGTCATTTTCTTCCATGACTATTATTTATTTATTTATTTATTTATTTTTGTCTTCTTATGAAAGAGGAGAATGGCAGGAACACCATGTATCAAAACCATCCTCACCACCTCTACTAGATCAAATGGAAAGGGATCCAAAGAGGAGTGAAAGGTGGCTGTGAGGGGTTAGGAGAACGAGACCACCTCATCAGGATCAACAAAAGGTTTATCAGGAGCAATAGGTAAAGCCGTACTGATCGTCGTGCAAGGAATGAGGGAGCTATTGGTGGTGATTGTTAGGATCCCCAAGGAGGATAATACGTCTTTAGGGAATAGCCATTAATCAAGAAGGGATCATCAGAAGCATCGACTGTCTAGACTTAGACAAAGCCATTAGGGTTGATAGCAAGTACCTTACAAAGGCCCATCCATCAATGTTGAAGCTTGCCTGGAAACTTGCCAAATTAGGAATCATAAGTAAGAACGAAGTCTCCTTCCTTGAACTCCTTCTAGCTTGATGAAGCTATTATGATAGGCCTTTCTACAAGCTTGTGTGGCTTCCATGCACTATAGGGCCTACAAGTCTCATCTAGACATTCTAGATGCAAGAGACGGCATTGCAGGGACTCGTCCTCCCAAGCGTTCTTTGATAGCCATGCACAAAGAGGGTAGCTCGAGTTCATCAAGGAAGACAACTTATGTACCATACACTAACTAGAAAGGGGTATGTCACGTAGCAGCCTTATGGGAGGTTCTATATGCCCAAAGGGACTTTGTAAGTTGATCGACCCAATCACGATGATGTGCAGCAATCGTCCTTGTTAGGATCGAGCAAAGGATACAATTGGTAACTTTGACTTGGTTGTTGGCTCTTAGGTAATAGGGTGTGGACTTATGATAGTGTATCTTGTACAACTCTATCAATTCTTTCATAATCTTGTTAAGGAAGTGAGTACCTCTGTCGCTTACGAGCTCTAGGGGACTGCCAAAACAGGTGATGATGTTCTCATACAGGAACAGGGCCACGATGTTACCATCATCCCGCTTGAGAGCTTTGGGTCACACCACTTTGTCACATAGTCCATACAGACCAAGATGTATATGTTTTGTTTCCTTGTGGTTGGCATATCAATAGGGCCCCACGAAGTCGATTCCCCACTTCTCGAACGGTTTTAGGGGAAGGATGGGTTGCAGTAACATGGTGTTGGATTTAGTAAGCTTTCCCATTCATTAACAAGCATCACAACCTTTTTAATAGTCATAGGAAAAATCCTATCCTTCCATTTTCACCTCAAATGCTAACTTTTGCAAAAAAGGAAACCAATTCTATGGCTAGAGGTCATCTATAGATATCTATACATCTACTTCAAGCTATTTGGAAGCAAGTTCTCGTGAAGAATGGAGGAAAAGTACCATAAATGGCATCTGAATGAATTTTGATTCATTTGAAGTATTAATAACTAGCTCAAAATCATTATGCATTTTTAGGCATAAATGCAATATTATGATTTTATATTAAGCTTAATATAATTATTATTTTAGCATAATCTTATCATATGTGTAGTGGAAAAATGCTCAATATTATGATTTTATGATATTAGGGTTTATAACATGTGATCCCTCAATAAAAGTTAATAATCATGCTAATTAGGGATCACCAACTATTGCTTGCTCATCCAACTAGCATCAACATTAGCAATTACTAGAAAATAAGTTCGATGCTCATATTATTGATCTACACAGCATGTGTAGTGACTATTTTATATAGAAAATAACAACCAATTGTTAAAGGAGCATTAATACATATAACATTTAGTAACAAGGTTAAGCTAGAACTATGCCTAGGTATTAATTCTCATTGGCTACAATTTCTCAAATTGTTCTACTTATTTAATTTTTAAAGCTAATTTCTCTTTCACTACACGACGTACTGAGCCCATATCGTCTTGAATCTCTAGCCTTTGAATATAAGAAGGTAGAATAGCCTGATTTGCTTCTAATGGTGCTCTCTCTCACATTGTTTTGCAGTTTGGCTACTATATATAAACAAGTATGGATGAAGATAGTATCTTTTCACAACTTAGGTATCCTAATATATGAGAGCGTCTTGGTTGTGATCGTATCCACCTATAAACTTACACGAATTAAAAGTTTTAGGAGCATTTGGAACCCACAGCACGGTGATTTAGAGTATCACATTTGACAATTAGCTAACACATGAGAGAGAGAGAGAGAGAGAGAGAGAGAGAGAGAGAGAGTCTTTGCAAATTGCAAGGGGTGCCAGGGCCGAGTGAAAAACGACACTCTTCATATCCTCATGATCCCCCCTCGCACTTGCCTTCATTTATTCCTCTTTGAATTCAATCTTCAATGGCGGTAGACGGGGTGGGCGATGATGATGGCCAATTGCCAGATGATGATAATCTGAGCCTTACGTGCCATGATGGCTGGCCGTTGGCGTGGGCATTGGTGATGAGGCCATGCTCAGCAGAGGTGAAGGGGCTGCGGAGGAGGTGGTAGCTATCGCTGCAGCGCCGCAGCCTGCACAGATCACAGAGAGAGAGAGAGAGAGAGAGAGAGAGAGAGAGAGATGGTGGTGGGCGCAGGCCACCTTTGACATGGGCGGGTGGGTGAGTGGTGAGCGGGTAGCATTTTGCGAAAGATCGGGCGAACGGGAACAATTCACGGGTGGGAGTGTGGAGATGATAATTCACGGGCCGCCACATGACACCTCCATAAAAGCTCGCGGGACTGTTTCACAGCAACTATGTAGTATGGACTATCGTGCAAAGCGATCTACCCAAGGGAAGAGAAGTTGTGCGATCTCTCCTCTTCTTCTTCTCTCTCCTTTTAATTTTCTTCTGTCCAATATTTTATTCTTCTTTGTAGCTATTCCCACAAGGGTATCCTATGGGAAAATCGTCTTCAATATAAAAATGGTTCCCTAAAAAATTTTACGCTCACGTGGGGTTTTTTTACTATCTCTTAATTAAACATTTATAAATAATTTAGACATGGATTTGAGACACACCTTCCAAGATTGGCATTTCTCAACTTAACAGCAACAAGGCTATCTATGGAGTACTCCTACCTCCTCTTAAGCCTCCAACAGTGAGCCTTTGTTAGCACTAGTCTACCATCATGCCCCTTCCAACACCACATTCAATGCGCTCTAGCTGCCTACAACAATTCAACATACCCTACCTGCTGGTAGCACTCAGAAGTGTTTAGGAATAAACAGTGGCTTAGGTCAACTCTTTCTTTATGTAGACACATTTGAAACACTGTTGTAGTTGTGATACCTATCTTTGGAACGTACGCTGCCTACTATGATGTTGGACAGCAATGATGAAGCAAATGTGCTTTGTGGTTGCGAATCCTAGGAACATGAGAACACAAATAAAAAGAAGTTCAAGAAAACCTACATGCACAGGTCAATACATGATTACAAATAAATAGTGCCACGGGTCAGCCCTTTGTCTGTGCAAACACATGAAAAACATAGTTGTAGCAATTGGCGCTCTTCAAAACATTCATTATGCAATCATATTATACAGCAATCATGAGCCATTGTATTGTGTGATGAGCAAATATAACGCAAATTCCCAAAAAATGATAACAAAAATTAAAAAACATTTCCACCCTTCGGCAAAAGGTCCATTGACAACTGCAAATAAACTGTATAGATGCATTGGGGGACATTTGCACTATGAACAATGCAAAATGAAATACCAGAATATCACTGTTCATGTTGTCTTATGCAAATGTGAAAGGATTGCATATATTGCGTACTATTTATTTGCATTGCTACATGAAATTCCTAAAAAATATGAGAGAAATAAACTAAGACTACAAATACAACATGCATCGTGCAACATGAAGTCAATGCCTGTTTTGACAGAGACTTCACTTCAAACAGTTAAATCAACATGACAACTCTATGGATTGAATTTTCCAAGATATATGGTCACAATTCTCAACACTTTGTACATGCTCTTGTGATATTTTGGTTTGCTACATGTCTTTACAAGTGACGCTTTGTAAAGCCATGATAGATCGTCATGCAACCTACAACAATGTTTGACAACTCTCCATTTTTGAAATAATGTTAGTGATTGCTACAAATTATAGATAATGAATGCTTACCTTGCAACCAAACAAATAGGATTTGAAACGTTTTGCAACTAATACAATTGCAAACTTGTATGACGTATTTGCATGCATGTGTCATCACTAAGATTCCACCATTAGGCTGTTCGCTTATCTCAGAGACAATTCATATGGTCTTTTTGATGATAAATATAGATCATCCTAAAAGCAAACACTAGTGACTTGCTACTATATATTATTTTAAAATGTGATTGCAATGCAAAAGTACCTATACAATATGATATGGATGATTTGAATCACAATGTGTCAGGATCAATGGTATCTTGCAATCATCTTGGACATTTCACTATCTGCTCATACCATTCCTTAGTGCACATGCCTTGACTGTGATTGAAATGGATGCATTTTCCATTGTTGTGTCTATACTATAGGATGCTCTTGCATTGTGCATGATTGTTGTTAACATGTATTGGAAAAACATGTGGTTAAAGACAATAAGATGATGAGGACGATGAGAACGATAACATGGATTGTGAGTCCTCTTCAACAATGTCTACCTTCACAAACCTTGGCATGGATTGCACTCCTATTTTTTTTATAGTCATGGCAATGCAAGGTATAGTAATGGAAAGACAAGCTAAATTCCTACTCTTTGATTTAATGTTAAACCTCTTTCATTAGAATGGTGGAATTTTTATATTCAGGCTATGAGAGGGGATGATGCACATTTTAAAGAGGCCTTTTGTTTTCCAATATCACTTTTTTTGCACCTTGTAGACTTGATGCATGATTGCCTAAAGCTCTTTCAATTGAGAAATATTTGTGAGGGGATAATTTCTATAAAAAAGATAGTTACAGTTGATGTGTTGCATTTAGCCAATGGCATATATGCTATATCAAGATTGGTGAGTATTTTGGTATCAAAAAGTCTACACTTTCCACGATTGTGCACAAGTTTGTCGATGGATTAATGAGAGAATATGCTATTTATTGAAAATGTTGTATCTTAAATGTCTAAGGACATTAACTCATGTCAGGGGTCACTTATTGGCCATTATTCTTTCTTTTTGAATGGTTACATCTTCTATTATCATATTTTTCCACCAAAATCACATTTATTTTTGGTCTACATTCACTTGAACCATCATTCTCTCCTCTTTTCTTTATTTCCTAGTTCTCAGAAAATTTTCTCACCAAAATCATATCTGGTCCGTACTACTAGTCTGCTTTGGTCTCCCTTCATCTCCTTTCACAAACACTTGAGAAGATGATCATTAATCAAAAGAGACTTTACCCCCAAAGGACCATCATTAGTTACTTGATAACTTAGCTATAGAGATATGGGCCTTCATGGACCTAAAACGAGATTAACTCATCAGTTTCTGGCAAATTCGAGTGGGTCAGGACATCGAAGCCATATCTTTACTTTGTCCCCTAAGTCATCCATTCAATAAGATTTTATTTCAACTAAATGAAAGCTTTCTCATCCATCCCTTCAAATCATTTCATTAAAAAATGGTTAAAAGAGACTCATGGTGTTGCCCGAGGGGTCCACTAGGGTTTACCGTATGGTACCACGTGAGTGTAAGGGAGGGGGTTATTTAAGGAAAGGATTGTACATTTTATAAGGTAAGGTCCCATAAATAGGGGGTAGATAATGTTGAGAATCAGAGTTTGCAGCATTGGAATGTGTGCGCAAGAGGGAGAAGAGAGCTCAAAGTACAAGAATGAAATCTTGCTTAATAAGTTGCTTAGAGTACAGCTTGGGTACACTCTCTCACACTTGATAGTGACCCATAGGCTGTTTATATAGCCTTTGCCAGCTAGGGTTAGGGTTTCCCATGCCCCTAGGGCTATTCACACTCATCTGCCCTTATACTCCCTTGCTTACAGTGGGTTTCTATGCCTGTCGTCTAACACCCCCCCTCAATGCCAGGATGGCATTGGATTACAAAGCATGTAAGAGATTCCCCCCCTTTTTGGGATGCCTTTATAAATCAGGCTTACAAGGTGGTTTTAGGTAGATGATTTAAATAGTCAAAATAGTCGATCTTCAGATGGATTGGAGACATAGTTGGCCACCAATTCTTTGGGTATTTCAGGAGTGTTGGGCCATTTACTAGTGATATGCCATGTCTTCTTGCATTTGTTACATTTCATCTTCTCGGGATACTTCTTCCAGCAGTTGTTTACAAGATGTCCTTTTTTCTTACAGAAAGAACATCTAGTGAGAACTGTATAAACCAATACTTGTTCACGGGAATTTGAAGTTGCCTGACTGTTGCTACTTTCTTTGTGGTTCCTCTTTTCTTCATCCAAATAGGATTGAATGGTACTTGCCAAAGTAGGATCTGGAATATTGGTGAGAGTGGTTACAAGAGTAGGAAACACATGTTTTACAGCTTTTAGGAGAATAGCAATAGCATCTTCTTCATGTATTGGAGCTTGTACAGAAGCAAGCTGTGCCATAAGTCCCTTCATATGAGAAATGAATTTTCCCAAATCTTCTCCTGAACGATATTCCAAGCTAAAGAATTCAATTTTAAGGAAGATTTTAGTATTTTTGCCAGTGGCTCCATAGAGCTTTTCAAGCTCATCCCATTTTTCTTTAGCAGTGTTTAGTTGATCAACATGATGAATCAGGGATTCATCTAAGTGTAGCATTATGATTGCTTGAGCACGTTGGTCATCCTCTATATCAATCATATTTGCAGAGTTTATAACTCTACTGCCTTGAATGAGAGGCCAATACCCTCTCTCCATCATTTTGTATTTTACAAGTACCTGCCATGGGTGGAAATCCTTACCATCAAACTTTTGAATTTGAGGACAAACATCAGCATATGTTGTGGTCATTGGGAAGGTCTTACCACTTGTTAGGACAAGGGCAATGTCTAGTCCCTTACAAACTTTTCACTGAATGCGGAAGCAAATTAGACAATGTGAAGTCAAAGTTGCAATGAAGAGAAAGGCTGAAAATCATATAAGTGTAATATTTCAAAGTATGACTTTGGTGGTCCTTTCTTATGTGCAAGCTTCTTCCTAGGTTTAATAGTCTTTTTAGGTTTTAATGAAGTAAGCCTAGACTCGACTTTAGGCTCCTCCTTGTGGTATGGCTTAGTGGATGAAGCTTGTGTTGGACACGGTTTGTCTATGATCTCAATGCTTGTTGCTGATGATTCCGAGGAGAGTACGATGACACTCATGCTATTGATTTCACTGACCAATGTACTTGAGACAAAGTCACTCACGGTATGCAATACACTTCTAGTGCACGATGGTCTATGTGTTAATTTTACACATAACCTTACAACAATATATGAAGAGGAATAAAAAACTCACTAGGTTTTAGTGAATGCACAGCAAGCAAATAACCTGATGATTCATTATTAGTGTTAAAAAAACACTATTGTCAAGCTTAGTGAAGTGCTTGAATGGAACCCGGTTGGAAGTCGGCTTCCCGATGCTTGGTGATGTCCATTGAGCATGCCCAAGAGCTTTAGAATCTGGAATAGGCTTCAAAGGCTCTGCTTCAGTGATTAGAATCACTGTTAATGAAGCTCAGAGTGAAAGCATGATAAAATGTCAAGCTTGGAGCTTGTTGGCTATGGCTGCCCAAAAAAAACACAGTTAGGGTTTGGCAGAGATCTCTCTCTGTGAGAGGAATTTCTAGGAACCCTTTTAGCTTAGGATAGCCCACTTGGGGGGCTATCAAAGCCCCAAGATAGCTACATGGATTGCGCCGCTTGCTGCGTGTACAGCAGCCCGACTTCTGCACTGTCAGAAAACTGCACCGTTTCTGAAATTCACGCAATGCTGCCCACGCCGTCGACCAATCTTGATGTCTATCGTGCCAGGCTGATTCGCCCTGAGATAGACAAGAAATCCCTAGAAGAAAGCAGAGGGAGATATGGCCTCCTTTGTCCTCCCCAAGTCCTCCAATGGAGGTAGGTTGCATGCAGCTATGGAGGAAAAAAGGATAAGATGAAGGAAATGATAGCTCATGTACACTTAGTCATAGTTGATGCTGAGGGAAGCTAAGGAGATCAGAGATGGCTCTGATACCATGTTGAGAATCAAAGTTTGCAGCATTGGAATGTGTGGACAAGAGGGAGAAGAGAGCTCAAAGTACAAGAATGAAATCTTGCTTGATAAGTTACTTAGAGTACAACTTGGGTACACTCTCTCACACTTGATAGTGACCCATAGGCTGTTTATATAGCCTTTGCCAGCTAGGGTTAGGGTTTCCCCTGCCCTTAGGGCTATTCACACTCATCTGCCCTTATACTCCCTTGCTTACAGTGGGTTTCTATGCCTGTCTTCTAACAGATAAGGGGTATTTTCATATATTTCTTGCACGCAGGTGACATCTCCTTATTAGTACTAGTGAATCCCCCATGTAGTGTTGACACAAATTGGTAGGAATAGATATACTAATGATGAACCTCAAGCTAATAGCTAAATAGAAAGTGAAAATATTCACATTGACCTTGGCACTTGAAAATAAAATTTCTTTATTATATTGTATTATAATATCAACTTTTTAGTAAGCACTAATGGATAAGACAAGGATAATATATTATAATTGGAAGAAAGGAAGTACTTTGATTTTGCAAAGACAAAAACATTGATTCAAACAATCCTACTATTATTGGTAAGTCTCCTCTTTCTTTTAATGTTTATTGTTTACTTTTATCTATTAAAATGTTTAAAATATTAATCTAGTGATAGATAAAAGTATCACATTTACTTTAAGACTAAGAGGATCTCATGTGTGTAGGATGTTATGGAGAAAATGAAGCTGGATATAACTTTTTACTTGATATTAGCTCTTGGGGGTTCTTTTATCATCATATCCTCAACTAAGATTCTTAGTAGCACTATTAAATTTCAATACCTAAATGGTGGCTTGATGTCATGGGATGATGTCTATGTTATCCTAGTCATGGCATTCTCTTAAGATCTCTCTTTATAAATAGAAATAAACAGAAAGAATTTGACACTATTTCTTCCTCCAAAAATCTAATTGTAATGCATACTGATTTTTAGGATTAAAAGCATCACTATATTACTAATGCCTTATCCTTGTATATCTTTCTTCAAATGTAATATATCTCACATTTCACAAAAAAAAAGTCTATCAAAATAATTCTTGTGATTAGATATCTCATTTACTCTATAGCATTCATGTTCTTATTTATTTTTTTAAAATAGTTTAAAGAGTATTGTAGAATGTTATACAACATTCACTACATAAAATAACCTGAACTTTTGATAAGTTAATCGAGTTGGATAAATAAATTATTAGTAGTCATATATGTAATAATATGAACTTTTGATAAGACAATGGAATTGAATAAATAAGTCATTAGTAGTCAAATTCTTATAAGAAACCCATGATAATACATACAATTATTCAATATCTTTTCAATATTTTTTAATAGCTCAAAAGAATAGAATATATTATTTAGCAAAGATACATTATATTCAATAACTCTTTAAAAAGATAGTCCTAATGAAATAAAACTAGCTTAATGAATCGATAGAATAATTAGCAAAGAAATGGAAAAAAGAATATATTGTGCCAAAAAAATATAACTATTCAAAGCCTCTTATCTTACTACTATGAAAAAGCAGAGTTTGCAGTAAGAAAAATGTGCACAAGAGGGAGAAGATAGCTCAAAGTACAAGAACAAAATCTTGCTTACTAAGTTGCTTAGAGTACAACTTGGGTACACTCTCTCTTCTACTTGATAGTGACCCATAGGCTATTTATATAGCCTCTCCTAAGCTAGGGTTAGGGTTTCCCCTGGCCGTTAAGGCCATTCACATATATCTGCCCTCGTAGACCCTTGCTTAGGGTGAATTCCCATGCCTATATTCTGTACTATTTTTGTTGTAGGTTGTTCGAAAAGCCCCGAACCTCCAAAGGACTTCCCGAACCTACCCCCTTTTTCAAACCTCTCTTTTTCAATTAAAACCTCCTTCCCTCCCCTCTCTCTCACATGTAATCTCTTAATTTCTCTTCCCCCTCCCCTTTTTAATTAAAAGCCCCTCCCCTCCCCTTCCTTCTCTCTCTCATTGTAGGGCCTCGGCTGTGTGTGTGTGTGTGTGTGTGTGTGTGTGTGTTAGAATAAACTTTTTAATTTAAATTTTCCTTTCAATTAAACATTTTTCAAGATTTTTTTTACATTTAAAGTCTTTTGGACATACTTTTTCACACTTTTTGAGAGGGAGATAAAAGAAGAAGAAGAAAAAGGATAAGGATTGAAAGAAGAAGAAGAAGAAGAAAGAGAAAAAGATAGAGAGAGGGCGAGAAAGAGAAAAGAGAATATTTATTTTTTAATTAAACCCCTTTTTATATAGTTTTTTACTTAGAGAGAGACAGAGAGGAAATATATCATTTGAAAAAGAGAACAATAAAGAGAGAAGAAAAAATATATAGAGAAAAAAGAGATCAAGAGAAAAAAACTTGAAAGAGAAAGAGAGAGAAAAAAGAACATTAAGGAAAGAGAGAGAAAGAGAGAGGGGGGAATAGAGAGAAAGAGAATTATAGAGAGAGAAAATATAACATTTAAGAGAGAGAGAGAGAGAGAGAGCAAAAAATAGAGGAGAGAGGGGGGAGAAGAAAAGGGGGAAGAGAGACAGAGAGAAGAAAACGAGAGAGAGAAAAGAAGAAGAAGAAGAGAGAGAGAGAGAATTTGAACAGAGAGAGAGAGAGAGAGAATTTGAACACACACACACACACGGAGAGAGAGAGAGAGAGAGAGAGAGAGAGAGAGAGAATTATGGACAGAGGAAAGATAAAATTTAAAAGAAAGAGAAAAGAAAAAATTTAAAGAGAGAATGAAGAGAGAGAAGAAAAAAATGAAAAAAGAGGAGAGGGAGAGAGAAGGAAAAGAGGGAGAGAGAGAGAGAGAGAGAGAGAGAGAGAGAAGAAGAAGAAGAAAGAGAAAGAGAGGAAGAGAGATGGGGGGAAAGAGGAAAAAGAAGTCTTTTTTAAATTTAAATTTTTTTTAAGAGAGCCTCGGGAAGGAAGAGGGGAGAGAGGGGAGAAAGAGAGAGAGAGAGAGAGAGAGAGAGAGAGAGAGAGAGAGAGAGAGAGAGAGAGAGAGAGAGAATATATAAAATTTAAAAGAGAGATGAAGAGAAGAAAAAAAGAAAAATAAGGAGAGAGAGAGAGAGAGAGAGAGAGAGAGAGAGAGAGAGAGAGAGAGAGAACAATTTGGTTTTAGGTTCGAAAAGCCTCGAACCTCTAGAGGGCTTTCTAAATGTACCCCCTTTCCTAAACCTCCCCTTTTCAATTAAAACCCCCTCCCCTCTTTCTTACATGTCTCTTCTTTTCTCTTCCCCCTCCCCTTTTTAATTATGCCCCTCCCCCCATCCTTCTCTCTCTCATTGTAAGGCCTACCCTCTCTCTCTCTCTCTCTCTCTCTCTCTCTCTCTCTCAAATTAAAACCCTCTCCCCTCTCTCTCACCTATAATCTCTCTCTTTCTTTTCCCCCTCCCTTTTTCAATTAAATTCCTTCCCCTTCCTGCCTCTCTCTCTCATGTATAGGGCCTAGGTTCTCTCTCTCTCTCTCTCTCTCTCTCTCTCTTAGTATGTGAAAAACCATGTCTGAAAAAATTTAGATTTTTAATTAAAAGAACATTTTAAATTGAAAATTTTAATCTAAGAGAGAGAGAGAGAGAGAGAGAGAGAGAGAGAATAAGAAGAAGAAGAAGAAGGATAAAAGAAGAAGAAGAAGAAAGAGAAAAAGACAAAGAGAGAGGGAAAGAGGAAATAGAATAGTCTTTTTTAAATTAAACCTTTTTCTTCCCTCCCTCCCCCCTGTCTCTCTCATGTGTAGGGCGTATGCTCTGTGTGTGTGTGTGTGTGTGTGTGTGTGTGTGTTAGATTAAATTTTTTATTTTAAACTTTTCTTTTAATTAAAATTTTTTAAAAGCTTTTTAAATTTAAAGTTTTTTTGGCATAGTTATTCACACGCTTTGAGCAAGAGATAGAAGAAGAAAAAGAAAAAGAAAGTGAAGAAGATGGAGGAGAAAAAGGAGAATATACTATTTTTAATTAAACTTTTTTAAATATAGTTTTTTACTTAGAGAGAGAGAGAGAGTAAATATATAATTTTAAAGAGACAGATTATAAGGGGAGAGAAAGGAAAATAGAGGAAATAGAAAAATCAAGACTATATATATATATATATATATATAAGAGATTGAGAGAAAAAAACTTGAAAGAGAAAGAGATAGGAAAAGAAAAATAAGGAGAGAGAGAGAGAGAGAGAGAGAGAGAGAGAGAGAGAGAGAGAGAGAGAGAGAGAGAGAGAGAGAGAGAGAGGGAGAGAGAGGAGAGAGGAGGGAGAAAAAAAGGGGGGAAAGAGACATAGAGAAAAAAAGGAGAGAGAGAGAGAGAGAATAAGAAGAAGAAGAAGAAGAAGAGATAATGTAAACAGAGAGAGGAAATATAAAATTTAAAAGAGAATGAGAGAGATAGAGAGAGGTAGAGAGAGACGAAGAAGAAGAAAAAAAAGGGGAAAAAAGGAGAGGGAGAGAAGGAAAAGAGAGGAGAGAGGGGGGAGGGGGGAGGGAGGAGGGGGGAGAATAAAAGGGGGGGAGACAGAGACAGAGACACAGATAGAGAAGAAAAGTAGAGAGAAAAAAAGGAGAGCGAGAGAGAGAGAACCAGGAGATGAGAAAAAATAAACTAAAATAGAAGGTAGAGAGAGAGAGAGAGAGAGAGAGAGAGAGAGAGAGAGAGAGAGAGAGAGAATTAAATATAGGGAATTGGGGGGGGAGGGAGATAGAGAGAGAGGGTGAATGAAAAAATTTAAAAATGGAGAGGGAAAAGAGGATAGAGAAAGATGAGAAATGGATTGTTGAGCAAAGTTGGCAACTTCACTTGCCACTTCGCGGCAACATAGCTGCCACGAAGCAGCCTAGCATATACTTTTAAAGCTCCTAAAAAACATAAAATTCATGTAGCAAAGATATACTAATGCAATATCTCTTCAAAAACCTTAGTCCCTTTTGGATTCAAATTATATAATAATATGTTTTAAAAAATAACAAAGGACTAGCCAAAAAAAATTCAAGCCTTATTATGCTAAAGGTACTCCAAACTAACCTATAATTATCTTTCCATTAATTGATAATCCAAACTAGTTAACAATCTTTGTATCAAGCCATATTAATTAAGAGTATCTAAAACGCCTATAAAGAATAAAAAATATCTAATATAGTGGGATTGCTAGATACCACAAATTTCCTAATTACATCATATTTGCAAGTTTTATTTTTTCTCAAGGCTTCTTCAATTATATCTAATATGCTTGATTTTTCTAGGATTTTTCAACTTCATAGTAATGGTCACTATTGGATTTAACTGTGTAATAATACTATGATCTTTATTTTTAATGAAATCTTACACTTGTAAAAAAAAAATTAAAAAGTTATAAATGTCTTCTGATTTGAAAATAATTTAAAAGTTTTTTTAGAAATTTTGAAGCCCATTTGCTTTTCTTCAAAATATTTTAAGATTAAAAATAAGAAGAAATCACAAAAAATAAGATGTACACTCACATCTTTTAACTTATGATATAATAAAATAATTTGGGCATATAAACCAAAAATATTTTTATTTTTAGAATCTTGTTAACTATATGAAGTTTTTTCTAAATGTTTCTTTCACAAGAAGTGCTAATGAGTAAGATCAAAAAAATATAATAGCAAGAGATGTACAACTAATACAAAGCAAATAATATTCAAATATTTTTTCAATGGTGTATACCATTAAACTTGAACATGCATCTAGAAGTTGTATTTTCTTGTCAATAACTTATAATGTGTTTATACTATTGAACTTGATCTTATAGCTTTGTTTTTTTTGGGTTTGTGAGTCAGGTATGCACTAGGTTTTACAAGTATTATCATAGACCAAGCTATGCAAGAGCTATCATAAGAACTTAACTCTTGAACTTATATTTTCTTGTTAAGAACTTCAATGCGTCTCTAATATCTTCTAATGTCCTAGAAAGTACTACTCAATCTCTCCATAGGCTATCGATTGTTAAAACTTGTTTATGGAAAAATGTTTTAGAAAGTAATCCATTTTTATTACTTACTTTGATAGAAGAAAAATTAATTTTATTACTTGCATCAAAACTTACTTTGTATTTGTAGAGAAATATATATAATTGGAGACAAGTATATATTCTTAGCCATATAAACATGCTAAATCTGAGCAAACATTATTGAAGTGTATCCTCTTGTTTTGATTCTTTTCCCTTATGAGAGCCTTTATAGGATGATAGTATGATAATCTAATCATTTACAATAAAATTTTTGGGCTTCCAAGTTTCACTTGTACTTTTATTATAGATGATACGAGAGTTCATGGAATGAGAAGGACACCTTTTGGATGCTATGGAAAAATAATAAAAGCACACATGTTGTATAGAGAGAGAAACTCAAAGAGAATATCAAAAAGGAGAATTGAGAGAGCTTAAATATATGGGTGCCAAAAAGAAGTTATGTAGTAAAATCTCTTGATTTTCAAAATATCAAGTATTAATTTCAAGCCCTATCTTTGTCATATCTTTTGATAGCTTCTGTCAATGGATAGGACCGTTGGGACTACCAAAACATATTAGAATCTATATATTTCAACTAAGAAAGATCTTTCAATTTTCAAAATATTGTATCTTTTGACAACTTTATCAGTGAATATGACTATTGGGACTACTTAAACATGTCAAATATTAGATATTTCAAATAAAAAAGAGAGAACTACAAAACGGACTCTATTATCCCTAGACAACAATACCATATTCTTGTATACATGGTAGACTCTCTTTGGCTCTTTTCTTAATCAAGGAATTAACAAAAGTGCCATTTTTTTTAAATTTTTGGTATTAATAAGAAATAAGAACTACTTAATGTCTGTTCAATGTGTTGTTGGCATGGACTACAAGTTTCGTGATGTCTATGGAGCATGGCCAGGTGCAATACATGACACTCGCATATTTCGTAACTCAGAGGTCTGTGCTCATACTCTAGGTGGGTAATATCTCAATGGCCCACACTTTGTTGTCCGAGATTTATCCATCAAGGAATACAACATTGGGATGGAGGCTTTGCTTTGCACGATTAGTTGATGACATCATATTGATTGTTGTCGCCACAAACGGAATTGAAAAACGAGTATAACTACATTATTGCACCCATGTAGGGTGTAGTGGAGAGCACTTTTGGTTGCCTCAAATAAAGTTGGAGATGTTTGAATGAAAATATATCTAGGCCATCACCAAAGTTTTTGGCGAAGTACATAGTCATGTGTTATGCACTCCATAATATTTGCATCAAGGGAGATGAGATAATAGAGCAAAAATGTGTGTGCATTGCAAAGCTAGTTGTTAATTTTCCTACAACAACAGGAGCATTCAATGTTGATCCAAAGGGATTGTCTAGCCCGCTATATAATGTGTAGACAACCTTAGTATTACTATCAAGCACTTTTCGTTCCTTTTTATTGGTCAAAGTATTGCATGGAAATGCATGTACTTAAGTTTATGTCGTGCAATGTTTATATCTACTCAACTAGTTAGAATGTGCAAGTTTTTCATAAGGGTCATGCAACCTTTTTGCATATGGCAAATACGAGCCACAATGGCTCAAATTTTGTCTGAACTAGAAAGCCATTACTATGACGAGTTTTGGAATCATGGAAACATTCAAATTGTGTCCCATAAAAGATACAAAATATGCATGTTTTTCAAAAAGCATGAAATAAAAAAGTTATGGGCTTTGGCTATGTGAGATAAGGATGTGGTAACCTCATATAGAAACCGAATAGAGGTTGCTAGCTCTTGTATTGCCTCATTTGCTTCTCTTTCATTTTGTTGATGAGATTTGTCATTCTCAATTTGATAACTCAGGCACTCCCTTTGGATAGCTAGGTTTGCTGCAATGCTTCTTGCTCCCATGTTGCTCACCTTGCCTCAGTCTCTACAAAGTGCTCCATCAACTACTTTGTTGTTTCCTCGATACATTTTCCCCAATGTTATTTTACATCTCTTTATGACATCATGTTTATCATAAAAATTACCATTACAATGTATTGTTCTTAAGACAAATAATAAGAACTTGCTACAATGGGATAAGAACTTGCTACAATGGGATAAGAACTTGCTAATGACATCTTCACCATGATCCACATCACATGCACCCATTGTCCAACTCTTTATTGCATCATAGATACATAGGTCGATTGAAAGAGACTAGCAACTTTTGTGACTTCCTCTCTCGAGAAGTCATATTCTAGTATGACTAATAATCAAAGAAAATTTACTTTTCATAGTCAAATATTGCTTTCCATTCCCTATGGACTCTATTCTATCTTGTTTTGCATTACTTGCTACTCCTATGAACATTGGACCTTGCGCATTGCTTTGCAACATAGTCTCATCCATGGCCTATAGTTCAGACGTGTGCTAATAGCCATCTTGCCTCTATCATGTCATCTAGCTCTAGCTTCACCCTAATCAATACCAAAGTCTCACTAGTATTCCATGGATTGGTGTTTGAGGTTTGGGAGTTATCTGCAAGAGACTAGCTATCATTGCTATAGAGGCGAAACCACTAAGATCCACGGACCACTTATTGTTCAAGTGTTTCAAGCCAAGCACTAATGGCTACCTCTCACATAGCCAACACGCTATCCATCTCTACGAGTGTAGTGAGCTTACCTCCATGCTTGATCAAGTTGCCTCCTCTCCTGAGCACTCTGGTAACTCCACGATCCAAGTACAAGCTTCAAGTGAGCTCCATCCTCAAGCTCCACGCTCCAAGCTCCATTGCCACAAGAAAGACAAGAGAAGAGAAGAGAAGGGAAGAAGAGAGGAGAAGATTGAGAGCTTCTCCACTACGGTCCCTCATCCGCACACACTCACTCCCTCACACCCTCACACTCTCACACTCCCTCTCTCAAGCACAAGCTCAAGCAAGCAATAAGAAGAAGAAGAAGAAGAAGAAAAAGAAGAGAGCTACTTTTTTCCACACACAAGAATGAGCTTCTCATTCACTTTTCAACTTTATATACAAAACCCTAAATCCCTTTTGAGGGATCATCCCCTTTTTTACATGGCCGGGCCCTTTTTTCCATTGTCCTCCTATCTTCCTAGCTTCCTTCCTACCACCCATCTATCTTTACAATTTGCATGGGTGAGAGCCCAGTGCTCTTAAAATAAATTATGGTGCGTCTTGTGCTCTTTCACAAAAGTATTGACTTGCGCTTTTTCTTGTGTACCTTTCTCCTTGATTTAGGACTTTTTGGCACTTCTTATGTTTCCAAATTCTTCTTGGCGCGCCTTCGTCTTCCATTTCACTTTTACCTTAGCCTTGTCTTCTACTTTAGATTTTTCATATTTTATACCTTGTTCATCTGAGGGTTAACATTACCTCCCACCTAGAGGAGTGCCAGTCCCATAGCACTCACCAACGTAGGTAGCAGGCTTTGGCATGCATCAAAGACGTGGGTGGAAGGGACATATGTGGTTTGTCATGGAGGAGTTTTGGTGGTGGTGCAGATGAAGGTTGTTGGGGGCATGTTGTTAGCCTGGGTGGCTGGTGGTCAGGTGGTGGGAATTGGGGATAGGGTTGTTCGTTGTTGGGAATTGCATGGAGGGCTGGCATAGGTGTTTGTTTGTGGGGATTCTGCACATGATGGTTCTTTGGTGGGCCTATATGATGAGAAATGGCAAGAGTTCACCGATGAGTGGTGATGAAGAGCTATCGGTATGTTCGTTGGAGTCGTCAATGCCTGCAATTGAAAACCTCTCATATGGTCTCTCCCTAAGGATGGGTGCTAGTCTTCTTATTGTGTGCACAAGACATAGTTTGATCATATGGTCTCTCCCTAGGGATGGGTGCTAGTCTTCTTATTGTGTGCACAAGACATAGTTTGATCAGTTTGGGAGACAAGTTGAACTCTAAGCAAGCTGAGAGTAATGGCCTGTACTTGAGGACCCAAACTGTGGATAGGTTGTGGTTCAGATATTATGTGAGTGCACGTGCATACTTAGATATTATGTAGTTAGAAGATTGTTGGTTTGTTCCTCGTAGCAATGTGTGGATGAAGCAAGGGTTCAATGGGGTAGAAAAAATTATCGATGTTGAGGAGAATTACACACAAAGGTTTGTTGAGGCATTATTTCTGATTTTGACAACACGATGTAGCATAATTGAGCTTATTGACACCTTAACTTTTGATAGCTAGTGGCGACTTGTATTGTTCGAAGAGTATGGTGTACTTTCCATGGTCTTTTGTGCCTTGCTTACCACTATGGATTGCAATGGTACTGAGATAGAGTGCGAAAAAATAATTGTGCAAATGGGTCAGGGTGACATGTCTAACCATAGGCGAGACAAGCTCCCTAATTATATCCTGCCCTTGATGTGCCCTGAATAATTATGGGGGATGTGTAAGGGGCTAGGGGGCTAGGGACGGAGCTAGCCAACCAGGACACTAGATGTACCTAATTTGAGGACCCCTAGGTGATGTGCTGTGATCGTGAGTGCTCTTTTTTTTTTCTTTTTCTTTTCTTTTCACTTTCTTTTCTTTTCTTTTCGCTTTCTTTTCTTTTCTTTTCTCACTCTTTTGTTTTTAATAAAATGAATACAACGAGTGCAATACATTGAGGTGATCAGTCTTTCATCTAGGCTGAGAACTGTTGAGATCCGAGGGCTGTGGAAAATGGATATTACAAGAATGATTATGTTTTTACTAGCCTCGCTGCTAGAGGAACAGTCATTGAGATGGAGAGATACACTTGAGATTTTGCAAAGATATTTGTCACACATGAGACACTGGTACAATTGAGGTGGCAACTACAATGAGCCACATGTAGAGTTTGGCCAAGAAAGAGAGTGTAGCCAATGACTATGCTGTGGGCCATGTTTAAATGAAATGTATGCTTTATTTGTAGGGGTGACTTTCTCTTTCAACTATGGGGTTTCTGTCATGGCTCTTTGTGGGATTGGTGGTCTTATGGTGACTTGGACATTGAACACTTTCATACAAAGACCTATGTCAACCTACATTCACTTGAAAACTCATGAGAGTACATGCAAGTCATATGCTTCAATCATAATGAGCAGGTGCAATGCAAAAAGACATCAATTATCTAAATCCTATGGTGTTGACTTCGATGCATATCACCGATACTTGATTATCTTTTTGGTTAAAGACGTGAAATATATTAAAAGTAGGTAAGGAAAGTTCGTACAATTGGAAAACCTACCCCTTTTAACCATCTAAAGACAAAAAGTCATGGCAAGATAGCATTTGGTAAGCATCTTATACAAAATAGGGGCTATTCTATTTGTATGAGAGGCGAGATGAGTCCAGGTGACCAGATAACTTGGACATTGCTGGTGGTGAGCTCCTATTAGGCAAGGCTGGGGGGAGACATCGGATGGAACCCAAATGGTGTAGTCCCTGGCCGCTACCATGTCAAGAATGCTCTGAAATAATTCAATAAATTCATTCTTAATTTTAGCTTACTTTTCCTCTTTCGAGTACTGGTGCCCAAGCGTCTGGGGAGGACCTGCACATCAATGGTCACTACCCTTTGGGTGTTCCCTTCAGGCTTCCTCTTCTTGGTTTAGGGAGCATTCGGCATGCGTCTTGGGTGGTGCCGCTTTGGGCCTCATCTCGAAAAATACCTATTTAGGGTGGGCCAGTAGTGTTCCGATGTGCGAAGCTTGCACCATGTGCTCCCTTTTGTGGAGGAGAGCTTCCTTGTAGGCCACCTTCGTGGATTGTGTGAGGTGCCTCCTCCAACAGACTCGGAGGAGTCCTCTAATAGTCGACTAAAATTCATATTCATGCACATCACCATCCCGTCTCCCCATGGGAAACCGTGGACTTAGTTGAACATTGGAATCTCAATTCTACTTCACAAGGAAAGCGTGGACAAGTCACCCCTAACAGAAATTGTTAACCCCAAGATGAGATGGCCCCAGGTCGAGATGGCGGAAAAAGGAAGAAAAAAGTAGAAAAAAAATGGAAAAATAGCAAAGACACGCAGGCGACCTCCAAAACCAAGCCGAGGCAAAAAGCGCAATTTTAAATGAAGGGCGCCTCAAAAAACTCGGAAAACTCTTGTAAAAGAGCGCCAGGCTCCCTCTTGTGCCAATTGTAAAATACTAGACGGGTGTAGGCTAGAGGCATGAGGCTAGAAGAGGGAAATGGAAAAAAGACCTTGCCACAAGGGCCGGTCATGTAAAAAAGGGATGGGTGCCCATGGGATTTTAGGGTTTGTATACATAAAGTTCAAAAAGTGAATGAGAGCTCATTCTTTTGGTGTGTGGCAACAAGAGTCTTCTTCTTCTTCTCTTCTCCTCATCTTCTTGTGTAAGAAGCTGGGAATACTTAGAATGTTAATAATATGCCATGTCACACTGACACTGGTATATAAGGAGAGAAGTTGTAATTTTTCATATCTTTTGACATATCAATACAATTACAATCTTTCTCTCCCTTCTTGCTCCAAGCTTCCATGGCTTCTTCACCTTTCCTGTCTTTCTCTCTCCAATTCTAGTCTTTCTCTCTCCTCGTCACTCTATTTCTCTCTCTTCCTGCAGTCTTTCTCTCTCCTCTGTAGTCTTTCTCTCTCCTCTTCTTCTCTCCCTAGTTCTCTCTCTGACAAGTGGTATCAGAGCTTCAGTCTTTGATCCATTATTTTCTTCCATTTTCACTCCTATTTTCCTATTTCAAAACCAATTTCAGACAAAAATGGTACAAGACAGTGACTAGTGGAGTGCTGCAGGACAACTACAGTTAGCAATGACTACATCTGGAGTTATTCAAGGTCAGATATGGCGGGTAAAGGCTTAAATGGCTGGACGTCATCAAATTTTATGCAAAAATGGAGGTAACTAGGGTAAAGAATGGTTAACCGGGCTTAGTTAGAGACTAAACTACAGTTACTTTTCAAAAGAGGTCTTCCTTTCCTCTTTCCTCAAGCTCTGCCCAAGCTTTCATGGAGTTTGCTGGCTGAGATCTCTTCTTTTCTCACTGATCTTTGCTCTCCATCAACAATGGCCTGCATAATGGCACTCTAGACATCAAATGCAACAAGTGGAGTACCAATCATGCCCTGTAGAAGCTGCCACGTGGCCTGGACAGCAGCCCGAAATTTGCGCTGATTTTTCCAGCCCTGTTCTCCTCCAGTTCTCAGCCAATCTTCAGCTATGGTGCTTCTAATTCATCATTGGCAGTGATTCCTTCAAGGTTTTGGTGTGTTTACTCCAAAATAGAACCATATTTCTCAGCTTTTCACTCTCTTGAAACCCTACATGAACAGTCCATGGGCAGCCATGAAAGCTTCAGCCCAAGCTTCCATTTCTTGACAATTTCTTGAAGATTCTTCATCCTTTTGGCCCGTGGAATCATTTCAGCAAGGATTCTTCAACAAATTGCAAGGATTAAGCACGGGATGGCTTAAGATTGAAGATCAAGAGCTTCTATGGAGCAAAAATTTGGGGGAAACGGGTTTAATGCTTCAATTTCAAGCATTTGAAGCTTCAAGATTGGTCTCTACCATCAGATAAGCAAGCTTCTTGGATTATTTTGCTAACATTGGACAACCGGGAGCCCTATCAAGCATTTGGCAAGTTATTTTCAGCCATGTCAAGGTATTTCTCTTCAATTTTTAATCTCTCTCATTAATCCAATTGCTGAGCTTAAGCCATTTGACTGAGAGATTAAAGAATTGAATATTTTCATCAAATTCTCAGCCAACCTTTGCTTGAATTCATCTATTCATGAATGCAATGCTTGTCTAATGCATATTAGTTTCAATCAGCGAATGAAGGGCCTTAATCTGAGATTTCAGCATAACACTTGAATCCTATGGACTGAATACATTGATTGATTCCTTTGCTTACTCTAATCCAATTGATTGGTTGATTCTCTTTTGCCTAAATTGGAAAATTGTAAAGGGTAAGTACTAGCAATCAGTGAGTCACTGAATTGCATAGGTAAAACCCTTCTCCCATCTCAAGTTCTTTTATCTCAATCAATTGCATCTCATGAAAGGCTGAATGAATATTTTCCAAATGCATATCATGCTGATTGCTTAGTACACTAGCCTCTGCCATGTTGATATTCCCACCGAGGAAAAAGGTGGATGCCGGGGGAGATAGTGGGACAAAAGAGAGGTGACCCTCCCTCACTATCGAAGATCCCGAAGGGGTGCAACCAACCGACCCGGGGGGAACTTTGCCCACCTCCCGGTGATTCGGAGCCCGTGTAGGGAGCCCGTCCTGCCGTTTTATCCCTCACACAGGTACAACGAGTGGATAATTGAAGATTGAAGACTTTCCAACAACTCAAGTACCTATTGGAGTAAAACAGGGTAAAACAGGGCATTTTCAGGTTACCCACAGGGTATTTACAGGTGGATACAGGTACACCCTTTGATACTGAAGTACAGGTGCAGGTACTACAGGGTACCCACAGGTCCTATATACCCCTTTGCAGGGTTTGGTAGCCTTTGGAGGTTACTTTCTTGCATTACAGGGTCAAAACAGGGCACTTACAGGTTTAAACAGGGTGCAGGACTGGACAGTTCAGACTCTGAAAGTCAGTTACAGAATTTTCTGTCCTAAACCTGTTATAGCGTGCTATAGCTCATCTCGAAGAGGGCATTGTAAGCTTCGATTCGCACAAAAAAGTTTTGCAATCGGAGTTTTCTAGCCAAAGTTATAGCCGTTTTACTGACAGGGGGTACTGCAGGACTGCACTAGTATGGCAGGGCATAAAGGCAAAAATAAGGTCCAGGAGGACTATGCACAGCAAATCAGGGATTCTATGATGGAAAGCACATTTCAAGAGAACCCTGAAGAGCCTCAACAAGGAGAAATTAGCATGCTCAATGATACTTTGTGTGCCCATGAACTAAGGCATAGAGAGCGACATGAGGCCATGCTATCAAGAATGGATCAGATGGTTCAATCTACTGATCAGACTAAGGCTTCCATTGATAGATTGGTAATGTCCAATGAACTACTCATGGCACAAGTCTCTAAACTTTTACAATTACAAGTGGCATCAAAAGAAGCTAATGAAAAGGCCTGTTCAAATACTGATCCTTCAGTTCCACTTCAGCCATCCAACCAAAATGGTCATGGAGATGGAATCATAGGAAGAAGAGGCATACCCAATAGTCAATATGAAGTGGGAGAAGCTTCACAAAGGCATGATGACTATTTGGGTAGTTTGAACGGTGCCAATACTCAAGCTTTTGGACTGCATACACAGCATTCTAGGGGTGCTTTACCAACAGGAAGATTACAGGGTAATTCTCAGCCACCTGTTGGAAGATTTCAATCTCATTTTGGAGGTTCTGTACTTGGAAATTCTGATCAGCCAGTTTTGGGACAGCAACCCTTCCATGATAGAGAATTCAAGGACAAAATTATTTTATCCAAATTCAATGGCCAGTCATCTTCACCATCAGAATTAGAGGAATGGACCTCTAAGATGGAGTCTTATTTTGATATATTTCCTAAAACTGATGTTATGAAGATACACTTTGCCTCCTTGCACTTAGAAGGATTTGCTCACACTTGGTGGAGGTATATAAAGAAAGAGAATGTACTTATTGAGAATTGGGAAGCTTTCAAGGCACTTATGGCTGAAGTCTTTGTTTCACCTCTTGAAAAAGAGAAGTTAGAACGAAGATGGTATAACTTGGAACAAAGGAGCCTAAGTGTAAGAGATTATACAAACCAATTCCTTAACTTGACCATGTATGTGGAAAACATCAGTGATGAGGCCAAGTTACACAAGTTCATGTATGGTTTAGAACCATCCTTGTCAGCTGATGTTATGGCGCAAAATCCTACTTCACTTTTCAAGGCTATTGAGCTTGCAGAGCGCTTTGGAAGGAAGTATAGGAAAGAGTCTTCATTTCAGCCAAGTTATGGACAGCCAAGGACTGTTTTAAAGCAAGGGCAAGTTGGTAACAATTATGGCAGCAACCATATGCCTAGTGGGAGCTTACGGATACCAACTTATCCCCCATTTAATGCTTCTAGGCTTCAAGGCAATTTCAGGACAGCAAACAGTCCAAAGGTTGAATTTAAGCAAGGTGACAATAAGCCTAAGTCTACTTCAGCCAATACAAATTCTAGAAATATTCCCATGGATCTTTACAAGGAAAGAAAGGACAAAGGCTTATGCTTCAAGTGTGGAGAAAAGTATACTCCTGACCATGCTTCAAAGTGTGTATACAAAAATGCCAAGCCAAAAATTCAGAGTATGCTAGTTCTTGAGGACCTTGAAAATGACATAGATGAAGTGAATGCAGTCCCAATCAATGCTGAAAATGAAGATTTCGAGGATGATGGTGGACAAGAGTACTTCTATGATCCATCTGACTCTTTTCCTTTTGATCCAGGTGGTGATATCCCATTTGATCCTGGTGGATTTTGTAATGAGTTGCCTGCTGCCACTAATTGTTCTATCTCTATGGATGCTTGGACGGGATCTAAGAACCCTAATACACTTCGTATGAAGGGAAGCATATGTGGAAAGCCAGTGTTCATCCTGATAGATAGTGGCAGTACTCACAGTTTTGTCAATAAATCCATTTTGTACAAGTTGAATTGTGTTCCCACCGACTTACAGCAGCCCATTAGAGTACAAGTGGCTAATGGTGAAGAGGAAATCAGCACACAGATTTGTCCACAGGTTTCTTTGCAGATGGCTGAAAATTTTGAAGTCAAAGTAAACCTGATCACTTTGGAAATGGGGCCCATAGATATTGTACTTGGTTGTGACTGGTTGATGACCTTAGGCAGGATTACTATGGATTTCTCACAGTTATATATGGAGTTTTTCTCCAATGGACAGCTCATCCGTTTACAGGGGATCCCTAGTAAATCTGATTTTCAGCTTATCACCATTCAACAACTCAAGAAAGAGTACAAGAAGCGCTCACAGATATTTGTATTGCATTTGAACAAAGAAACACAGGATCAGCCCAAAAATTCAGCAAACCATCCAGCCTTGACAACTCTTCTTGAGGAGTACAGAGATCTATTTGAAGTACCTACTTCATTGCCTCCTAAGAGAGCGGTGGATCACCCCATTGATTTGGAACCCAACTCAAAGACGATCAATAAGCCACCTTACAGACTATCAAAATGTGAACGAGAGGAAGTAGCCAAGCAAATCAAAGAGCTTCTTGAAATGGGATTCATTGAACCAAGTTCTTCACCGTATGCATCCCCAGTCCTGTTAGTCAAAAAGAAAGATGGATCTTTCAGAATGTGCATTGACTACAGGGATCTTAACAAGATAACAGTGAAGAACAGGTATCCTATACCCAGGATAGATGATTTGCTTGATGAGCTTAAGGGGGCTCGATTCTTCACGAAGATTGATTTGAGATCAGGGTATCATCAGATTCGCATGAGAGAGGGTGATGAGGTCAAGACTGCTTTTAGGACTGATCGTGGGCTTTACCATTTCTTGGTGATGCCATTCGGCCTTACAAACGCTCCAGCTACCTTTCAAAGCCTGATGAATAAGATTCTACAACCTTTCCTCTTTCAGTTTGTCTTGGTATTCTTCGACGACATTTTGATCTACAGCAAGACTTTTCAGGATCATTTGTCGCATATGAGGAAGGTTTTTGATGTGTTGAGACATCATAGGCTTTTTGCTAAGGAGAAGAAGTGTTCTTTCATGCAGACTGAAGTGGAATACTTGGGACATATAGTCAGTGAAAAAGGAATACAGGCTGATCCCAAGAAGGTGCAATGCATAAAAGATTGGCCAACGCCTACTACTACTACCTCTCTTAGAGGATTTCTTGGTCTATCTTCATTCTATCGCAGATTTATAAAGCATTATGCGGCAATTGCAGCCCCTTTAACTGACAGGTTGAAGAAAGAGGCTTTCTTTTGGGATTCTCTTGCAGATGGCAGCTTCAACCAGTTAAAGGAATTACTTACCTCCGCTCCTATTCTTGTATGCCCGGATTTCTCTAAAGAGTTTACTATACAATGTGATGCTAGTGGCCGTGGCATTGGGGCTGTTTTGCTTCAGGAGCATGGAGTAATTGCATTTGAAAGCCGTAAGCTTACTGATAAGGAGATGGCCATGAATGTTTATGATCAGGAAATGTTGGCTATTCTGCATGCAATCAAGAAATGGCACCATTACTTATATGGCAGCCGATTCAGAGTGCATAGTGATCATCGCGTACTCAAGTATTTCCTTACTCAGTCAAATCTTACTCCAAAGCAACGACGATGGGTAGCAACATTACAAAATTATGACTTTGACATCACTCATACAAGGGGCAAAGATAACATAGTGGCTGATTCTCTCTCTCGTATGTGGGCCTGCAAAGTATCAGCCATGACGGAATTACATAGTGATTGGATTGAGGAGCTACAAGAGGCATATCTCTTAGATGAGGAATTCAGCCAAATCTTTCAGAAATTACAGCAAGGTCTCATGGAAGAAAACTCGCACTACCAGCTTAAAAATGGTCTTATTTGGTGGAAGGGCAAGATTGTTATTCCCTCTACTTCTTCCTTCAAGCGAAAAATTATGGAGGAGATGCATTCTTCGCCTTTAGCTGGACACTTGGGAGTTTTCAAGACTTATGACAGGATCAGCAAGAGCTTTTATTGGAAAGGACTGTGGAAAGATGTCAAGGACTTCGTTATGAAGTGTATGCCTTGTCAGCAAAATAAGGATAGCACCCATAAGCCAGGAGGTTTATTGCAGCCATTGCCTATTCCTATGGGTAAATGGACTCATATTACTATGGACTTTATCACTGGCTTACCTACTACCAAGAAGGGGTGGAATAGCATTTATGTGGTGGTTGACAGACTCACCAAAGCAGCTCATTTTATCCCAACAAAAATTCAGTTTACTGCTTCTCAGGTGGCCAACCAGTTTATGGAGCATATTTTCAGATTGCATGGATTACCGCAGGTGATTGTCCATGATAGGGACTCAAAGTTTATGAGTAACTTTTGGCAAGCGGTATTTACATCTATGGGTACCAAGTTGGCTCCATCTACGGCTTATCATCCCCAAACTGATGGACAGACAGAGAGAGTTAATAAATGGTTGGAGACTTATCTTCGCCATTTTTGCTATGATGTCCAAACCTCATGGGATTCTTGGTTACACCTGGCTGAGTTTGCTTATAATAATTCCACTCATGCGAGCATAGGAGTTTCACCCTTTGAGGCTTTGTATGGTTACAAGGTGCCCCTACCCACAGTCATTTTTAACGAAAAGATCAACCCTCATGGGAAGGAAGAGTTGGATAGAATGCAGACCCTTCTTCAGCAATGCAAGGTGAATCTAAGGAAGGCTCAAGATCAGATGAAGATGTATGCTGATGAGAAGAGGAGGCCTTTAGAGTTCCAGGAAGGAGAGCTGGTTTTGTTGAAGGTGCCCAAATCCAAGTATTCTACATTGAAAGATGGATCCAGTAATAAGCTTGCCCACAGATTCTATGGCCCTTACAGGATCCTTAAGCGGATTGGAGATTTGGCATACAGACTAGAGCTTCCCTCTTCTACAAAGATTCATAACGTCTTCCATGTTAGTCAGCTCAAGCCCTATTATGGTGATCCAGTGGATTTAGTTGATGAGCTGCCACCTATTGATGAAGATGGTATTGTTCAGTACATCCCAGAGGCTGTTATAGGTCAGCGTGAAAAGAAGCTTCGATCACGTTCTATTGTGGAATATTTGATTAAATGGAGAGGTTTACCCTCTGAAGAGGCTTCTTGGAGACCTGATTCAATATTGGATGAGTATCCATACTTGAAGGATACATTAGTGGCTGAAGCCTATTGCTTATGGAGCTAGTATTGGTGCAGACTGGTTCAGGACAGCACGCTGTTTTAGAACAGTTTTTGTCGTACTTCATTTTCAGAATTGAGCTATCTACATGAGCTTAAAGTACTCTTCAAGAGCTTCGTTTTGATATGTGGTACACTTCATTTGGACACTTCTATCAAAAGTTATGGCTGATTTGGTCCAGCAGGGACTGTTATTCCAGCAAGCTGTCTACTTTCTTCTGGAACTATTTGTTGAAGATTCTATGGCTCCAATGGCTTCTAAGGTTCTTCAAATCATGTATATAGCAGGGTCCACTTTTCGTACTTCAAATTCAGCCCTTGTAATGATAAATTCTTCACTCATTCCCTATTTGTTAAGCTGTAAAACAGAGTAGTACTCTGTTCTATCCATCTTTTCTTTAGCTCTTTCTAGTTTTGTTTTTGGGGACAAAAACTTTTGGGAAGGGATGGATTGTAAGAAGCTGGGAATACTTAGAATGTTAATAATATGCCATGTCACACTGACACTGGTATATAAGGAGAGAAGTTGTAATTTTTCATATCTTTTGACATATCAATACAATTACAATCTTTCTCTCCCTTCTTGCTCCAAGCTTCCATGGCTTCTTCACCTTTCCTGTCTTTCTCTCTCCAATTCTAGTCTTTCTCTCTCCTCGTCACTCTATTTCTCTCTCTTCCTGCAGTCTTTCTCTCTCCTCTGTAGTCTTTCTCTCTCCTCTTCTTCTCTCCCTAGTTCTCTCTCTGACATCTTGCTTGTGTGTGCTCTTGAGAGAGGGAGTGTGAGAGTGTGAGGGAATGAGTGTGTGAGAGTGAGGGATCAAGAGGGTGAAGCTCTTCACCATCTCCTCTTCTCTTCTTCTCTTCTCTTCTCTTTTCTTGCACGCACGGCTATGGAGGATGGAGCTTGGAGATGGAGGAGGCTTGAGGATGCTTGAGCTCGCATCTAGGATCATGGAGCTACCGGGGTGTGTGAGAGAGGATGCAACTCGTATCGGCATCAAGGTAAGCTCACTACACTCATAGGATCGACGGCATGTCGGCTAGGTGAGAGATAGCCATTAGAGATGCATGAAACACTTGAAACAATAAGCCGTCCGTGGGTCTTGGCGATTGAGCGAAAGCTCCCACAATTTGGTTCCATTGTCGGGACAAGGGATTCAAGCTTGAGCACTTGCGCGCCTCATATCGAGCATCGAAGTAAGGGATTCATCCCCGAGACGAAGCTTGAGATAGATAAGAAGTTTGGGTGTTTTTTATCTTCAAAACAAGTAAGTATTTTGGTATATTTTGTTTGTTTGATGATTGGGAAACATGGAGAAATTATTTCAGTTTTTTGCTTTCGATTCTTGTTGGATTTAGAGTAGGATAGGATTAGGAAATCGCACCGGAGAAGGGTAGGGTTTACTGTTGCAAAGTAGGGCAAAACAGGGAAAAAATCGTGAAAAACTTGCCAAAAAGCTCGCTTGTGATGCCTAAGATCGGCAAGTGAGTGATCGGGGGCATCAACACCATACCCGAGAAGGGGCATAAGAGCCAAGAGGCCAAGGTAGAGCTCATTTGTGACCATTTCTCTGTGTGTGTATGTGTGTGTGTGAGAGAGAGAGAGAGAGAGAGAGAGAGAGAGAGAGAGAGAGAGAGAGCTATCTCCTGATTCGATCCGATCACACCATCGACAAGCCTACCGCTCTATTCAAGTATATGAATCCCTTTCCCTACCCCCCTAGATAGGATTTGGAGGTTTGTGCTTGATACGATTGGGTAAATTGCAAGAAATGACCGAAATCAAACTCTCACTGTCAACGTGAGCCGCGTTCGGCCCGTCTGAATGGTCACTTCTGGGCCGAGTCCTAGAATCGGCTCTTGGCCCTTTCGCTCGGCCCACTCGGCCCAAAACCCTAATCAGCCCTCGGCCAGACCTACTCGGCCCGTCCGAGTCGACCTTTCGAACCATCGACCAATTCAGCCCTCGGCCACGTGTCATTCTTGGCCCTCGGCCCAAGTCCCTCGGCCCGTCCGAGTGACCTCGTCCGAATAGACCACTCAGCCCGTCCGAGCCAACCCGTCCAAGCCTACCTTGTCCAAGTCTTGAATTTGGCCCTTGGCCCCATGCGCCTCATCCTGTCCGAGTGACCCACTCGGACCCTTTAATTCGAACCAGTTGGACCGAGTGGAAATTTTTATCAAATTTTCCAAAATTTGAGCTGATCCGGCTAGAGCTCAACAGCGCAACTTGTTTAAAGTCCTGATGCTCAGAAGTCGATTCTGGCACTTGGAATAGACAGAATCGTAGGGAGCAGCCGCTTGGCAGCTTGAAGTAGGCAGCAGCGAGACCCAGAGACCTAGATGCAAAGCGCTGAGCAGTTAAAACCTGATTGGCCAAGAACAAACGAGGCAACATACTAAAAAGACCCTGAACCCTGTCAAGGAAGCTAGAAAATTGACCAACAAGCCTATCAGGCCCGAAACAAAGCGAGAGTGCATAAGACGATTCGAGGTTGTTGCTGCACTCACCTTGAATTTCCGCACTTGAATGCACTTAAAGAAATTGAAAGCCTGGTTGAGCACAAGTGCACTAGGGGCGACATGCACGTTGAGTGACCATAAATTGAGGATTGTATTCAATAACTGAAGGAACTCACTCAGATAAACCACTCAAGGAACCCACCAATAGGAGAGGACCCAAGACATAGACAAACCATCAACGCACGAAGTAGGACCAAGCAGGTGGCATCAATGACGTGGATCTGACAAATACACTCAACCTGATCAACAGCTTGGCAGAGCACAACAACACGACTATGGCAAAAGAAGGCTCAAACCATAGGTCTAATGAGGAACTCGACTTGAACGTCTTCCCGGAGGCTATTTAGCAGCTAGTCAGCGACTACGATGCACTCGACCGGTACAAGCACCATGGCAAGACGACAAATGCTATCATCGCAGACCTAGAAGAAGAGAGGAAACTAGCCCGCAAGGCTTTGCAAAGCATAGTCGAATACAATAGGGACCATCAGGCTAGGAGCCAAAGGCAAAGCACGGAGTTGTGTGAGGTGCAGTGAGTGCTGAACCTAGCAAGAAGAAACCAAACAGATCACGAGAGAGCCCTAGAAGGAGACTTGACATTGAACGAGCTTCTCATGAAGCAGCTGCTAGATAACACAGTAGCAGAGCAAAGTGCTGCGGCACTAGCGACATCTTTGCTTGCAGGATTAGGAGCAAACCAAGGCTCAAAGAGCCAATCTAAAATCCCTATCATTGCCAAGCAACTCGACAAATGATGGACCTAAAAATGGGCCGGCACTGGCTCATGCACTAGCCGGGCCTCGTCACTACACACAAGACAACCCCTCGGCCTCGCGGCCAGGAGCGTCTATCAAAATCTCTGCCTTCCTAAACATTGCGTTTGTAATACGTTGTAGTCCAACTGATCCTAACCCAATATTACTCCTCAGAGGGAGTCCCTTTCACATAGCCAAAAGGCTCGAATCACATACACATGGGGTTCCTCCTACGGCTGAGTGCCGTCAACCCTCTGCGACTCTCCTACACCTTGGGGATTGGCCCCTCGATGCATCGCTCAACATCTACACATTTCGCACAAAAGTCGCTCAAGGTACCAAATAAACGTGTCCAGGAATGTACCATTGTCCTTACTTCTCTTTCCCCTTTAGGACCCGCATCTACCTACAGCATGGATACCTCACTGCCTCTCATCGTAGGTCAGGTTCTAATAAACCAATTGCAATGCATGTCCAGGAGTTGGTCACTGATACTTTTAAATTCTTTTTCATGCTCTATGCATTTGGTGGATGCCTAGTGCTCAAACATTTAGCAAAACAGTATCGTGCACAAGTGCAAAAACATTCTTTTAATGGTTTCCAACTACCGTTCGTGCTTCGTTGCATGGGCTTAGCACCGAGGTGATCCTCGTGCTACTAAGCTCTTAATTTTAATTATCATCCGTCCTAAATGTTATGCGTAGAAATCAGCAACTTTCCCATCATTTCACATGGCATTTAGACATATTTCAACTCCTTTACCCTCCCCCGTTTAAATAGTGCATCGTTGGATAGGTTTATAGGGTATTTTACCATCATTTTATGTGTAGAAAGCGGAAAAAGACACACTAGAACAAGAAAGTGGGGTTGAACTGAGGCAAATCCTCATGCTTCAGTCCCCACAAACATTCACAAACATTGCTCTTATTTATCTAGCCTGATCAAAGAGTATTTTCTTTCAGTACATTTCTTCTTTTAGGGTTGTTTATTTTATCAACATACTTGGGCATGTAAAAAGGAGGGAGCTGAGTGTAGTGACGCAAGGAGAACAGGGCATCGGTCTCAGGACCTGTCTTGGCGCCCAAGAACCTACCAAGCCCTCGCAAGACGACACTTAATCCTTTTCTAATGCTCACTTTTATTTTCGCTCCAACCTTCCTTGTTTTGTCAATTTTTTCCAGCAAGAAGCCACCCCTAGGAAGACAAGGTATCGGCCCCAGGTCTGATTCGTCCCCAGGAACCTACCAGGCCTTCGCAAGGCAATGATCAACTGCTTATATATTTTCATTTCTTTTCTTTTCTTTGATAGGGGTTAGAACCCCTTTTTACACACCTTCGTATTTATATTCATCTTTCAGGATGTACAAATTTTCTGGGCATCATCTTTATTATCTTCTGGCAGGCTTCTTTAACTGCCTCACTACTAACAAGAACTCCTAGAACGGCTGCCTAGCAGGCTAGCAGGACAGGGCCACTAGGACTTCCGTCTAAAACAGATCTTTCAATGTCTAACAATGTCGTTGCAGGAGGCAATGACTACTCCGACCTCCCTCAATCATACTCAACCTAAACCTGGGACTTCATGCCTTGATTGCCGGTCCCCAACAAAAATGTATCCCCTCGATAAGTACAAATACACATATAACAGGAAATAAAGGTACTCGTAAAGGAGAGATATCACCTGGATTGACCACAAGAAGCTTCCATCGCAGCAAAGGCTCCTCCAGGCTCCACCAAATTCCACTAAACCTGTCCAGCACAACACTTAAACAAAAACTCAATTAAACGCACCCGCACTAGACAGGGAAATGGCCCTCTTGGCCTAATGAAATCAAACACTTCACTACAAAACTACATCGGTCCTCTTGGCCTAATGAAATAAAACAATACTATGCGTAACATCCACCTGGAAACAACTAGGATAGACATCAAAGCATACCATTCCTAGGGGAACAAAGGCTCGTAGCCCTAAACTAGGTGCATTAAATTATGACCCATCCCTCCTGCGTATATCGCAAGAGGTGTTCGCATCACATGTCATCTAACCAGTCTATGGGTCCAAGATAATAAGGGCAGATGAGTCTCGCTTACCCTCTGCATCACCCAAATTAACCATCATCTGCCAAAGAGGGCATGTTCAGAAAGCATACCCCACAAACGACCAGGTCCTGTCTCAGCATCAATAGATATATTGGGACACGGGTCACAGTTAAAGAAGATGTCTTCTTCATACACAAAATTAGCCAAAGAATCAGCAAACTGATTCCAATTCCGTGGAATCAGCTGAAAAGACACTCTATCGAATTCGTCTAGCAAGGCTATGGTAGTATGATGGTACATACAAAGGATGGGGTTCCGGACCATGTATGTCCCATTGAGTTGATTTAAAACCAATTGAGAGTCCCCTTTCACCAACAACTGGCGGATACCACCCTTCTTCGCAATATTCAAACCCATAATCAGGGCTTTGTATTCTGCCATATTATTGGTAAAATTCGCCCCGAGATAAGCAGCTAACTTCATGACAATGCGTCGTCGGGGTCTCGGATGACAACTCCTACACTTCCTTTTTTGCATGGACCCCTGGATGCCCCATCAAAGTACAAGGTGTACGTCCATAAAGGGTTTACATATCCCACCATCTGGAACTCTACTCGTAATTATGGTAATCGAAATTCAGCATATTCAATGGGTGGACTGTAGGCTCCATCCCTCCATCATCATTGAATTCAACAGGGATACTCGTCAAAATTTGCAGGCAGTGATGGCAGAAGACCTTGATCTCCCAAATAAATGTCCCGTCTTCTTGCTCAATCACCTTGTATCCTTTGCTCCACCAAATGAGTTTTCCCTGATGATACCTCTGTTCCAAATATGGGTTTCTAAATAAGGGATCAGACGACCCATCAACCTCTATCACGATTTCCTTGCAGATGTTTGATTGATCTCGCCTAGACTTGCAAGGCAGTCATAGCATTAGTGCAATCAGAAGTAATAGGGTTTAATCTTATTAAGATTAACCTTATTTTTAAATTCTATCCCCTCCAGGTCAGCTAACAAGACTGTGGAATTATTATTTCCTATCCTAACGATCCTATAGGGCCCATCCCATTTGGGCTCTAGCTTGCCTGGAAATAATTCACATCGTGCGTCATAATACAGAACAAGCTGTCCTTTCTTGAAGGTGTATTTCTTGGCTTTGAGGTCGTGTAGCTGCTTCATTCAACGCTTCGCCACTTCTTGGTGCAATAAGCTCTGCAACTTAAGCTCATCTAAATGTGCCAGTGTCGTCAAGCGCTCAAAAAGTGCATCTTCATCACTCAAAGAATGATTGATGGCAAACCGAATAGTCAGCAGCTCAATTTCTAAAGGCAATACACACTCCTCCCCATATACTAACTTGAACGGGGTATGGCCAGTGGCTCGTTTGAAAGTCGTATTGTAAGCCCACACTGCCATGTATAACTTTTTATCCCAATCCTGTTTCTTTTCCGACACAATTTTGGACAGGATGCCCACAAGCTGCTTGTTGGTGCTTTCAACTTGCCCATTGGCTTGCGGGTTATATGGGGTTGTCTTGTTATGCTTAATTTGCCACATCTCTGTCAAACCTTTGATCACCTTATTCAGGAAATGGGTTCCGCGGTCCGACACTAATTCTTTCGGCGGACCAAACCGGCATATTATCTGCTCTAAAAGGAAACTAGCAGTTTCTTTAGCATCATCTTTCCTTGTTGCACGTGCTTCTGACCACTTTGTGAAGTAGTCAGTTGCTACAATGATGTACCTCTTTTGTGTAGTCGACGACGGAGTAATAGGACCCACAAAGTCTATTCCCCACTTCTCAAATGGAAGTATCGCCATAATAGGGGTGAGTGGTCGTTTCCTATTCTCTCGACTATCATGTCGTTGGCAAATATCGCATTGCTTAACATACGCAAACGCATCCTGGAAAATGGCAGGCCACCAATAACCTGCTCTTAAAGCCTTTTGTGCTGTAAGCCATCCAGCAAAATGGCCACCGCAAGCAGAATCATGGCATTCTTCCAAAATAAATGGCACCTCATTAGGCATCACACATCAGCGATAGATGTCATCAACCCCTTGCCGATATAATGTACCTGCGATCAACGCAAACTTTAACGCTTTGCTGCTTAATTTTCCTTCTCTCAGCTCTAGATAATTCGGATCCCACCTCTCTTGTCGATAAATAATGCGTTATTGCAGCATACCAGGAGGGAATAGATGCCGTCTCTATTTTAAATAACAACTCCATGTCACTACCTTCAGCCCAGATTCTTTCGGCTCCCCAAAGTCCACAAGACATTCCACGATGCCTTGCAACCTTGGTGGCTTACTCTTGATTTCATAATCAAATTCCTGCAAAGTGATTAACTACTTTGCTAGACGATCAGGCGGCTGTAACTTATTTATCAATAGTTGAAGTCCCTCCGCCTTCGTATAAAGCACGACTTTCTCATAGAGAATGTAATGCCTGAATTTCTTGGTCCCAAAGACCATCGCTAGACACAATTTCTCCATGTAAGTATAGTTGATTTCGGATATCCCCAGCTTCCGGCTAGCAAAAGCAATCGGGTGGTACCACTTCTTTTCCCAAATTTGGGCTAAACAGCAGCTGATACTATACATGGTGGCCGCTGAGAATATATAGAACACCTCTCCTCTTTTAGGTGCTTTTAAAACGGGTGCTCTTGCTAGCTCTTGTTTCACATCCTCGAATGCTACCTTACAAGGGTCACCCCATACAAATGAACAGCTAAAGGACAATAAATTTGTAAGCGGCAATGTTCTTTCTGCTAAGGCGTTGATGAATCTACGGTAGTAACCAACCGAAGACAGAAAGCTATGAACTTCCTTCGGAGTGCATGGTGGACCCATGGCAACTATAACTTTGACCTTCTCGGGGTCTGTCGCAATTCCTACCGAACTGACCACATGACCCAGCAATAGTCCATAAGGTACTCCAAAAACACACTTTCGTGGGTTTAGGGCAATGCAAAATTGTCTACAACGCTCAAAGCATTTTCTTAGAATGATCAACTGCCTTTCTCTCATGGTGGTGGCCCCTAAGTCGTCAATAAACACCTTCAACTCTTCGGGGGATATGTCACCGAATGTCTTATCTGCTGTTCGTTGCCACGAACCAGGCGCATTGCATAAATCAAAGGCCATCACATGGTACGCAAAAGTACCAAATACAGTGATGAAAGTAGTTTTCAACTTGTCCTCTTCTGCAATTGCCATTTGGTTGTATCCTGCAAAGCAATCCATAAACGAATATATCTCCCTACCCGCTAATTGATCCAAAATCTGGTCAATAAATGACAACGGGTAGTAGTCCTTAACTGTCTACTTATTCAGCTCCCTAAAGTCTACACATAAACGGATTTGATTATTATTCTTCTTTCTAATGACAACTGGCGAACACTATTCCGTGTGTTGCACAGGAAAAATCAAACCCGCTTTTCGAAGCTTCTGTAACTCTTCAAACAGGCCGTCCCTCAGTTCAAAAGGCATACGCCTTACTTTCTGCCGTACAGGACGACTGCCCTCTTTCAACGGAATTGTATGAATAGCAAGACTAGGAGGAATGCCTCTCAACTCATCATAACTCCAGGCAAAGATATCACGGAATTCCTGGATCAAGGCCACATAGTCCTCCCTTTCTGCTGAGCTGAGCATAGAACCTAATTTGATTGGCCGCGAATCATCAGGCATACCAAGGTCTAGCTTGATAACATTTGCATCTCTTATACGATCTTGGCCCTCTATCGGCTTGTTCAAAGTGATCTGATAGATGTCTTCCGTGGTGGATCCCTCTTTGGACTCATCACTCTATGATGTCTCACTGGCAGATAAATCTTCTAATGTCTCCAATTCTGTAGAAGATAGAGGAGCTCTCTCACTCTGCGGGGACTCAGGATAAGCATCAACCACCACACGCTGGGCACCTCTGCCGAATATCAGTCGACCGGCAGGTATATCTACTTGGCAGTCCGCTTGCAAGATCCAAGGTCGTCCGAGTAATACTTGGTAACTTGGACGGCCTGCAAAACGAATCACCCTAAAGTCCAACATGCATTCTACATTTGCAACAGTGACATGGACCTTAGTAATGCAGCCTTCCGGCTGTCTCAAACTATCATCTGCCATTCTGAGAATTGTGGAGGTATCTTTCTGGATCGCAAGACCCAACCTTTCCATCAGTTCAGAACTCATACTGTTAACAGATGATCCCGTGTCGACAATGCCATAATCTACTAATATCCCATCGATATAGGCCGCAACCCTTGGGCAATGCTTCTCAGCATGCTCGAACTAGTCATCACCAACTCGCGCAATACCCAAAGGTTCTACGAGATACCCGGTACGTAGAATCTTTCTAAATTCCTTACGTACTCCTGGGGAAAGCTTAATAAGCTATAAAAGATTCACATCCGGCTTGACTTCGCAAAGAGAGCTCGCCAAATCGAATTCATGATAGTTTGATAGAGCTTGCTTTTCACGCCAAACCATCCACTCTTTAGGTCGCTGAACCGGCTTTATTGCCTCTTTCTTAACTTTCACCTTCTTCTTTGGTGGTTCCTTATCGGCTTTACTTTCCATGGGCTTCAAAGGTCCCCCTTCCATGGCAGGATCCAAAACTTGCATTCCTTTGTCGCCTTGTTTAGGGTTTCCATCGACAGGCTTATCCTTGTCGGCCTCTCTATCTTTTTGACCTCTTGTAAGGACAGCTCGCAGATTAGAGGTTTCAACATCATTAACGCGTACAGCCTCAATCAAACTAACCCCACTACCACTTGGTAGCTCCTCCACTGTAGTCTTTGGTCGTTGAAGTATTTGTTTAGGCCCTTCCTCTCGCTGGGAATCATTTCCTTGGGCACGATGATTAACAGGCCCTGGTTGCCGACTTCCTCGCTGCAGGGAACTGATCTTACTCCAGCAAGTAGCTGCTAAATGGCCGGATTTTCCACAGATGTCGCACTTAACATTCGGGCAATTCCTTGGATAGTGCTGCCCACCACACCATTTGCAACTAAACCTCGAAGGTGCACCCTCCTCTGGGTATCTACTTCCTATCAAATTTTGTTGTTTTTTAAGGAAGTTGACATCAACGGCTATTTGTCGATACTGCTCCGTAATCATATCGGTATAATGCTTCATCATGTCCTTAACCTCGCCAAGAACATTGGAAGCACTCGACTCATAGCCTTGGTCATTACCATGTCGTTCCATCGGCCTAACAATTCGATTAGGCACAGGTTGTTGAGCCACATGCATGGTGTTAGAATTGACCACCTAGCCTCCACCATTTGGAATCATTTGACTGCCCATAGGCATCGACATGCTAGGGGGAGCTGGTAATAAAGGGACATTCTACATCATGTTTCCTCTCCCATTAGCCATCGCTATCCCTTGACCACTACTGCCATTGGTCATTGCCATATTGTTTCCCAATACTAAACCCATATTCGAATTGCCTCGAGAAGCATAGGCCGCTTGTAGTCGGGATTCCACCTCTTGTGCTCGTGTAATGGCAGTATCTATATCCCCCAAGGGAACACTACTCAACTGCAATTGGATATTAAAGTCCAAACCATGTAGGAAATATTGCAATTGGGCAGCTGCGGGGATAGGAATAGAGGTGTCCAACTTACGGAAAATCTCTTTTATCTTCTTCGCATAAGCACGAATATCCTCGTGAGGTTCTTGGCGGGTCACGTTAAGTACATGCAACCAATATTGCCCACCCCTTTCAGGGGCAAACTCCCTTCGAAAAGCTCCATAAAATGCATCAATGTTCAATATGGTTCCGGCTTCTAAACCATGATACCATATAGCGGCTCTTCCTTTAAGAGTCATATTGAAGAACATCATTAAATGTCCTTCTTCTTGGATGTGACAATTAAACATCAGCTTTTGAAACTCCCTAATGTGGAGTTCAGCATCTTCCTCAACTAGCCCATTAAAAATGGGTAGCGGGTAACCTAGAGCCGGCAAATCCGTCGTTCCTGCTGGAATTGCAATAGGCTGTGCCATGACAAGGATTGGATTTGCACTAGGAATAGGGGACGGTGGGGTTACACCTCCCGTACTTGACGTGGACTAGCTTATAGAAGGAAGGGGAGCATTAGAGCTTACACCTTCTCCTAACTTACTGCTTGTGGCCCCAAGACCACTAGATCCACTCCCTCGTAAGGGTTCAGTGCCGCTACGCTTAGGAGAATATCTCCTAAAAATTTTAGCACGTCGCCTAGCTCTTTCGTCTCTTTCTTGCTTTTGGATTTCTGCTAGACGATGCTTATCAATAAATAACGGATCAATCTCAGTATCCTTTGGCATAAACTGCTAGTTGGTCCCTAAACAACCAGGATTCGAGAACCGCCACTTTTAAGCGGCTCCCGGCAAACGCACCACTGATGGACCTAAAAATGGGCCGGCACTGGCTCATGCACTAGCCGAGCCTCGTCACTACACACAAGACAACCCCTCGGCCTCGCGGCCAGGAGCGTCTATCAAAATCTCTGCCTTCCTAAACATTGCGTTTGTAATACGTTGTAGTCCAACTGATCCTAACCCAATATTACTCCTCAGAGGGAGTCCCTTTCACATAGCCAAAAGGCTCGAATCACATACACATGGGGTTCCTCCTACGGCTGAGTGCCGTCAACCCTCTGCGACTCTCCTACACCTTGGGGATTGGCCCCTCGATGCGTCGCTCAACATCTACGCATTTCGCACAAAAGTCGCTCAAGGTACCAAATAAACGTGTCCAGGAATGTACCATTGTCCTTACTTCTCTTTCCCCTTTAGGACCCGCATCTACCTACAGCATGGGTACCTCACTGCCTCTCATCGTAGGTCAGGTTCTAATAAACCAATTGCAATGCATGTCCAGGAGTTGGTCATTGATACTTTTAAATTCTTTTTCATGCTCTATGCATTTGGTGGATGCCTAGTGCTCAAACATTTAGCAAAGCAATATTGTGCACAAGTGCAAAAACATTCTTTTAATGGTTTCCAACTACCGTTCGTGCTTCGTTGCATGGGCTTAGCACCGAGGTGATCCTCGTGCTACTAAGCTCTTAATTTTAATTATCATCCGTCCTAAATGTTATGCATAGAAATCAGTAACTTTCCCATAATTTCACACGGCATTTAGACATATTTCAACTCCTTTACCCTTCCTCGTTTAAATAGTGCATCGTTGGATAGGTTTATAGGGTATTTTACCATCATTTTATGTGTAGAAAGCGGAAAAAGACACACTAGAACAAGAAAGTGGGGTTGAACTGAGGCAAATCCTTATGCTTCAGTCCCCACAAACATTCACAAACATTGCTCTTATTTATCCTTATTTTCCGAAACCCAAAATGTATTTTTTCCCTATTTTTAAAGGTTTTTTCCACACTTTTCTTGTATTTTTTCTTATTTTCCTGCATTATTTAATTACTGAAAATTCAAAACAGGTTATGGGCTGTGGCCCTTAGTTCCTTCTTGCAGAAAAATGAAAGTTTAGTTGATGTTCCTATTTACTTCCCCCTTTTTATGCCAAAAACCATCATTTTCCCTTGATTTTTCATGTTTTTCGTGTTTTAATGTATTATTTTGAACCACAAGATGCATATTTTCCTAATTTTCTGATTATGACCAGCAAGGACTCATGGAAAACAGCAACATGAACAATTTTTAGCCCACATGAACAACATTTCATCAATCAAAAGCTATAGAATCTCAAATTTCCTTTGAAAATTTTAAATTACCGCTTATTTGCATGTTTCGGGTTTCATGTCCATGGCTGCAAATTTGAAAATCAGCAGCACTTCATGTCCAGCACAATCACCAATCACCATTTCCAGCCCGTGGAGCAATCCGATCCATGCTGGACAAGCCTCCATCATTCTTTCTTCTTCCTTCTTCTTCCCACATGAACTTGCCTTTAGAAGAGAGAGAGGGAGGAGAGAGAAAGACTGAAATCAGAGATCTTCAAAGAGGGCATCATTGCGCAAGCGAAGGGCGGCGATAGAGTCAGGATTCAGAGGGGAATGAAGGGCAATCATCATCTGTAGGGGTTGTATGCAACCTCCATCCCTCAAGATCAACATAGAGGGCGCAAATTTCGGCGCCCTCTGATCATGTTTTTTCTTCTTCTCACACCACGATTTGCTCCTAAGCATTTCATGTGACTTTTAATATTGGGCTCCCAAGAGTCACTTACTCATTTGGGCCAAATGTTGTCCACCCCTTCGCATCTTGACCGGTTTCTTGGCCATTTCCCCGTCCGGACTCGGAATCGAGCTCTGAAAAATCCTGGGCGTCCGGCTTAGCATCCCGCATTGGCCAGTAGCTCTTGCTAACCTGCACGACTATCTGAAAAATTATGAAAAATCAACAAGTGTCGCTCGGGCACCTTTAAAGCACTTTGACGCTTAAAATCGTCCTAGATCGAGCCGCTGCCTTTGATAGTGAATAATTTTCCCTTGATATTCATAATTTTTTGCTATTTTTAAGCACTTCCCGTCACCTAAATTCCGCTCTCAACAAATACCATCCATACAACTTTGTAGAGCAGTTTGAACAAGTCTGCAAAGCCAACGGCCTCAACGACCTGACTCAACGCTCTCAAGCGTTTGGGCTCTGCTTAGGTAACAAGGGAAGGACTTGGTATACAAGCCTAGATGTGGCAGAACAAGCTGACTTCAGTGGCCTCAAGGATCTCTTCATTAAGAGATTTGCCGAGCCTGGATACTCCGATAATCTGCTAGTACACTTGATGAACGTCAAGCAGAAAGAGAAGGAGGACATTCACGACTATATAACCCACGTGAGAAGCCTCTTCAAGAGAATCCCTATGGGCGAGCGACTGACTAAAAGAGCATTTTTGACTGTATTCATCAGTGGAATTCAAGATGAGGAGTTATATAAGGCTTTGGCAGGCAATTCAAGCTTGCAGGGAGATGCGCTAGCTAGAGTGTTTGAGGAAGCCATCAGAGTCGATATTCAGCTGAAGGAGCAGAGCTCCAGGAGCGCGAACCTAGAAGAGACCAACTCGCGAAGCTCAGAGAGAGAGTTAGCCTCTAGTGAGCGATCGGTCCCATCATCCCAAGATAAGGGGAAGGCCACCTAGATGAACCAAGACTTGGCTGATGTAAAGATGGAGTTAGCCAGGTTGCAAGACATGTTGAGATGACCAACACGCCCACACATCCAATGCGTGTACTGTGGCAGAAACCACTTACCAGAGCCGAGTGTCAAGACCCTAGGTCAAGACCTTGTGCTAACTGCGGTAGGTTCGATCATGACATCGCGCATTGTAGATTACCAAGAAGACTTCCATATTCGCAACCCTACGGCCAGCCTTACCTAGCGAATAGGCCGCAGCCATTCTTCGAAAGGGGAGCCCCATTAGCCCTTCCTGTGCCTAATGACATTAAGCCAACTGTTCCTAGGATGGACATAAACCCTATAGGCATACCCAAACCACCTGGTCCTTACGTGACCCATCCACCGAGCGATGCTCCACTCCACTACGTGGAAGAACCAAATGAGGAAGAAGCTTACATATGCCCTTACGTCTCGCAGGACGATGAGGGCAACGATGTCCTCATGGATTATCTCCTCGTGTCAGTGATGGCATTAGGAAGAGGACGAGGTGGAGGCCTAGGAGGGTAGATGCAGGATCCAATCACCTGTTGGACTTGTGGGCACCCAGGTCATGTCTCATCACGCTGCCCTGAAAGGGAGTAGCAAAACAGAGACAAGGCTGACCAAAGGTGTGCTGAGTGTGAAATCACTCATCTCTTCGTCGATTGCCCAAAGCGAAAGCCATCTTCTAGCTCAGTCAACGTACCATCTGTCCCATTGGGGCTATTTGGAGTCAAGAACCTCGATGGGGAGGCGACACCTATTCCGTTACGGGTCATGACACGTGCCCAGATAAAGTCGGCCGGCATATCACTGCCTGGACCTAGCAACCTTGACGCAGCTTCAATAGGGAAGAAAAGTCACAGGTGGAAGAAGAAGAGGTCGGAAGCTAAAATCGCACTAAAAACGGAGAGTGCTACAACTCTGCCTGCTGTGCTGGAAGGAAGGTCTCTAACGCAGAGGCAGAGACTTCAGCCCCTAAGACGCCCAAAAAGGGAAGTGCTAAGGTAGGGGAATACCCGCATCCTAAGCGACAATTAGAGGCCATAGAAAAATTGAAGGAATGGGTGAAGGAGGCTCAAGAGCATCTAAAAGATGCTGAGCCCATCATAGAAGACGAGATCGATGATCTCTCCAGCATAAGTACGCCAATCTCACCTCCTCAACCAAAGTCGGGAGAAGCAACCGCACCACAAGCAGTGCCGCTAAGGCCAAGCCTTGTTGCTACAGGGCCGCGGTTTAGTCACGGCCGCTGGTCAGGACGATCCAGGTTAGGAGAGAGACGAGCACCCAACGATTTCCTAACCACGTTGGTAACTACCCCTGTAACACTTAGCATGGGAGATCTGCTTAGGCAAAACCCCACCCTATGGCAAGATCTTAAGCAATGGGTTGAAGGGTAACGAGAGCAAGTCACGGCAGACCCTCATGACCATGATGCAGAGACGCAAATACCGAGTTTGATGCTGCACTCTATGCCTAAATCCTTACACATCAATGCCTTCTGGGAAGGTTTCGAGTCTTATCGGTTTTAGCCCTAGGTGATACAATGAGAAAGGGAATCGTGGACACGGGAGCTGGGGTTAGTGTGCTTAGCCATGCGGTGCTTCAGACTTGGGGAAACCCGCCTGTCAAAACTGCTAGGTTTAATGTCACATTAGCGAATGGTATGAGAGTCAAGCCGTCCGGGGTGCTTAAGAATTGGCCAGTGAAGATCGCAAGTGTCCAATTCTCTGTGGACTTTATAGTCATGAAGGGAGTGGACTACGATATCCTATTAGGCCAACCCTGGATGCGCAATGCTAGAATCATCGAAGATTGAGGTAATGGCTTGATCTTCCTTGGCAATAGAACGGACGCCGTGAGAATAGAGATGGACTTGGGAGACCTCACCGGTCGACTTAGATGCCATCTCTGCTATGCTTAAGGGTAACACCCAGGTCAAGAACTACTATGGGTCCTTGACCAAGTATATCCCATGCCCAGAGGACGAGCGGGATTGGATGCACGTTCTCGCTACAATCGACCTGCCATTCTCCAATCACGAGGCATATAAGCAAGCCATCAAAACAATCGGCAAGTCTAACGACACACCCTCCGCACCAGTCTGCATGATGGCAGGAACCTTTCGAGGGAAACCTAAACCTGTCAACTTCCAAGTCCCAACCAACAAAAGGGAACTCCAGGAGATACTGGAATACTTAACAGACAAACTAGCTGGCAATCCAGCTGCCAACTTCAAACCACTCCAGGATCTCCTGGGTGAATCCAAGTGGCAATGGACCAGAGTGCATGACTTAAACCTCATGTATAACTGGGCCCTAGTTCTTGACCAACGACAAGAGATATACCAAGCCCTAGGAGACGACGAGCAGTCTGATAGAGGACTCTAACGATGAATACGAAGACTGCCGATCCTTCAGTGACGAAAGTGAGGGTGAGGTAGACTCCAAGCCGTAGAAAAAGAGCAGACTCCAAGCCGTAGAAAAAGAGTATCTTCAGGATAGAGCGAGGAGTCATGCGCATGGAATGCAATCGTGCCTAGTTGGAACACATAGGGGCCATAGATCTTGAGCAAGCAGGCCTAGCCCAGCTAGGAACGACATCAATGCTTAAGACAGAGTCGCCGTTCGAACTGCGCCCACCAGGGGAGACCACCTCTTCTAGCGAGGGCAGGGAGTTCAACTCTGAGTCGGAGATTAGTTCGGATAGTGATCCAGAAATCCCTAGGCTGCCTAAGGCTAGATGCACCAAGGGGGATCTACCCGTCCACCTGAGGTATAGACGATTAGGACAGAAAAAGGCAAAACAACCCACAAATACGCAAACGGAAGAATAGCAAAAACCGCAAGATCTCCCTAAACGATTTACGAAATTCACAAAAGGGGATAGGGTGGTAGTTCTGTTAGGTGCCAAGCATCAAGGGCAAACGAGAAAACCAATTGGGGGAGCAGCCAAGGTCAAGGAGATGAACCTAGCCTAGGAAGGGGAAACACCCCGACCAGTATTCATTGTCGATGACTTGATGAGGAAGAAGAAACAAGTCTTGTCGCTCTCTTACGAGAGTACATAGACGTGCTCGTCTGGTCCTTAGAGGAGCTTAAGGGGGTAGATCCAAGTGTCGTGACTCACAACATACCCATGATGCTAAACGCAACGCCGGTCAAGCAGCGACCATACCCCATGAATCCAAAACATGCTCATGCTGTCAAAGAGGAGATTGATAAGCTAATGAGAGCGGGATTCATTTACGAAATTGAACACACAGGCTGGGTGTCACCCATAGTCATCGTGATGAAGAAGAATGGAAAAATCCGAGTGTGCGTCAATTACAAGAAGGTGAATGCTACTACTAAGAGGGACAACTATCCATTGCCGTACACCGAGCACACGCTTGAGAGAGTGGCGAGCAAGGAAGCCTACAGTTTTCTAGACGACTTCTCAGGATACAACCAGGTGCAAGTGCATCCTGCGGATTGCCTTCGCCAATGAGTGGGCCGTCTTTGCTTACACATATCATGCTCTTCGAGTTGACGAATGCCCCTGCCACCTTCCAACACCTCATGTGCACCATCTTTAAAGACATGCTTCGCAAGGAGTTGGAAGTCTTTGTCGACGACCTTTGTGTTCACTCGACCTAGATCAAACACTTAGACAAACTCCGCACAGTCTTTTAGTGGTGTCGCTTATATCGTCTCTCCTTGAACCCCTTAAAGTGCCAGTTTTGGGTAAAGCATGGATGCATCTTAGGGCACGTGGTGTCAAAGAACGGCATTGCCACTGACTTTTAAAAAGTCAGGGTTATTGTCGACCTTCCACCCCCAATCAACTACAAGGGAGATCAATGCTTCCTAGGCCATACGGGGTACTATCGGCGGTTCATACTGAACTATGCATTGATCGTAAGACCCTTGTACAAGCTGTTAATCGTCTTCGAATGGACTGAGGCATGCCAACGAGCATATGAAGAATTGAAAAATGCTCTAACCATAGCACCAATTCTACGAGCCCCAGATTGGACCATTACTTTCCACGTGCATATCGATGCTCCTAAGTTTGCCGTGGGGGTAGTGTTGTGCCAACCTGGCGAACACAACTTAGACTATCCAGTGAGCTTTGCTAGCAGACAATTCATTGAGATGGAAATGAACTACTCGACGACAGAAAGAGAAGGGTTAGCCATGGTGTTTGCTGTGAAGAAATTCCGGCACTATCTATTGGCCACACCTTTTACCTTTTTTGTGGACCATCAAGCCCTGCTCTATTTAGTAAACAAACCTTGTGATATAGGACGCATAGCTCAGTGGCTCCTTCTGCTCTTGGAATTCAACTTCTCACTTCTCCGTGGTTGTACGAAAAGGAAAACAACACTACATGGCTGAGACCATATGTCGCTCATTCCCATGGGAGAGGCCGCTAGACAAGGCATTGTTGAATTACCTAACGCCCATATCTTTAACCTGTCCAGTGAGAGAGATTTATTCAAGGCTGATCTAACGCCATATTGGGCGGATGATATAGTCCAAGTTCTTGAACACGGACTACCAGATCGACCGATAGAAAAAGCCCAACTTAGGCGATTAATCCTTAAGATCCAACCCTATCAGTTAATCGCACGCCAACTCTACAGGCTGGGGCAAGATGGATTGCTGCACAAATGCGTATGCAAACATGAGATGCACGACGTGCTCTCGGAGGCGCACAATGGCATTGCTGGAGGGCACTTTAGCGGAGACACGAGAGCACAAAGTGTTGCAATCTCAATTGTGGTGGCCCATGCTTTTCCGCGATGCAACCCGATTTGTCAAGCATTGTGACGAGTACCAATGGAAAAAAGTCCCGATTTGCAAGGATCAGATGGAGTTGATCCCTGTTATCGCACGGCAACCCTTCGAAAAATGGGGAATTGACTTCATAGAACCCATCAGTCCTGCGGCCCAGTATTCACAGGCCAAGTACATCATTGTGGCCAGGACTACCTTACGAAATGGGCAGAGGCAAGAGCGACACGAAAAAATGATGCTAGGAAGACTGCCAAGTTCTTATGGGAGCAAGTGATCTCACGATTCGGTTGCCCCATCAAACTGGTTAGTGACCAAGGCACGCACTTCATCAACGAAGTGATAGCGCATCTCCTATCCACCTTTCTCATCATCCATCGCAAATCCTGGCCATACTACCCTCAGGCAAACGGACAGGTAGAATCCACAAATAAGATTCTTATCAATGTCCTGACAAAGGTGGCCTCAGCCTCATGCAGCGACTAGGACAACAAGCTGATGTGGCAGCTCTATGGGCTTATAACACAGCTTATAAAATGGCTGTCGGTCAAACCCCCTTCACGCTGACCTATGGAATTGAAGCAGTTCTACCATTAGAATTCTTCATTCCTAGCGTGAGAATAGCACTTCAAGAATGATGGGAAGGGAAGGAGGCATGGACGCAACGCCTAGTCGAACTCGAGCGCCTCTCAGAGACTCGCCTTCTAGCCACCCATGCACTTATATGTGAGAAGGCCCGACGCAAGACTTGGTTTGACAAGCATGTCAAGCAGCGCGACTTTGAACAGGGCGACTTAGTGCTCCTCTACTCAGTTAAGGGGCATAAGCAGAAAATGAAATTTAGAGGTCTTGGACATTTCAAGGTTCGTGCGATCAGCTGCATGGGCAATGTCGAGCTCGAAACCTTAGATGGTGAGGGCATAGGCTTCTTCAATGGCAGTCGTGTCAAGAAGTTCTACCCTCCCACCCATCCTTTGCACAAGCCCCCGATGTTAGAACCACCTGTCAAGATACGAGTGGCCACAATCATGGAGATTGATAATGAGGATGAGGAAGCCGTAGAGCCCGCATACCTCCATATCACGGTCACTGCAAAACAAACATGCGCTTTCAATGCCTTGATCGATGAGGAAGCAAACTTCAATGTCTTAACCCATGATCATTGGACTCAACTTGGCTGACCACCACTTCAACCCACTAATGTGAAATTAAGCCTATATGGGGCCCATTCCTACGCACTTCTCGGCAAATGTAGAGCTGCCATTTCTATCGAGTCTGAGATTGTGCCAATGGTTTTTTACATGTTGCCCAATGCTAGACATGCAGGCAGGGAGTCACTGCTGGGGCGAACTTTCAAAAAGCAGACTCACTGCAATGTTGATTATGAGTTGCAGTGCATCCACCTCGCAATAGGCAACGTTCGCATTGTCACAGCCTTCACCAAGGGCTGTGCGACCTCATCACTGTCCGCAACGCCACCGGTAGAAATATACGTAACCAACTCCAAGGAGGGAGTAGTGCTCGACCGCTACCACCTAGATTTCATGAATCACAGGCGGCAACAACAAAACCTAAAGCCCAACTGCCTAGATCTCAATGGCAGCCTAAGCAGCCGCAACCGCTGCTTAGGAATCGCCGCTCCTATCCTCATAAAACCAAAAATGCTAAATCTAAGAGGCCCGGACGCAGTCACAACAAGCGCCGCATGATCAAGCAAAGATGGGTCCCTAAAACCCTCTTGCATGCGCAAGGCTACTACATGGGCAACACCTGGCTGTGGATCCCTAAGGCCTACACAGCCAAAGGCGCTACTCATATGCTGCCCTCAAGCTTGATCAACCCAAGTCCCATAAACCCTCCAAACCATTTGCCACAACGCCCTCCAAAACCACAGCCATTCGACTCATCCACACCTAAAACCAAGAAAGTCACACAAGCCTATCGCCCCAAACAACAGACTCTGTCACATGAGTCATCACCCGACCCAGTCAATCTGACTCCTCAAATCCACCCTGAGTGCAGCAGCCCGTCCGTCATGGCTGCCCCTAATCCACCCATAATCCAAGTAGCTCAACCCCAAACTCAAGCACACACCCAATCGCAACTCGTCGTTGCCACCAGCACTAGTTCTAGCAAACCACGACCACCCGTCGGCCTTACACTCTCCTACGAACACAAATCCTTTTTAGCGCTAGCCGCCGCCGACCTCGTTGAGGACACCGGGGATGACGTAGTGGAATCCATTAAACGACTAGACACCACCTTCATGTCGTTAGCACTAAGCTACGACCGCTTGGACTTAAGATTATTAGAGGAACCCTTTGCAACTAAAGTTCAAACCATGCCCTGCTCTTGGGAAACCTTTAAATTCGCATTCGCAAATGCTTCTCGCTCCGCTGCTAAATTGCTCAATAGCGAGATCTCCAGGGAGCAAGCCATAAAGCAGCACCTCATCACATCATACAATCGACGAACCACTTCTGCTATCACTAATCAAGAAATCAGAGTGTTATCAAAGCTCATTGATACTGACTCCCCATTCTTAAAGCATTGGTACACTCTTAGGCTGTAATGGGAGATCGAAGGGTGCCGCATAATGACCAACGTTGAGCAACGCCACGCTATCAAAACACCGGAATACGACCCCACATATGTCACGCCAACCTCGTATCGAGTGTTAACCACTCTTTGGGGCCGCCCCATGGAAGAACACATCAAAGAACATCCCTACCTGGTGACTTCCTAACAGATGTTCTCACATACATCACGCAAGTGGGGATTCAACCCTCTGATCTGGACCGCAACGCTCACTTGGAGTACAAACCCCAGTTCTATGATTGGCTCCTTCACAAGTAACTCCTACGCCACCATGCCAAATGCCCTTGCCCTTCTGACCCTAAATCCTAGGAAGGATTATTCTCAAGCTGGAAGGGGAGGGGGAATGAGTGAGGTGAATCAAATCAAGCCAACCAAATCAAAATTAGTGAAACACATAAACATATATTATGAAAAACAGGCAAAAAGTCAAAGGCTGAAAAGGAAAATCTACAATGGTTCTTAATGAATTCATTCAAAAAGCATAGAGTTTCTCTTTTTCAGCAATCAGCAAATTACTATGTGGAAAGTACTAATGAAAATTTTGATTTATGACACGAATGAAAAATGTCGCAACAAGACCGAGCCCACGGGCTTCCATTCACAGAAGAGGAGAGAACACAGTACAGCATCACCGTGGAGAGCTGCACCTACAACCAATTATAAATTCCGAACTATTCATAATATAGAAGGATTAGTGGCCAAGGAAGAGGCGGCCAGGAGAGTCGTTGAAAGCTGCAACTTCAACAAGTACCTGGAAAGATTCGCACAAGAACCTGACCACACAAGCTGTGTGGAATTTCTCACGTCTTACGACCCTGACAACAAATACGACACTGTCACAGTGGAAAGGGGACAGAATGCCAAGCAAGTATTGGTTCGCTTAACCCTGGCCTTGGTGGAAAAAGCACTGGGACTAGAACCAAAAATGGAAAAGAAGAAGAAGAGAGACATGTATGCCATGCTAGGGATGAGGAAGGAGGATGTGCTGATGAACGACGGCATCAGCATCCAAGATATCCCCGATGCAGAAGCCAGGTTGCAGGAAAAACTCATACATGCTCTCTTTTTGAGCCAGCGCTACAACGCATTGATGCACCGAATCAGTGTGCCGATACTGGAGAATGTGGCGGCCCATACCCTGCATGAAGTCGACTAGAACGGCTACATGCGCAAAACCATTGACCAGGCAGCTAGAGCACTAGCCTTAGGAAGCATGCCCGCAGGAGAAGAATCCCCAGCGTCTAAGGCCGCAGAAAGAAAGAAGGCCTCCTCCAAAGCCTCGTTCATCGCCTATGGGAGCATCTTAACAACGCTCATCCAAGAGGCCGTGAAAGAGATGTAGAATGCAGAAGAGGGGGAAGGGGAAATGCCTAACAAGTCACCCCCTCATCAACACCAGGAGAGGTCCAGTGACAAGACTGAGACCGAGGAAGAAGGGGAAGAACAGAAAAGCAAAAATCAAGTCAAGGAAACCAAGAAGAAGGCAGCGTAGAAGAAAAAGAAACAGGATGAACGCTGCAGGAAGGAGAAGGAAGACTTGGAAAAAGCAAAAAGGCAATCCCTCAACGAGGCTGAGGAGAAAGAGAGGAAGAGGAAGCAGGAAGAAGAAGAAACAACAGAGCAAGTCAAGCAGGCTAAAAAGGCATCAAAGCAAGAGGCTGAAAGGAGAAGAAGAGAAGAGCAAGAAGAAAAATAGAAACTAGAGGAAGAATACAAAAAGGCCGAAAGGGAAAGAAGAATAAGAGTTGTGGAGGAGGAAGAGGAATTAATAAGAAAGGAAGAGGAGGACTTGGCTGAGGCCACACACCGGTCCATCGAGCAGCAATGCAGGGCAGATGATCCAGAAGCCTGGAACCAGCTGAGGGAAGAAGGGCCTAGCTCCAGCATGCTGGTACTAGAACCCCGCCGCCCGTAGTTCCAAAAGGAAAAGGCAAAGCACCCCTCCATCCTATCCCCACCCTCATGGCACCCTCCGCTGAACCCACTATGCTCACCCCTAGCATCCCCACCAGCCTGGAAGTTTCCAACCTAGTGGCCTAGATGCAATACTTCATCAGTAAAAAAAATGGCCCAAGGAAAGAGCATGGAAACCATGACCACAGGGCCAAAAAGGCCAGCCTTGCAGATGCAGAATCGAGGCAGGACCAGAAGCATCTGCGTGTGGAGGCCTCAACCACCCCCACCCATGCAATAATGACGCCATCAGCCAGTTACAACGAATACATCGCCGAGCTACTCTCCCAACTAGAGAGGGCGAAGGAGGAAAAAAGAATGGCGGTGGCTGAGTTGGTGGCAAAGAAAGAGTCTGTGTGGCGGCCTTCCAACTAGAGAAAACCCGCATCATCACCATGCAACAACGTCAAATATTTGAACTCAAGCAAGAATTGAAAGCAAAAGATGACAGGGAAGAAAGCTACAAACAACGGCTTGAAGACGAGAACTTGTGCAAATGCAACAGGAATACAAGCTCCTCCTGATGCAATATAAGGAACTGGAGGCAAAAACCGCCACCATTGATGGAGGAACTAAACGCCAAAGAAGAGGAGAGAATACAAGAGAGGAAGCAACAGCAAAAAGAGATCGAGTCCATGACCGATCAACTACACCTCGGGAGGAAAGAGCAAGATAACATGAGCAAAGAACTCAGAGCCCAGGAGCAGAAGCTCGTAACCCTAGCACAAAAGTAGGGGGAGAACATGGAAGAAATGAGCAAAAGGGCCGAGGAATGGACCACGCAGAACAAGAAATGGGTAAAGGCACTGGCGCAACACCTCGCTTTGGTGGAGAAAGAAAAAATCTTGGCAGAAAGCAAAGCGGACTCCGCCCAGATAGCCTTCACTGCCTAGCAAAACAGGCTTTCCTCAACACACTACTGGACACAACCTGGCCGGAGGGATAGGAGTTGTTGGAGGTGGTGTAGAAGAAACTGAGCATCGCATGCAGAGACCTGCATGCGGGGCTACAAATGCCACCCCAACCTGCGGAGGTTAGGATAGGCTTAGAAGAACAACGAAAGTACCTGCTATTGGCCGGCCTAACCGCCTAGGAGGTGGATGCACTCGGCTTTGAGGAAGGGGCGCAGCTAGACGATCGGCAAGGGGAGGACACTAACATTGAATCCGTCATAAGAAGAACCAGCGAAGAAGTAATCCCACAACCCCCCTCGCCGCATGATCAGGAATAGCAACAACTCGACCCACCCCTGGACAGACAAACCATGCTCAAGGAGCGAAGGCAACTGCAAGCCAAGCCAGTCGTGTGGCCATCCGCATCCCTCCCACCATGCCCTGATGACCTGCCAATGCAATTCCACACGGAATTGGTGATCTGGGAACGGCAGGAAATCGAAAAGGACCCTTTTTCTTTCAGTTTCCTTATGCCTAACAACCTAAGAAGGGTCCTACCGATTAAAGTAATGGAGGAGGTGATCGCGGGGCTGGCAGGCCGACTGGGCCAAAAAGGACTGGAAGATAGGGCAAAGACCCTCACTCTGTGGGGCATGGAGAAAGCAGAGTTTTGGCAAGACAAAGTGTTCGAGGTGCCATACATTGTAAGGGGTTACAACTGCCAACCTCTCTAGAGAAGGCGAATATGCGATATTAACATGCTCGCTTGGATGGCATTTTGCAACACCCTACTCTACAAGAGGAATGACCCCACATTCATGGCGTATCCTCATAGGGTAGGCGTGGATTTTGTTGCCACCCTCCATGGGCGGCATGACTTCCCCATCATCTACAATTCCAACGCCACCTCCTTTGAGAATGCCCTCCTTTTTGATTTAGGAAGCCTAACTGACTCCATGACGCGCTTTCTCGCAGACTTCTCCTCCTGTCCAGATCCCGCCTTTATAACTACATGTAATTACCTTAGGCTTCTTAAGCTATTACTCAAGCAAGATCTGACACCGCAGGAGAATGGCTTGCCCCCCCTCTTTTTTGATCCCAATGCTATTGATAGCTACGCTATGGCACTCTTAATGATGAGAGCTAGCCTACTCCCCTCCTTTTGCCTAGCTCTCCTAGAGGACATGAGTGACAACCAATTTACTAGGTGTAATCACCCCTTCCTCTCCACCACCTCTCTCCACGTCCACATGAACCTGAAAGGGTACATGCAAAGCCACCAATTTTTGTGCAAATCCATCCACCCTCCTTCCCCCCCTCATTCAGATGAAGAGGATTAGGCCTTGCTATCATTCATTCCACTACTGGCAAAAAAAAAAAACACTGATTGGACAACACCACCCACTTGCAGAAGCACTTACCACCACATAAAGCACGATCATTGCACCTAGGGGTTCTTAAGTTAGGCATGTCCGGTGGCTTCGGTCAGCTGGCTCCACTCCCAACCCCCTAGCCCTTTTGCTCCCCCACTTCACCCTTAGGGCACATCAAGGGCAGGACATACCTAGGGAGGTAACACTCACCTATGGTTAGACCTGTCACCCTAAGCCACTTGCAACGCACCCCCCTTGGCACAAATGGGGTCCTCAAGTGTGGGACATCGCCCAGGCTCCTTGGACCCACCTCCCCATTCCACTAGCACGAGCACAATGCACTAACACGATGAGGTAAGTACTCCCCTTAGGAACAGCACCGCACCTTCTCCTTCCAAACATCAGAGAGCAACAAACAACCAACTTCGGAGGCCCCGTTGACCACGCAATGCCCATTTGGCTCCTCCAACAAAAAATTTCATAGCTCCTACAAGCACCTAAGTCTCCAAGTGGCCCTCACCATTCCACAACTTGGCCAATTGCCTGCCAACCTACAACAACACAGAAGTGCCATGGGACTAGCAACCGTTTAAGAGGAGGTAATGTTAACCCCAAGACGAGATGGCCCCAGGTCGAGATGGCAGAAAAATGAAGAAAAAAGCAGAAAAAAACATGGAAAAAGAGCAAAGACATGCAGGCGACCTCCAAAACCAAGCCGGGGAAAAAATCGCAATTTTAAATGAAGGGCGCCTCAAAAAACTCGAAAAACTCTTGTAAAAGAGTGCCAAGCTCCCTCCTGTGCCAATTGTAAAATACTAGATGGGTGTAGACTAGAGGCATGAGGCTAGAAGAGGGAAATGGAAAAAATACCTTGCCACAAGGGCCGCTCATGTAAAAAAGGGATGGGTGTCCATGGGATTTTAGGGTTTGTATACATAAAGTTCAAAAAGTGAATGAGAGCTCATTCTTTTGGTGTGTGGCAAAAAGAGTCTTCTTCTTCTTCTCTTCTCCTCATCTTCTTGCTTGTGTGTGCTCTTGAGAGAGGAAGTGTGAGAGTGTAAGGGAGTGAGTGTGTGAGAGTGAGGGATCAAGAGGGTGAAGCTCTTCACCATCTCCTCTTCTCTTCTTCTCTTCTCTTCTCTTTTCTTGTGTGCTCGGCTATGAAGGATGGAGCTTGGAGATGGAGGAGGCTTGAGGATGCTTGAGCTCGCATCTAGGATCGTGGAGCTACCGGGGTGTGTGAGAGACGAGGCAACTCGTATCGGCATCAAGGTAAGCTCACTGCACTCATAGGATCGACAGCGCATCAGCTAGGTGAGAAATAGCCATTAGAGCTTGCTTGGAATGCTTGAAACAATAAGCGGTCCGTGGGTCTTGGTGGTTGAGCGAAAGCTCCCACAGCAATCTAATGCCCACCTAAGAAAGACCACTTTGTAATCAATCAAAGGTAGAAATGAGGTTAACACCGCACTTGGTTCAAAGAGAGTGAGAGACGGGGGAGAGTGTAACTCGATCCCCCTACCCATAAGGTAAAATCTCAACTTCGGCCCCCTAAAACAATGTTAAACCTAGTAACTAATCCTACTGGTATCTGGAGGATCACAATTTAATCAACTCTATCTAATGTTAGAAAGTTGCCCAACTTATTGGGCCCACCCAGCCATAGGTATCCAATCGTCAGGATTGAAGCCACCCACTTTCCTTGATGGGTTTGCTTAGTTTTCTAATTAGCAAAGCATACTACCACGCTATTTGGACATATAAAATCAACTTCCTTTCATTACTATGTTACACTAGGTTCGTTAAACTCAACCTTTAGCACATAACAAACAATTCAAAAAATCAGATACTTTATTTCATAATAACATCTCAAACCATCACTTCGCAGAGTGGTACAAAATCATCTTTCCACCAAAAGACATCGTCCAGCCTAGGATAGGACCTTCCAATCCCTCAAGATTGGGTTGTATGTGATCGCACTCCATCCGTAGTCAACAGGGAAATTTACTAGCTCAGAGCCCCTCTATGCTCCCCTGAGCCTCAAGATCCATCCTACATAACAGGGGCACTTACCACTCGGCTCTTTGCCCTCTCAGGTGCTCGAGTGATCAAATCAAAACACCTACCTCCCTCGGGAGCATAGGACCCACCCGCAGGTGAGTTTTTCTACACTCCATAGAGTGTTAACGAGCATTGGGTTGGGAACCCCAATGTCCTAAACCACCATAATCCACAATCCGTCTGTCTGTGCAAGCAAGGAATCATAAGAGTCATAACTCATCATTCAAAAATCCAAAAGCAGTCATAATCATAAGACATTTTAACACAATCAATGCGATGCATAAAATCTATTCCCTTCATCAATTTTTGTGTTCCTTCTTAAAAATCATTTGATAATACTAACATGTTTCTTTTGTAAGTTTAAGTATGTTCTAACTGATCATAATCTATGTAACGGACTAGCTTATCCCTTATTAAGAAATTTTAGAATTAATAGATTAAAAAGTAATCATTTTCTTATGTATAAAATCTAATTATCTCTATTAGGCCATCCATCGTGATTATGATTTATGGACCCAACCTCAATTTGAGGTGGGATGGTTGGTTCTTCGGTTTGGATGGATTCGGGATTAACCTCCACTTGCGCTTCAACATCATGTTGAATTTCCTCATTAGCATCGGCAATTTCCTTGCACTGGGGGAGCTCTCTGAGTGTGATCCTGCTTAGCACCTCGACGTCTCTTGGGAGCTATGGAAGAAGCTTGATGGTTTGGGCAGCTGGGTTGGAGAGAGAGACAGAAAGAGAGGCTTGGCTGATTGCAGCAGAGCTTTGTCGTGTCAATAGCAGCAAAGAGACTTCTGCATGGGTCGTTGTGTCTTTTATGTGATGCTTCACCCCTGTTTATATAGTAGTGAGGGGGGGGTAAAGAGAGGGCTCTTGCTTTTTAGCATTTTTTTGATGACATCATCGATGATAAAGAGTGAACACTTTCTTTTAGTGCAAAGATAAAAATTGATAGATTTATGGGCGAGAACACACTATGCACTACGTGGCAAGCGACTAAGGCAGTGGACCAAGGCGGCGACCAAGGCATAGACCTTGGCATCTTGGCCTTGGCATACTTCACAACAAGCTACGAAGACTTCGTTAGCGCCGTTGGCTACACATGAGAAACTCCCACTAGCTTGTAGGGAAATCTTCCCGAGAGGTCGCCCATCCCGGCAGTGTTGTCACCAAGTGCATTTAACTGACAAGCAACTATCCACTAGGCTAGTTCTTTTTGTTGTTCTATACTACAAACATAGTTTTAATAAGTTAGTCTTGGGAGGGATTCCTAAGTCTTTCTTCCATAAACTGGCATATAATACCTTATCAATAATAACAATTATCTTCATAAGTAGAGCCAATTTTATAATTCTTTTAAAAATGTGCAATATAAATCAATTTTCCTTGGAATGTATATGCACATTGTTTATTAAAATAAACTAAGTAATGGGGACATTACAAGGCCAGTGGCATGGGGTGCTCCATGATAGGTTAAAGTTGAGGAACCTGCAAAATGTGAACCAAGGGTTAGGTCTTGAGGCAGGACAAAGCTACTCGTATGAAAGGGATTAAACAGCGGATTATCAAGCACATATTATGAGGGGTGAGGCGAGGCATGCAATATTTGCTGTAGAGGGATGGCCCCTATGATGATATTCGTCCTACCTCAAATGTGGGGCGGATTCCAACCAACAGCAGATCTTTGCTTATGCCGAGTTGCATGGACTAGTTGAGATGGAATGGAGCAGGGCTCGTCCCCAAAAGGAGGCCACGATGCCCCATCTACACCCTTAGATGTGTTGGCCAGGGCTTTCCATGGCAGTAATGAGGGCTGCATGCCCTCCACCTAGAGGCAGGAGCAGTCACACGACTTTTAGACGCGTGGCAAGAGGGAGACCTGAGAAGCTTAGCCTGTCAAACCCAAACTTTTATTCGTGCTCTTGACTATCATTGCTTGTGTGTGTTGGTATTATTTATACATAGTCATAAAACTCATTGTTTTATTTATGTACACATTTATGAATCCATGTCACTTCATGAGGATAGAAACCAATTGTAGAACTTAGGATTGTATCGGAGTGTGACACACACATCTAGTACTCGTGGCAACCTATTGAATAACAACATATATTTTGCAACATCGAGTAGCATGGTACCCTGTCCGAGTTTGCTCGCAACATTTAGCTCCTCCTCCGTGAGAATCTTATCAACCAAAGAGTTCTCTTGGCTAGTTTTGACTAAGTCCATACCCCGAATGGCAGCCAGTACTCAAAAGGAAGTTGGAGCCACATGTGGCAGTCTCGTTGAGATTGCCATTTGGCCAATCGCTCCTCTCAGAGTCATAATATGGACTCCCAGTTTGGCCATTGTAACACAGTTTTCAACCCAACGCTTTTCAAATTGACTTCAACCCTCTAATTGTCACTTTAGTTGCTCTATCTCTAAGAGATTTGGTTGTCAAAGTGCTTCATTGAATGTCATAGTTAACCATAGTTCGTCGGCCTCCTTGTCAGAGATGAGTTGCACGCGCTCATGTAGGAGCATGTCATAGTGGTCATTAAGATATTCTTGCTCTTCCCAGGATAGAGGACATTGCAAGTATTCTTCAAGCTGCTCCCTAGGGAATGTGCCCATGTCTGTAAGGACATAGACACGTGCAAATAATTTGAGTTTAGCATCCAACTCAGTCAAGCACTATGTGACACTTCTATGTTCTATGAAGGCTTGCTCGGTTGCTATCTCATGCAAGGTTCTAGGAGTTTCTCTAGGCTTTAGTATAGTTGGGGAATCAGGCCTAGATGAGCAAGATTGGTCAATGCTAGGATTGCTTATATCCTCGGAGTTTTCATGTTTCTCCTGAGACTTTGCTCTTATTGTGTCATGGTTCTCGTCAGATGTGAATGGTATAGTCTTGTCACCCTGTTGTGACAGTGTTGTATCCACTCTTGATTGGTCAATGTGAGTTCTATTGTTGGTGGTTTGAGTGTTGCAAGTAACCATTGATGGTAATAGTTGCTTTGATTTTTTAGAACACATGAAAGTGTCTGAGGTTTCACCGCTGTGAGGAGAGTTGGCAATGGGTTCATTGGTGGATGGACTTGATGCTTTATTCCTCAGCTCTTTAGCACTTATGGTCTCAATCTTCTTAACATCTACAATCACTTGTAACTGCCATTGTTTTCTCCTCTTTTTCTTGGGAGATTGAAGTGTATTGTTAACCCCAAGTCAAGAAGGCGGAAAAATGAACGAAAAATTAGAAAAATGATGGAAAAAGAGCAAAGACATGCACGCGGCCTCTAAAGCTAAGCTGGGGCCAAAAGCATAATTTTAAATAAAAAGTCCCTCAAAAAACTCCAAAAACTCGTGTAAAAGAGCGCCAAGATCCCTCCTGTACTAGAAGCATAAGGCTAGAAGAGGAAATAGAGAAAGGACCTTGCCACAATGGCTGGTCATGTAAAAAAGGGATGGGTGCCCATGGGATTTTAGGGCTTGTATATAAAGTTCAAAATGTGAATGGAAGCTCATTATCTTGTGTGTGGCTAACAAGAGTTCTCTTATTCTTCTCTTCTTCTCTTCTCCTTGCTTGTGTGTGCTCTTGAGAGAGGGAGTGTGAGAGTGTGAGAGAGTGAGTGTGTGGGAGTGAGGGATTGAGGGTGAAGCTCTTCACCATCTCCTCTTCTCTTCTCTTCTCTTTTCTCGTGCACGCAGCTATGGTGGATGGAGCTTGGAGATGGAGTAGGCTTGAGGATGCTTGAGCTAGCATCTAGGATCATGGAGCTACCAGTGTGTGCAAGAGAGGAGGCAACTCATATCGGCATCAGGGTAAGATCACTACAATCGTAGGATCGACGGCGCGTCGGCTAGGTGAGAGATAGCCATTAGAGCTTGCTTGAAATGCTTGAAACAATTAGCGGTCCGTGGGTCTTGGCGATTGAGTGTGAGATCCCTCTACATTTTTGGTTCCGTTGTGCCGAGACCAACGGATTCAAGCTTGAGTGCTTGCACGCCTCATATCGAGCATCGAAGTAAGGGATTCATCCTTGAAACAAAGCTTGAGATAGGTAGGAAGTTTGGGTGGTTTGATCTTTGAAACAATTAAGTATTTTGGGTTAGTTAGTTTGTTTGATGATTGGAAAACATGGAGAAATCATTTCAATTTGTTGCTTTCGATTATTGTTGCATTTAGCGTAGGATAGGATTAGGAAATCGAATCGGGAAAGGGTAGGGTTTACCGTTGCAAAACAGGGCATAAATCATGTAAAAAATGGCAAAAAGCTTGCTTGGGATGCTTAGTGTCGGCAAGTGAGTGATTGGGAGCGTCAAAACCTTACCCGAGAAGGGGTTTAAGAGCCAAAAGGCCAAGGGAGAGCTCATTTGCAACCATTGCAATGAGAGAGAGAGAGAGAGCCCCCGCAAAGATTCAATTACCGCTCACCTCAGGTATACCAATCACTTCCCTTGGCACCCTAGTTAGGATCTGGAAGTTTGTGCTAGGAGTGATTGTCTAAATTTGAGATTTGATCGAAATCATCATCGCACTGTATTCATCGCGCCGCATTCGACCCGTTCGAGCGGCCATTTCTAGGCCGAGTCCCAGAATCGGCCCTCGGCCCTTGCCATTCGGTTGACTCGGCCTAGAAACCCTAATCATCCCTCGGCCCAAAGTCTACTCGGCCCGTCCGAGTGACGACACTCAAACCCATTGACCAACTCGGCCCTCGGCCGAAGACCTAATTCGGCCCTCGGCCCAAAGTCTACTCATGCCATCCAAGTGATGTCACTCAGCCCCATTGACCAACTCGGCCCTCGGCCCAAGACCCGATTCAGCCCTTGGCTTGTCCAAATGACAAGACTTGGCCCTTGGCCCGTGAAAATTTTGGCTCTCAGTCCATGTCTCTCGGCCCGTCCGAATCACCCACTTGGCCCATGCAATTCGGACCAGTTGGGCCGAGTATGAATTTGTCTCAAATTTTCAGAAATTTGATCTAACCCGGCTAGAGCTCAGCAGCGCAAACTGTCGCAAGTCCTCTTGATGCTCAAAACTTGATTCTGGCACACGAAATAGACAAAATCGTAAGGCGCAGTCGCTTAGCAGCCTTGAATAGGCTGTCGCGAGACCTAGAGACCTAGAGGCAACCCGCTGAGCCATAAAACCCTGATTGGACCAAAAAATGAGCAAGGAAACATAATAGAAAAACCCTAAACCCCGTTAAGACGGCCAGAGAATTGATCGATAAAGCCTACAGGCCCAAAACGAAGCGAGAGTGTGTAAGACACTTAGAGATTGTTTGTCGCACTCACCTTGAATTTCCGCACTTGAAGTGGACTTAAGGAAAATTGAAAGCCTGATTGAGCACAAGTGCACTAGAAAGAACACACACATTGAGTGGAGATAAATTGAGGATTGTATTTAATAAGTCAAGAAACTCACTTAGATAAACCACTCAAGGAACCCACCAATAGGAGAGGACCCAAAGATGTAGACAAACTATCAACACGCAAAGTAGGACCAAGCAAGCGGCGCCAACAAAGTGGATTTGATAAATCTACTCAACTTGATCGATAGCTTGGTGGAGCATGAGAACTCGACTATGGTAGAAGAAAGCTCAAATTAGATCGCAAGTCTAACCACGAACTCGACTTAAGCGTCTTCCCAGAGGCTATTCAGCAGCTGGTCAATAGCTACGATGCGCACGCCTGGTATGAGCACCGCGGCAGGACAGCAAATGCTATCATCATAGACTTAGAAGAAGAGAGAAAGCTAGCCCACAAGGCATCGCAAAGCATAGTCAAATACAATAGAGACCAGCATGCTAGCAGTCAAAGGCAATGCACGGAGTTGTGTGAGAGGTGCAGCGGGTGCTGAACTTAGCTAGTAGAAACCGAACGGATCATGAGAGAGCCCTAGAAGGATACTTAACGATGAGCGAGCTTCTCATGAAGCGACTACTAAACAACACCGCAACAAAGCAAAGTGCCGCAGCATTGGTGACATCACTGGTGGCAGGATTAGGAGCAACCCAAGGCTCTAAGAGCCAATCTAAAATCCCAATAGTCGCAAAGCAACTCGACAAGTACCAACCCCATGACGATCCATATAGCTTTGTAGAGCAGTTCGAGCAATTCTGCGAAGCCAACGGCCTCAAGGACCTGACTCAGCCCTCTCAAGCGTTCAAGCTCTGCTTAGGTGACAAGGGTAGGACTTGGTATACAAGCTTAGATACCGCAGCGAGCCAACTTCAATGGCCTCGAGAATCTCTTCATCAAGAGATTTGCGGAGCCTGGATACTCTGACAATCTACTAGTATGACTTATGAATGTCAAGCAGAAAGAGAAGGAGGACATTCACGATTACGTAACCCATGTGAGGAGTCTCTTCAAGAGAATCCCTATGGGTGACTGAAAGAGCAGTTTCAACTGTATTCATCAATGGAATTCGAAACGAGAATCTATATAAGGATTTGGCAGGCAAGTCGAGCTTGTAGTGAGGCGCTATAGCTAGGGTTTTTGAGGAAGTCATCAGAGTTGACGATCAACTTAAAGAGTAAAGCTCCAGGAGCTCAAACTCAGAAGAAACCAACTCGCAAAGTTCAGAGAGAGCGTCAGTCTCTAGTGAACGATCAATCCCATCATCCCAAGATAAGGGGAAAGCCACCGAGACAACCAAGACTTGGCTGATGTCAAGATGGAGATAGCCAAGTTGCAAGACATGTCGAGATGACCAATGCGCCCACACCTCCAATGCGTGTACTGTGGTGGAAACCACTTGCCAGCCGACTGTCAAGACCCTAGGTCGAGACCTTACACTAACGACGTCGTGCATTGCAGATTGCTGAGAAGACTTCCGTAAGGTGCGTGAGTGCGGAATCACCCATCTCTTCGTTGATTGCCCAAAAAGCGGAAACCTTCTTCAAGTTTAGTCAATGTACCATATGTCCCATTGGGACTGTTTGGTGTCAAGAACCTTGATGGGGAGGCCACACCTATCCCATTGCGGGTCATGACCTATGCCCAGACAAAGCAGGCCAGCTGCCAGGACCTAGCAACCTCGATGCAACCTTGATAGGGAAGAAGAGCTGCAAGCAAAGAAAGAAGAGGTCGGAAGCTAAGATTGCACTGAAAACTGAGAGTGCTACAACTTTGCTTATTGGAAAGAAGGTCACAGATGCAGAGGCAAAAACTTCAGCCACTAAGACGGCCGAAAAGGGAAGTGCCAAGGTAGGGGAATACCCGCATCCGAAGCGCCAACTAGAGGCCATAGAGAAAGTCAAGGACAGGGTGAAAGAGGCCCAAGAGCACTTAAGGGACACTGAGCCCATCCTAGAGGATGAGATCGATGATCTCCCTAGCATAAGCACGCCAGTCTCACCCCATTTACCAAAGTCAAGAGATGCAATCGCACCACAAGCAACACCGCCTAGGCCAAGCCTTGATGCTGCAGGCCCGCAAAGCAGTCATGGCCATTGGCCAGGACAATCTGATTTAGGAGAGAGACGAGCAGCCAACGACCTCCTTACCACACTAGTGACCACCCCTATGACATTAAGCCTGGGAGACCTACTTAAGCAGCATCCCACCCTATGGCAAGACCTGAAATAGTGGGTTGAGGGGCCATGAGAACAAGCTGTTGATCTGCACGACCATGATATAGAAACACAAATACCGAGTCTAATGCTGCACTATGTGCCAAAATCCTTGCACGTTAATGCTTTCTGGGAAGGCACCGAGATGCATGCAATAATACCGGTCCTAGCCCTAGGCAACACAACAAGAAAGGGGATCATAGACACGGGAGCTGGGGTTAGTGTGCTGAGCCACGCAGTACTTCAGACTTGGGAAAACCCACCTATCGAGACCGCTTGGTTTAATATCACATTAGCAAACAGCATGAGAGTGAAGCCATTCGAGATACTTAAAAACTGGCTAGTGAAAATCGCAGGTATCCAATTCTCTGTCGACTTTATAGTCATGAAGGGAGTGGACTACAATATCCTATTAGGCCAACCCTGGATATGCAATGCCAAAGCTATCAAAGATTGGGGTAATGGCTTGATCTTCCTAGGCAACAAAATGGAAGCTGTGAGGGTAGAGATGGACACTTGGAAGACCTCACCAGTTGACTTGGATGCCATTTTCGCGATGCTCAAAGGTAATGCTCAAGTGAAGAAGTCTTATGGGCCCTTGATCAAGTATATCCCATGCCCAGAGGATGAGCGAGATTGGATGCATGTCCTTGCTACGATCGACCTGCCATTCTCGGATCATGAGGCATATGAGCAAGCCATCAAGATGATGGGCAAGTCTAATGGCACGCCCTCCGTAACAGTTTGCATGATGGCAGGAACCCTTCGTGGGAGACCTAAGCCCGTCACCTTCCAAGTGTCAAACAACAAAAGAGAACTCCACGAGATTCTGAAATACTTAACGGACAAGCTAGCTGACAATCTAGCAATAAACTTCAAACCACTCTAGGATCTCTTAAATGAATCCAAGTGGCAATGGACCAGGGTATATGACTTAAACCTCATGTACAACTGGGCCCTAGTCCTTGATCAATGACAAGAGATATACTAAGCCCTAGGAGAGGACGAGCAGTTTGATGCAAGGGACTCTAATGACGAGTATGAAGACTGCCAATCCTTTAGTGATGAAAGTAAGGGTGAGATAGATACCGTAGAATACGACACTGAGGGACATGAAATAAAACAAATACGGGCCTCCAAGCCACAGAAAAAGAGTGTCTTTAGGATAGAGCGAGGGGTCATGCACATGGATTGTGATCACGCATGGTTAGAACACATAGGAGCCATAGACTTTGAGCAACCAGTCCTAGCCCAACCGAGAATGACACCAGTGCTAGGACAGAATCACCATCTGAACTGCGACCACCAGGGGAGACCACCTCTTCTAGCGAAGACAGGGAGTTCGACTCTAAGTCAAAGGTAAGTTCGGATAGTGACCCAGAAATACCTAGGTGACACACCAAGGGGACTTACCCATCCACCTAAGGTGCAGACGATTGAAGTAGGAAAGGACGAAACAATCCAGGGACACACGAACAGACGAACAACGAAAACCACGGGACCTCCCTAAAAGATTTATGAAATTCAAGAAAGGAGATAGGGTAGTGATCCTGTTGGGTGCCAAACGGCAAGGGAAAACAAGCGAACCAATTGAGGGACCAGCCAAGGTCAAGGAGGTGAACCTAGCCCAGGAAGGAGAGACACCCTGACCAGCCTTCATTGCCAATGACTTGACTAAGAAAGAAGAAACGAGTCTTGTCACTCTCTTGCGAGAGTATGTAGACATATTCGCTTGGTCCTTGGAAGAGCTCAAAGGGGTAGATCCGAGTGTAGTGACTCATAATATACCCATGACACCAAACGCAACACTGGTGAAGCAGCGATCATACCCTATGAATCCAAAATACGTTCATGCTGTCAAGGAAGAAATTGATAAGCTAATGAGAGCAGGATTCATTTACGAAATTGAGCACATGGACTAGGTATCACCCATAGTCATCATGATGAAGAAAAATAGAAAAATTAGAGTGTGCATCAATTACAAGAAGGTGAACGCTGCTACTAAGAGGGACAATTACCCATTTTCATACACTGAGCACATGCTTGAAAGAGTGGTGGGCAAGGAGGCCTATAGTTTTCTGGATGGCTTCTCAGGATACAATCAGGTGCAAGTGCATTATGTCGACAGGCATAAGATTGCCTTCGCCACTGAGTGGGGTGTTTTTGCTTACATAGTCATGCCTTTCAGGTTGATTAATGCCCCTGCCACTTTCCAATGCCTCATGTGCACCATATTTAAAGGCATGCTTTGCAAAGAGTTGGAAGTCTTTGTCGATGACCTCTACGTTCACTCGACCTGGATAGAACACTTAGACAACTCCAAAAAATCTTTGAGTGGTGTCGCCTATATCATCTCTCCTTGAACCCCTTAAAATGCCAGTTTTGGGTGAAGCATGGATGCATCCTAGGCCACGTGGTGTCAAAGAATGGCATTGCCACTGACTTCTCGAAAGTCAAGGTTATTGTTGACCTTCCACCCCCAATCAACTATAAGAGAGTCCAATGCTTCTTAGGCCATACAAGATACTATCGGCGGTTTGTGCTGAATTACGCGTTGATGGTGTTGAGAGTGGAAAAAGAATAAATTTTTGACTGATTTTTGTTGTTTTTGAAGTTTGAATGATTGATTTTTTATGGATTTAGAGTGATGTATGGTTGTTAATGGAAATCTTTGAGAGTGTTTTGGATGATATTGATTAGGTTTTGAAAGTTCATGATGATTTTTAGTAGAAATATGAGGCTCTGTGATGTTCTGATAGGTTCTGTTGAGGTTTTTATTGGTTTTGTATACCTTCTATATAGCTTCTGTTTTGTTCTGATTTTCTTCTGTATAAAGCATGGATTGATGATTGATGAAGATTGAAATCTTTTGAAAGCTTATTGAATAGTTTCTGATAGTTTGGAATGGTTTTAGTATGAATTATGAGGATTTGATGTTCTTTGTTGATGGCCTTCTATAACCCTTTGTAAACCTTCTGTAGAGCCTCTATATCTACTCTGTCTCTGTTCTGTATCTACTATGTTCCTATTCTGTACTATTCTGTAAATAAGTGTTCTGTAGAAATTATGTGTGACTTTGGAAAAGTTTTCTAACTTTTGGAAAGGATGAATCTAAGGTCAAAAGAGCTCAAACAAATGGAAGAAGCAGATGCTGAAGACTAAAGAGAAGACTGGAGTGACAGTGACAGTAGTGAGCTATGAAGAGACACTGTAGTGGCTCTGGTGCCTCTTCACATCAAACATACCTCTTGGGAGGTGCATCCATGACCTAAGAAGGATTATTGAGAGTCATTATAGAGTATTGTAGTGAGGAGATGATGTACTATTGAGAGAGAGAGAGAGATAGCCAATTCTATCAAAATAGTGCAACTGTATATGAGAGATTAAGAGAGGAAACTATGAAGACATTGAAGATGAATACAATGTGATTGATTTCCATTCAAAAATGGTGTATTATTTTATGTTCCTTTTTCTATTGATGGATTCTATGAAGATCTTGAAGATTATGTTTGATTCTATCAAATCTGTGGGAGATATTTACTATGATGATGTGTGAAGATTTGCTGTTTTCTTTGGTTTGGTCATCAAAAGAATGAAATGAAAGCTTTTTGATGTTACAAGATAGATTTTCTTGCAGTAGAATCCCTTTTTCCTTGGTGTTCCTCTTGGGGATCCATGTTTTTGGTGTGCAACCGGGAAAACTTACCATCAACAAGCATCAGAAAAGTTTGAAAATAAAGGAAATGGCATTGCCAAGAAGAGAAGAATTCAATGGATGTTTGCAAAGTTCCTTCTTCCATTGAAGAGTTGGAGATTCTCATTGCCAAAGCCACTTTCCACAAGAAGTTCATCTCACAATGGCGGAATTAAATTACCATCATGACGCATGCCTTATATGGTGGACTGTTTTCTCTTCCTATTGAAGCAGCAAAAACGCACATCTTGGTGGCAAATTGTTTGGGAACAAACTGAAGAGCAGAATCAGAGAGAATGACCATCCATGGAAGATTTAGTATTCATTGAGAAGTTTCCAGACATCATCAAGTGGGAGATTGTGAAGAAGCTTCAGGAGTCGTGGTCTGTGGAGGTTCACGAAAACAAGAAGGAAAAGAGTTGAAATTTGTTCATGGATACTCAACAGCAAGATACGTGGGATGCTTGGTGCACTGACAATCTTCTATTTGTCCAATTAGCAACCCACTGGAAGTTGGTAGACAGAGTGTTTTTCACAACATACATTGTTGAAACCCTCAGAAGCTGGCATTATTATAATGGCACAACAACAATCCTAAGAAGAATGAGTTTTGATACTTTCAGAACGGAATATCTCCCCCTCTGTAGTGGTTTGAAAGCCAAATTCAAAAATGTTGAAAAGAAGAAAGTAGAAGAGATGTTGGCCAGAGAATCCCCCAGAGAGATTGAAGCCCCTCTTTGATTCTATTCTGTTGAGTACTGACCAACTAGTTGGAGCCAACCCCCTGATGAATGACACAATCAAGAGGCAAGCGTTAGAACGAGTCCAGAGATACGTGAGAAGAGAGAAGGAAAAAATCAAAGCTGAGAACGAGCTTGCAGTAGAAGCCTCCTTTGATGCCCTAAAAGCACTCTTTACAGAAGTCCCCATGATGGCGACTCAAGGTCCCCTTCCTAGTCAGATTCGTCTTGGAAATATTGATGACATGCCAATAAATGTAGTCCCATTGCCAGTTTTTAAGGGAGAGTACAATGAAGACCCTGATCTTCATGTAGCAAAATTTATGGTAGCATGTGTGGCTAACAATGCCAGAACCCCTGAGCATTGGTTAGCAATATTCCTCGCCACTTTCAAGGACGCAATGTTTCAGTGGTATAAGAGACAAGCAGCATGAACTTTTAGCACATGGGACTTGGCCTTCCTCACTAAATTCAAGCATGAAGGTTTTGAAGAGCGGATGCGAGAGGAGTTCATGAACCTAAGTCAGTCCTCTGGAGAAAGAGTAGAAGCTTATGCCTTGCAAATGGAATCCATCCTGAAGATATGGACTAACCATCATTTGGACAAAGGCATTCAGAAAGGAGTGTTTCTCAGAGGCCTACAATCAGAAGTTCGCAAGTTCGTGGAATTGAGAAGACCAATTAATCTACAAGTTGCAGTGGAAAGTGCAAGATTGTATGACGAGTTGAAGCAAGATTGTCCATGACTCCAGGAAGAGGAGCCTTACCTCCTCCCATGCCAGGAATGGTATACCCACCAAATGCAGTCCCAAGGGCAGTTCCCTACCCCTATCCCCAAATGCAAATAGTGTCGTAGTATAATGCACCTAATCCACTGTGGTCACCACAGATGACAATGCCTCAAATGATGGTTCACCCACAACAATAGTGGCCTCAAACAGCTTCTCCTCAACAATAGTGGAACCCTACCAACTGGAATCAATAATCCCAAGTCTCAACAAGAGCTCTGAATCAGAACCAGAACATAGGACCGTCTGGATTGACCCAACCAATGTATGCAATAATTACAGAAGCTTCCCAAAACCCTACTATAAGTACTTCAGGGGGTGAAAATCTGAAGGACTACTTATCCAACTCAATTGCAAGTATCAAGAAAGAGCTTATGGATGTGATTACAGAGCAACTACAGACACTACAGACACTGAAGGTGAATACCGCCAATATATCCACCCCTACAAGAGCTGGAAGAGATGTGATGTTCTCTAATACATGGTGTGAAAAGTGTCATCAAGCAGGACATTTATCCACTGAATGTATCTGAAAACCAACCATTCCTGGAGCCTTTTGTTCCTACTATTTGTGAAAGAACCATACAGAGGATATTTGCTCTCTGAAAAAAATGCATGAACGAAGACAGAATGATGAAAATGCAAGATTAAACTTGCTAGAATCCAAAATGAAAACAGAAGATATTGGATCAAAGCCTAGGGAGTTTGGTCCTAATTTCGGTCCAAGGAGGTTTCCCTCTCAAAGTTACAGAGGACGACAGTCTGGCGATGGTCAGAGATCAGAGGTGGATTGTTACAGGTGTGGAGAAAAGGGTCATATCTCCCCAAATTGTCCAAACCCTAGATGATGTGTGGATTACAAGCCCTTATGTAGCCGATGCAAAGGTGAAGGCCACACTACAAAGGACTGTCCAAGTCCAGCCCCTGTAAAGGCCAATGGCACTGATAGAGCCAACAAAAGGTACAAGAGCCTGCCTCCAATTTGGTAGAGTTGGAAGTTTCTTCTGTCACGCGTGTCAAGAAGAAGGAACCAGTTGTTTAGGATGAAAATAATTCTCCTACCAAGACTATGAAGTTCAACCTACCAACAGAGGGACAGAGCAATACAAGACAGAACAGTGCAGTACAGAGCACTGCAGTGCCACAGAGAGTCACAGAGACAGTCCCAGAAATAGGACCAGAGGTCCAGGAGATAGATGATGCAGATGTTGAGATATCGAGCTCCACTCATGATATGCCAGGGTGACCGTTATGCATTTATGTCACTGACTTGTCAGTTGCAGATGCGGTTGGTACACCGCCCATGAATAATAGCTAGATGACAGCTATCCTTATCTACTCTAGTTCATGGCTCAGTTAGTATGCCACCTTAGTTACTTGAGTTTGGTTTGAGTCCCATATATAGGGTTCTTCTATTTCTATGTACTAGAGTTCTTTTTGGCTTACACAACTAAGAAGAGAAAAATTATTTTCAGCCTCCACCTTTGTGTGTATTCTCCCATTGTGCAAGAAAGAAAGCTACAAGTGAGACTCCTTCCTTCTCTCCCACAATCTTGACATGGTATCAGAGCCTTGTTCGTGGTAAGGAGCTCAAGAAAGCAAGCCAAGTTCACGATGTTCTAGTAAGAGGACCTGCCATACTCAATGAAAAAGACATGCCAGATTTTTATTGGGCTGAGGCAATTGCTACAACAGTCTACATAATGAACATGACTCCCACTGTAGCAATACATGGGATGACTCCAGAGGAGAGGTATACTAGTAGGAAACCAAATATTTCTCATTTGAAAATTTTTGGTTGCATTACCTATGTTCATGTGCCAGATGAGTTGAGATCCAAGTTGGATCCAAAAGCTGAGAAGTGCATCTTTATTGGTTACTCTCTGCAGCAGAAAGGGTATAGATGCTATAACCCTTCTACTCGTAAGTTTACAGTGAGCAGAGATGTTGTTTTTGATGAGATGAGTAGCTAGTATAAACCAGTAAATGTGATTGATAATGTAAATGCACAAAATGGTAATGTTGCACAGAATTCACAGCAGCAGTCACAATATATTAGTGGACCTGGAGCGTCCTCTAGCAGTGGTTCACATTCTTCGCCATGGACAGGCAGATTGAGATTAGGATAATCTTCTCAAAGCAATGCAGATAGTGGTATGCATGTATCACGAAAAGGAAAAGAGAAGGTAGATCAACCCATGTTTGATGTGAATGCAGGTCACTCTTATGTGGATGGTGAATCCAGTGGCTCAGAACAGAGCATTGATGATGAGTTGGGTATTCCTTCTATTGTTACACCTGGAGTGAGGAAGACCAGGGATGTTTTGAGAGCACCTGGGAGGAACCTACTTTGCGCAGGTCTACCAGAGCTAGGTATCCTGTGGATAGGCTGAAATATGATGGATTTACAGCCATTCACTATGCATATATGGTCAAAGTGATACAGGAACCAGAACCCACTTCTTTTGAGCAAGCCATGGGAAAAGAAAAATGGGAGAAAGCCATGGATGAAGAAATGGATGGCTTGGAAGCAAATGCTACATGGGAATTGGTACCTTTGCCTAAAGGTAAGAATGTAATTGGCTGTAAGTGGGTTTATAAGGTGAAGCACAATGCAGATGGTTCTGTGAATAGATATAAGGCAATATGAGTAGTCAAGGGGTATGCACAAACATATGGCATTGATTATGAAGAAACATTCAGTCCGGTTGCAAGGATGGCAACCGTAAGAGCAGTCATTGCTATGGCTGCATCAAAGGAATGGTCTTTACATCAGATGGATGTAAAGAATGCCTTCTTGCATGGTGATTTGCAAGAAGAGGTCTATATGGAGCAGCCACCAGGTTATGTGCATGTTGTTCATCCTGAGTTTGTTTACAGGTTGAAGAAAGCATTGTACGGCTTGAAGCAAGCACCTAGAGCATGGTCTAACAAGATAGGACAGTATCTTGTCACTAATGGCTTTCAGATTTCCAAGGTAAATTTTTCACTTTATGTGAGAAAAACAGAGAAAGGTATTATGCTACTTGTCATTTATGTTGATGATTTGATTATGACAGGTGACAGTGATGAAGATATCCTTCATGTGAAAATGCTATTGAAGCAGAAGTTTGAGATGAAGGATTTGGGAGAGCTGCGTTATTTCTTGGGCATTGAGGTGATTAGATCACCAAGTGGGATACAGCTCTTGCGGAGGCAGTATGGATTGGACATGCTGTCCAAATATGGGATGACAGGCTGTAAGCCTATTTCAGTTCCTTTGGAGCAGAATGTGAAGTTGAGCGGTGCAGATGCAGGTGAGCTTCTCGAAGACCCTACTATGTACAGACGCATAGTAGGAAGTTTGATTTATATGACTATTACCAGGCCAGATTTGAGCTATGTTGTTGGATTGGTAAGTCAGTTTATGCAGGCTCCAAGGAAACTGCATTTAGATGCAGCTAGACGCATACTCAGGTATGTGAAGTCTACATTGCAGTATGGACTACTTTATGAGACTGGGGTTCAGATACAGTTGTATGGATACACTGATGCTGATTGGGCTGGTAGTATTTCTTATAGACGATCTACCAGTGGATATGTGTTCTCTTTTGGGAGTGCTGCAGTCACTTGGAGTATTAAGAAACAGCCTACAATTGCCTTGTCGAGCACAGAGGCTGAGTACAGGGGCGTAGCAATGGCTGCATGTGAGGTAGCTTGGTTGCATAAGCTACTTTATGATATGCATCAATCTACAGATGGGCTAGTTGTCATTTATTGTGACAACATGAGTAGTATACACTTGGCAAATAACCCAGTCTATCATGCTAGAACAAAGCACATTGAGGTGCATTATCACTATGTGCGGGAGAGGGTTTTACTAGGTCTTATTGATCTAGTTTATGTCAGCACAGAGGATTAGGTAGCTGACATATTCACGAAGGCATTGGGCGTAGAGAAGTTGCGCAAGTTCAGAGACCTACTTGGTGTGCAGGAATTGGGATTGAGCTCGAGGGGGAGTGTTGAGATATCTCTACTCTAGTTCGTGGCTCAGTTAGTATGCCACCTTAGTTAGTTGAGTTTGGTTTGAGACCCATATATAGGGTTCTTCTATTTCTATGTACTAGAGTTCTTTTTGGCTTACACAACTAAGAAGAGAAAAATTGTTTTCAGCCTCCACCTTTGTGTGTATTCTCCCATTGTGCAAGCAAGAAAGCTACAAGTAAGACTCCTTCCTTCTCTCCCACAATCTTGAGAGCAGAAGCACCTCCAGAAACAAAAGAAGTGCCGATGCTGCCATTGCTAGAAGAAAAAGGAAAGATGAGAATGGGTGTAGGCCCATTCCCCAACAAGCTGGAGAAGCCTATGGATCCTATCAAAGAATATGACTTGGTAAAAGACCTAGACACCTTTAAACCAAACCTAACATCCCAATAGTTGCTGATGCTGTCTCCTAGCTGCTGAAAGAAATTCAAAAGCATATTGACAAGAAGATGTGGACTAAGGATCGCTCCTTCAATAGCGACCAAGACCAATAAGACCCCGGAGCCTGTAAAGGAAGTAGACCTGGCTAACGCTTTCCTAGATCTTGGAACCCCAAGGATTAGTTTATGGATAGAGGGATGCTTTATTTCAAATACATTGATTGATGGAGGGTCATCAATAAACATAATGAAAGATGTGACAATGAAGGACTTAGGATTGCAAGGAATTCAACCTACACAATGGCTTATCAGATTGGCGGACCAAAGCAAAATTAAACCGTTGGGCGTCCTCCCATAGATAAAAACAACCCTTGCAAGAAGAGATTATTGGCTGACATATCCGGTGGTCAAATCAAATTCTTATGGGATCTCATACCCTCTGTTGTTGGGAAGACCTTGGCTTTTTGAAGTAAGAGCCAGGACGGATTGGTTCAAAGGGACCCTAACCCTAGGCAGAGGACCCAACATAGTGGTGTTAAAGTTGTATGGATCGCAAAAAGGCAATGGATCCACATCCATTGAAGTCATAACTGACTCCTCTAATGAGGTAACAGATGGTACATCAAGAGATGAAGAGACTGTTAAACTGATCTTTCCCAAGAAAATAGAGGCACAGCCCCTAACAGTGGGCACTATAAGCCAACTACCAAAGGAAGCAAAGTCCTTGTCCATGGGAGAATACCTCCTGCCTCAACATGAATTGACTTCTAAAATCACCTCTAACAGTGAAATAGAAGCATGGATATATTGTTCTCCCTGTTACATGGCAGTCTTTGCAGAGATAGTAACAAAGACAAACAGAGACAAAGCAGATACAGAGCAGAGGCAGAACCAGAGACAGTCACACAGAGGCAGAAGCAGAAGCAGAAGCAGATGTAGAGGCAAAGGATCTATTCTTCTCCTACAGAGCCTCTACAGAAGTAGAGACAGAGCCTCCAGAGGAAGAGAATGAAAATGATGAGGAAGAAAATGAAGCAGGTTATGAAAGTGCAGATGAAGAATTTCCTCTAATAGCGGATGATCTTGTTGAGGTCCCTATAGAGACCTCAGAGGCTGAAGATCTCAGGGTGTTGGATGGAATGACCATGGTTCCATTTGGGTTGACCAATGGACCACAAAGTATGTAGAATCTGTATAAGCAATGGATTAAAAGCATAAAAATTAAATTCACCAGTGGCTCCTGTCACCCTGACCGTTCAATCCAAAGAAAAGATAATGATGATGTCCCCTGCCAATAGAAGCCAGAGCTATCAAAGCCTCGGCTTCTAGAAGGTCCATGCTATGTGACATTCTTGGACGCATCCTCTGAAGATGAATACCTAAGTCCAAAAGAAATCACCACTCACACAGAAGCAAACAAAGCTCTGATACCCGTTTAGCAGTCTCAATAGACGAATGAGTCATCTGTTCAAAAGAAGGACAAAGGTTCTAGTGGAACATCAGATGAGGACACTACTCCCCTGAAAGAGTCAGACCTCTATCCAGAAGCAATCCATGGGACATTTATCCGCGAAGTGGAAGGTGAAAAACAAGTGACATTCTTGGATACTGACGGTACTAAATGTCACCTAAAAGTGGGTCTCAATATTCTAGAAGAAGAACTAGTGGTCCTAGGAGACCTACTCAAAGAGAACTTAGACATGTTTGCTTGGTCATATAAAGATCTAAAGGGGATTGATCCCATAGTATTCTACCATCATATTGACCTAGAGCCTGATGCCAAACCTGTAAGGCAAAGACAAAGGCATATGAATCCTAATATTCTGCTCTGATGAAGGCTGAATTATTGAAACTTCTTGAAACCGAGTTCATTTATCCCGTGGATAACAGTGAATGGGTTTCGCCCATTGTGGTAGTACCCAAGAAGAACGGGAAACTTCGAATATGTGTCGACTTTCGGAAGCTCAATTCGAAGATGAAGAAGGATCATTTCCCTATCACTTTTACAGACCGATTGTTTGACACACAGTGGCAGGCCATGAGCTATATTCCCTTTTGGATGGATTCAGCAGATATAACCAAGTCCAAATCGCAAAAGAGGACCAATCCAAAACAACCTTCACCACAGAATGGGGGACCTATGCCTATAGAGTGATGCCATTTGGGCTCTGTAATGTTCCTGCCACCTTCCAACAAGTAATGATGACTGCCTTCCAGAATCATTTACATGATTTCATTAAGGTGTATATTGATGACTTTTGTGTCTATAGTTTGATCCGTGAGCATTGGGGACACCTAGAGAAATGGTTTGACAGATGCCAAGAGTATGGGATTTCTCTCAACCCCGATAAATGTGTCTTTGATGTCTCATCAGGAGTTCTTCTGGGCCATATTGTATCTGCACAAGGGATTGCAACAGACCTGGCGAAGATTGAGAAGATTGCCGCTTTGACAGCATCAACAAACCTCAAGCAATTGAGAGGATTTCTTGGCCATGTGGGCTACTATAGAAGATTTATTGCATATTTTGCAACCAAGGCAGCCCCTCTGCACAAGCTCCTAAGAAAAGATGCGGATTTTCTTTGGACTGATGATTGTGAAAAAGCCTTTAATACCCTAAAATAGTGCCTTATCCAAGCACTTGTCTTACAGCGTCCTGACTGGATGAAGGAGTTTCATGTGCACACAGATGCATCAGTTGAAGGGCTAGGTGTTGTTCTATATCAAAAGGGCCCCTCTAAATTAGATCAACCAATATATTATGCAAGCTGAAAGGTCACTGATAGGGAACGGAATTACACAGTGATAAATCTTGAGTGCTTGGCAATAGTATTTGCACTGGAGAAGTTTTGACACTATTTATTGTCAATGCATTTTAAGTTCTATGTGGATCATGAAGCCCTATCCTTCCTGATGAACAAAGCAGATGTCAAAGGACGACTGATGAGATGGTTGCTCCTCTTCCAAGAGTTTGATTTTGAAGTGGTCACTAAGCCTGGCCATTCCCATGTCCTAACCGATCATCTATCACGGATCCCTCAAACAGAAGAAGAGGAACAGGATGATCCAGATCTTCCTGATGCTTCTTTGTTTCTAGTTGAAACAGTTACTCCCTTATATGTAGACATAGCCAACCTTCTGGCAACTCAACAGTATCCTCCTAGCATCTCAAGCCATGAGAAGAAGAAGGTTCTGTTAGAATCAACCCCCTACACTTTGCTAGGCAGTGCACTGTACAAGAGAGGCAAAGATGAAGTGCTATGAAGATGTGTTGTAGGGGATGAAATCGGCATAGTATTGAAAGCATGCCATGATGAACCACGTGGTGGACGCTTCTCTTGGCTATCATAGGAGAAGCGATAGCCAGGAAGGCTCTGTTAGCAGGATACTAATGGCTGACCCTCCACAAGGATGCACATGACTACTGTAAGAGATGTGATGCTTGTCAGCGAATGGGGAAACCCACCAAAACAAGTGCCATGCTACTACAACCCATTCTTTCCCTAAAGCCGTTCGAGAAGTGGGGGATTGATTTTGTGGGTCCCATTGATCCACCCACCAGATGGAAGCAGAACAGATACATCTTAGTATGTACGGATTATGTCACAAAGTGGTGTAAACCTAAAGCTCTAAAGCAGGACAATGGTAACAGTGTAGCCCTGTTCATGTACGAAAATATTATCACCCGTTTACATCAAAGGCCGAGTGGGCGAGGGAAACCAACCTATCATGGTGGACACAAGAGTAACACACAACTTCATGACACCAGGGTGTGCAACAAAACATGGATTAAAACTATCGAAGGCCCTAGAGGGATTAACAGTAACATTCACACAAGGAGAAGCCAAGAAAGTAAAACAAGTCTTTGCAGTCCAAGTGGAAGCCGAGAAGTGGAAAGCAAAACTCAACTTCTTAGTAATCCCCATGGATGATTTTGAAGTGATATTGGGCTTGGAATTCTATGACAAATATGTCATTGCAATGTTTGGTAAAGGTGTGAATGAAATGATGCTAGATATGCAAGGAGAAGGCGTCAGAGTACCATGTGAAAGAATGCAACTGCCTGGCAGGACCCCAATCAAAGTGCAAATGAAGGAGAATAAGCCAGGAGTATCATGCCAAACAGCGAAACCAACTACAACCCAACCAAGGGGCCAGACCCAAAATGCATCGGTCTAAGGGACCGTTATCAGGCCACGTATCATGACATGCAGTGCCAAGCAAGTCGAAAAATCAGTCAAGCAAGGAGATATGGTCTATCTGTGTATGATCCGACCAATTGAAGAAGAAGAAAATGGCAAGAAACCCAAGCAATAGAATAGGAACGCAGAGGTGGCAGAAATACTTGAAGAATTCAAAGATGTAATGCCAGCCGAGCTACCCAAGGGTCTACCACCCAGGCGAGATGTGGATCAAAAAATTGAGTTGATCCCAGGGTCTACCCCACCGGCCCGAGCTCCCTATCGCATGAACCACACTGAGCTCATGGAATTGAAGAAGCAACTACATGAACTAGAAGAACAAGGATTCATTCGCCCTAGCAAATCCCCCTTTGGTGCCCCAGTGTTATTTGTAAAGAAGAAGGATGGGGGACTTAGACTCTACGTAGATTATAGGGCCCTTAACAAAATCACCATAAAAAACAAATACCCCATGCCCCTAGTGGAAGACCTCTTAGATAGACTGCACGGGGCCAAGTACTTCAGCCGTATTGATCTTAGATCAGGATACCACCAAATCTGCATAACCGAAGAAGATATCCCAAAAATAGCCTTCCGTACCCGATATGGTAGTTTTGAGTGGTTAGTATTCGGATTCGGCCTAAGCAATGGGCCAGGCACATTCTGTGGCCTCATGGATGGAATCTTTAGACCGGAGATAGATATCTTTGTCATTATCTACATAGATGACCTCCTAGTCTACAGCAAGACCCTAGAAGAGCACAAGCAGCACTTACGCCGAGTTTTTTAGAAATTGCAGCAGCATCAGCTATATGCCAAGCTAGAAAAATGTGAGTTCGCAGTGAAAGAGTTGGAGTTCTTGGGCTTTATTGTAGGAGCAGATGGAAGGAAGCTGTCTAAAGATGGCCTGTACTGAAAACTGTAAGAGAAGTGCGGGAGTTCCTCGGCTTCACAGTATTTTGTCGGAGGTTCATCAAAGATTACAACCTCATCACTGCCCCCCTCTCCCACCTCACCAAAGAAGATCACTCTTTTACATGGGGGAATGCGCAACAGGAAGCCTTTGAGCAGATGAAGAAGTGCATGAGCCAAACTCCTGTCCTAAGGGTGCCGAATTTCACCAAACCCTTTGAAATCTCTACACATGCATCTGACTACGGCATAGGAGGTGTATTGGTACAAGAAGGTCACCCCATTGCTTATGAGTCAAAGAAATTTAGCGATGATGAAACAAGGTGGAGCACACATGAGAAGGAAATGTTGGCAGTCATCTACTGCCTTAGAAAGTGGAAGCACTATGTTCAAGACAAGCATACAATAGTCTTCACCAACAATATCTCCCTCAAATACTTCCAATCTCAACCCAAGTTATCGGCAAAGCAAGCCCGCTGGCTAGACTTCCTAGCCGAATTCGACCTAGAGATTAAGCACGAGCCTGGCTCCTGCCTTGAGCCGGAAAGCTGACCTGAAAGTTGTCAGTGTGGTCAGCAACAACTTCATAGAACTCGTCAAAGAGGCCCTAGAGCAAGACCAAGAAATGCACAAGATAATCAAAGATGTGGAAGCAGAGAAGACCCCACATGGAATGTACACCTTAGAGGAGGGTATCCTATTTTTAGGCAAGAGATTGTATATCCCCAACAATGTGGAGTTGAAGAAACTCATCCTACATGAGATACATGATGGCAAGATTGAAGGCCACAAAGGGCAAAGCAAAACCTTGGAGGCCCTTAGGAAGCAGTTCTTCTAGCCAAATATGAAGGAAGAAGTGATAGACTATATCAAAACTTGCCCCACTTGCCAAATGGTCAAAGCACCACAATCAAGACTAGCAGAACTACTACAACCATTACCAGTACCCAACCGCCCATGGGATGTCATTAGCATGGACTTCATTGTGGAACTACCTAAGTCCCATGGGTACACAATCATCTTTGTAGTGGTGGACTATTTTTCCAAACAGGCACACTTCATCCCAGCCAAACCACCATTGAATGCCAAGGAGGTAGCACGCCTCTTCTTCACACATGTATTCAAACTTCATGGCTTACCACTGGCCATTGTATCAGATAGAGATGGAAGATTCATGAGCAACATGTGGAAGGAACTTTTCAAGACCCTGGAAACACAATTAAGATTCTCATCATCCTTCCACCCAGAGACAGATGGACAAATAGAACGAGTCAACCAAGGCATTGAAGATTATCTCTGGAGCTATGCCCGAGTGGACCAAAAAGATTGGGCCTTGTACCTTGATGTCTTGGAATTCCACTATAATAGCTCCATCCACTTGGCAACAGGGTACACCCCCTTCGAGTTAGCCACAGGAAAAGAAGTCATTACCCCACTGGATTTAGCATCCGGAGCGGCCAAAGCGGAAGATCAAGATGCAGAAGAATTCTTGAAGAAATGGAGAGACCGCAATGCAGCAGCTAAGCAAAGCCTCGAGTAGAGCAAGATCACCATGACGGAGCAAGCAAACAAGAAGAGAAAGGCTGTACTATTCGCAAAAGGAGACATGATCCTAGTTAGCTCCAAGAACATGTCACTTCCCAAAAACATGACCCCCAAGTGCAATCACCGATACTATGGACCCTACCGAATCACTCAAGTGCTGAACGAAGTCACCTACAAACTGGACCTGCCAGACAGTGTTTGTGTTCATAATGCATTTCATGCTCGTTTTCTACGCAAGTTCTATCCAAACAACCAATGGGGACGGCGCGTACAAATGCTCCATTCCAATGGTCCCTTCGAAGTAGAATCCTTCCTCTGATGCCGGGAACAAAGAGGCTTCCCCGAATACCTCACCAAGTGGCGCGGGAGTCCACTCAAGGAGGCCACTTGGATCTCAAAAGCGGAGGCCCGCGAACACGGAAAGGATGCCTTCGCCCTTTGGCTAGAGGAGGACCCCCCTGCCCCTTCTAGCGACCCTTGAGCCTCTCCAGAAAACCCAAAAATAAGGCGGTTCTCAACCATAGACCCCAAACATGCCTCCACTCCTCAAATGTAATCGAGTCGAGGGTGGAATTGCATGGTAACAATCAGCAAATAACTCCAAAAGAAACAAAGCCCCAACTTTCCAAGTTTAGATGGGTAGACACTGAACAGCTTGCTAGAAAAGGCTGTGTTAAGACCCCCAAGTGCTAGTGCAGCAGACACTAGTCTAATAGTATAGACTGTGTTAAGACCCCGCGGTCCCCTTAGACCGGCAGACACTGACCAGCTTGCTAGGAAAAGCTGTGTTAAGACCCCGGATGAGTCAAAATAACAAACGCTACCCTTAGATTGCTGAGGACAGCAATCTAGTAAGCCGGGGTGAGTGTAAGGGCTTTGTAGCTATACCATGCCGTTGCTACCAAATGCACCTATATAGGGAGTAGTAGTGAAAGCCTTGCCTTGTTTCCACTCTACGTGTGATTCCCTATACCCAGTGGTGAACCCTCTTATGTGTGGCATCACGAGGGTGTAGTCCTGGGATGTGTCTATGTTGTCCCGCTTTTTGGATTGAATAATACAAGAGTATACATTGAGCTCATATATCGTGTTACCTTTCTGTGCCGTGTTGAGTGCGTAACGAGTGCAGGTTCATCACACATTTACCCTTCCCCCCCAAATCTACTACCCCCACCCCCCCCACATTTACCCTTTCCCCCCAAATGTACTACCCTCCCCCCCCCCCACATTTACCCTTCCCTCCCAAATCTACTACCCCTAACCCACTATTTACCACCACCCCTCATTTTTCCCCCCTAACTCCATATTTATCCCCCCCCCCCACTATTCACCCCCTACCACTTTTACCCCCCCTCCACCACTTTTCCCTACCCCCCCATTTCACCCCACTTCCCTCTATTTACCCCACCCACCTGTACCCCATGTTCCTATGCTCGTGCCTTTGTGTGTGCGTGTGTTCGTGTGATGTCACGTGGGAGCCCCTCTCGTGTTGGGTGCCTGGTTCATATACGACTTTGTAGGACTTTTTCAGCGTGTATTCACATGCGAGAACGCTCGTTCGCCTTGTTCGTGCGGTGGTGTGTTGCAGTCAGCCGTTCACACGCAGTCATCCTCCGTTGTTCACACGCAGCTCGGGTACCAACTTTTAATTTCAAAACCCAAAAATCACATTTTAAAAAAACACATTAAAATAAACATAAAACACTAAAAAACTTCAAAAATTCATTAAATTTTATTTCAAATCCAAATAAATTACAAACAAATTCCTAAAAAATTTCCAACATTGCTAAAATCATTTGTAATATTTTTTAAAGTGGAAATTCAGAAAAATAAATTGTAGAAAATTCAAAACTTCAAAATTCTTTCAAAAATACATGCAAAATGAGTAAAACTCATTAAAAATTAGTAAAAATTCAAAAATATTTCCAAAAAAATTTCAAAAAATTCACAAATTCCCTTGCCCCTTTTGCCAATAATTTCTCAATTGGAAATGCTTCCATAAATGGCTAAAGTATTATTTTAAGCCAAAACCCTAAATTTAATACCTCATCTCATGAAATTTCATTTTAAATTCCAAAAATCAGCTGAAAAATCATGGATAAATTCCAACACATTGTTGACACTTGTGTTGGATTGTTGAAATTCTACCCTTACACTTCACAACATATTCATGTGTCCTATATCTCGTTTTAATCATTAAAAAGGGAAAAAAAAGAAGAAAAAAGAACAAAAAAACAAAAAAAAACCAAACAATATACAAAATACAAACACACCTAAATTATATATATTTTTAAAAAAATAAATAATCAAAAATCAAACTAAAACAAAAATGCTAAGGTACTTTATTGTTCCAGTCACTCAGTGGTTTTTGCTTTTTTGACTAGATTCCTTGCATTTGGGACTACTCAGTGCGCCTTCAGTCTTTTGCATACACACCCCTACCAGGTATTTATTTTTTAGCTTTATCTATTTTGGTCATCCCTTAACCAGTGTTAATTGTTAAAATGAACTTTATTCACCCACTTTTTCACACGCGTTCGCGCTAAACACACATTTTTCTACTAATTTAAAAATAAACCAATCGTCACAAAAAAGCACGCACTTGCAAAAAAGTACTCCACATCACCATTAATTTTTAATTAATGAATATGCATTTAGAGACCCCATTCTAGGTATCGTAGTCCGAGTTTCATTAAAGCACCATTTCACATTAAAAATTTGTAACTAACAATTTAAAAATGCACTTTTTTCTCCCTTTTAAAATAAACATGCTTTGTGGGATGGGCACGTAAAGTCATTTAAGCTGAAATTGTTGGTCAAAGTTATGGTTAGGTCTTGATTAGATTCTTAAGGTATAATGGTTTGCTTGTGTGATATGATTACAGGTGTGGTCTGTAGTTTTTCTTCTTTTTTGCCTGATACGGGGTCTTGGGTACCTGTTTGTTGCATCGCATGAAGTTTTGGGTCGCATATGTATAGAGATCATGCTGAATTTTTTCTAGGATGTGAGTTTTTTGGGGTGGTAAATTGATTAGTTACGTCTATGTGTGTACTTCTTTTGATCGATTTCTTTTTTATAGCCATTTGGTTGTTTTACAAACATTCTTTGTAATTTTCTGTGTTTGTGGTGTGTGTGTGTTTTCCATCTAAATGGTGCCTCACGCTCCTCCTCCTATCCAATATGTCCCATTGATCAGTAGGGATTATTCTTCCCTACTGGCTTTTGAGCCTATAATGAAAGCAGAACTTGCAACTTTCGTGGCTGCTTCACTCCCATTGATTCCAGACGATCCATCCCTGTGTGATGAGTTTCTTGCATCATACAGTAAGAAATCGGGCTTGGTTCGTGGTGCTTCCATGGTATTAACACCTAGAGGGTTAGGGAAGGCTTTGTCTCTTCCCTACAAAGGAGAACCCTTTGTTACAGCTAGACAATTATTCTCCAATGATGAGATTCTCAAGCTGTTACAGAAGCAAAACAAAGAGGTTCTAGATGTCAAGAAAGTGATTAACACTTCAGGAGTGTCTTTTTCCATGATCATTGATCCTCTTTGGAAGTTAGTCTGCCAATTCCTCCAAGACAGGTTTATGCCTATCAAAACACCATCTCATTATTTTTCTGAGGAACTCTTCACAGCTTCCAGGATGGTGTTAAAAGGGGTTGCCATTGACTGGAATACTTACCTGCTTACAAAGATGGACCAACATTTTGTCAAAGTGACCAGAGAGAATGTTACAAATGTCACTTATGGTTCATTTTTATATGCTTTCTTGACATAATCAGGCCTTAAGAAGGGTGTGCTTCTTCCTCCTCCATCTAATCCAGTACTTCCCCCTCCACCTTCAGAGGATTCCGAGCCTATTGACATAGAGGATCTTGATTCCCCTCCTCCATTGCTCATTCAGCGGAAGCGCTTGAAGCGTGGGGCAGATAAAACTCCCCCAGTCATTCCTTCAATACAAGTTCCTACTACTTCTGGCAGTGACCTCCTTGCCTACCTCACATGCAACAATTTATTCAGGGCATATAGAGAGGGTTCTTTGGAAATATCAGTTCCTTCACTGAACAGTTTAGTGTCATGAGATGCTATTTCATTCCTTTGTAATGACATCCAAAGTTCGATTAAACTTTCAGTGACAGCTTGTGTTCAACAGTTATATGCTTCTTTCTATGAAGAATTGATGCAGTCCAAAGACCAGTTACATAAGGCAACTATCGAGTTAACCTCTGCTAAAGATACTCTTGCTGATCTATTTAAGCAGATGGAGTAGCAGATCCAAATTATTGAGACCCAAAGAGAAGAAATATCTTCTTTGAAGATTCAATTAACAAAAGCTCAATCAGAGGTCACTAAAGTCTTGGAAGAGAAAGATAAAATGTCCAAAGAAGCTCAAGAGTTTCAGACTCTTTTAGATGCAAAACTGTCAGCTTTGCAGACTGCTCATAATACATTGGAATCCCAAGCTTCCCAGATTAAGCAGTTTGCAAGACCAACTGGCACAGTCACGATCCATTCCTCCAAGCCCAAATGTTCCTATGATTCCTTCTATATCTCAGTAGGACTTGGCAGTTCTCCAGAGACAAGCCACATTGTGTCCGTTGTTTCAAGAAAAAGTGGTAAGATTACAGTCTAGGATGGATTTGTTATGGTCTACATTTGAGCATTTTCAGGAGTATGTTCCTCCAAACTATTCCTTCTTTGTCCACTATCAGTTGTAGAATTTGGTCTTCTATATGAAGCTTTCAACAATGGATCTTCCTCTTCCAGAGAATGGTTGGAGTGGGGCTTGGTCTTCTTATTTGCTGACGGAAGTTGTCCGTATGATTTTTGAAGATTCTATGATGACGAATACCATGTTGCTATCTTACATGTATCTACGAGGTAATTTGTTGATTCCAGATGATGTAGATTAGGCTTGGTATGTGGAGGATGTGGATTTGCAAGCTACCTTATATGTCAACTATTTGGAGTTGAGGATAGATGACATGTTCTAGTGTTATTCTTCTAAAGTGGCTACTTGCCCTAATACTTTATGGCATTCAATGATTGATTCTGTGGTCCTAAACTAACGTCAAAATACATCTTCTACTTATGTGTAGAGCACTAACCATGGATATCCTCGCTTATCTTTCCAAGAACCATCCATTTGATTCATCCTTCTTTGATGCCTACCAGAGACGATCTGTCTTAGGTCCCTCTGTTCCTAGCCTATTGTACTATCAACAAATGGCCCATCGCTATGATATTTATCTTTCTCTTTATCAATCCAACTCAGCAGCTGTCTTACCTCTTCTTTTCCAACCTCAGGGTTTTCCTCAAATTCCTATATTTACCTATTGTTCTTTCATTGAAGATCAAGTTTTTTCCCCTTCTCCGCCATGCCCTTCTCCATCTATCCATATACCTTCTACTTTTCATGCTTATCAATTGACACCTTCCCTAACTGATTCACTTAAATTTTCAGTCACTCCTTCTTTAGCTTATTCCTCCTTTTATGATTTTTCCTACCCATCTCTTCATCCTCTTTTACTTATTCCACTTTCATCTCCCGCCACTTCTATTTCTCAACCCCCTCAGTTGGTTAGTGGGTACAAAGGATTTGATCAGCAGTTTCTGAGAAGACGAGGATGGAGCTCGACTGATTCTCTCACGCGACCATGGATTAACTGGCCATTAATTCCAGGGGACTGGAAAACTGCTAGTCAAGCATACCAAAATTGCCTCCATTTTGCTCACTAATATTCACAATATCTAGATCCTTTAGTGAGATTGACAGCTCATTTTGCTTAGTATCTAGCATATATGCACAGACATTCCCATAACGATCAAAAGGCCATTCCAAAGCTTTGTATCAATGTCAATGTGAACATTGATTCCCAATAGTTGGATGTCCCATATTTTCATGCCCTATGTCTACCTAGCAAATACCTTGTTTTGCTAGAATGGATGTGCTGCCCTCAGTTCTTTCAAAATCCTCCCAAGACATTTGTGGATGAGTCCTTCTCCATGGGTTGTTTTCGAAACCATCAAGCCTTCAAAAGGGATCACCTTCATTGATGCCTTTGCAATGTATTTTGGATGATTCTTAATGATAAATCTCTCTTTTTGGAGGTGTCATTCAGATGGTTGTGTTTAGTATTTGTGTTGTGGGTTAATCTTATGTGATGAGTTCGTGCTGGTTGAATAATTTGTTCGAGAGCTCTTTTCAACTATTGATGGTGTGTAAAATATTACACGGCGCAGCGAACAGAATCTAAGAAAGAGATAGAGAATACACAACAGATAAGAGGAGAATCAGTAAATTCTTTAACTTCAAACAACTAATACAAAGATGGCTCTATCCACCCGTGCGCTTCCACTGTGTGAAGCTTAGATGGCGATCTAGACAGAAGATAGGTGAAGAGCTTAAGGCTAGCTAGAACAACAACTTTGACTGGGTGAAAGATGAGTGAGAGATGGTTGTGAAGGGGTTTAGCTTTTATAGCCCGCGAAGGTCGTTAGGCCGGCCTGCTGATCGACCTACCATATGAGCCTCCACTAGTCGGACAGGGAATATTCCCTTTACCATCGGGTGCAACTCCCTTACACCGCAACTCGATGCAATGTGCCTCGAGTTGCTACCAGCTTAACCACTCCGTGGGTCTAACCCAAAGATTAGACCCACAACAGTCACCTTTTTTCCATCCTGTCACATAGACCTCATCTGATATACAAGTCAGGACTCAACCAATGTCCGGGCTCACATTTGGCTTCTCCTCATAATGGGGGCCTTACAATTTTGAGCACCATGGATCATTGGTAGCACCTAATGAGGGTGGGGCATTGATCATATCTAACATGGTGATGGTGGATAGAAAGCCTACAATGGAAAGTTGAAGAACCTCTTATATCCTTTACAAAATTTTTATGACTTTTTATTGATTATCAGATGAGTTAATGAATAACGAAGTTTTCCTTTAGTAGTATTTTTTCTAGAGATACAGGTGATAAGTTGGAGTCGTGGTTTGGAGAGATTATTGAAGATATTGAAGAAGATAAAATTGATCTCTTTAGTGAACTTATATTCTTCTTTTCCTTAGGTCGCGAGGATGCTTCCTTTCTAAGTGTGGGGATATGTTGAGAGTGGAAAAAGATTGAATTTTTGACTGATTTTTGTTGTTTTTGAGGTCTAAATGATTGATTTTTTATGGATTTAGAGTGATGTATGGTTGTTAATGGAAAATTTTTAGAGTGTTTTTGATGATATTGATTATGTTTTGGAAGGTTATGATGATTTTAGTAGAAATATGAGGCTCTGTGATGTTCTGATAGGTTCTGTTGAGGTTTTGATTTGGTTCTGTATACGTTCTGTATAGCTTCTATTTTGTTCTGATTTTCTTCTGTATGAAGCATGGATTGATGATTGATGAAGATTTAAATCTTTTGAAAGCTTATTGAATAGTTTTTGATAGTTTTGAATGGTTTTAGTATGAATTATGAGGATTTGATGTTCTTTGATGACCTTCTATAACCCTTGTAAACCTTCTGTAGAGCCTCTATATCTGCTCTGTCTCTATTTTGTATCTGCTCTGTTCTTGTTCTGTACTGTTCTGTAGATCTTCTATAAGTGTTTTTAGAAAGTATGTGTGACTTTGGAAAAGTTTTCTAACTTTTGGAAAGGATGAATCTAAGTTCAAAAGAGCTCAAACAAATGGAAGAAGCAGCCTAAAGACTGAAGATAAGACTGGAGTGACAATGACAGTAGTGAGCTATGAAGAGACACTGTAGTGGCTCTGGTGCGTCTTCACATTAGACATGTCTCTTGGGAGGTGTATCCACTACCTAAGAAGGATTATTGAGAGTCATTATAGAGTATTGTAGTGAGGAGACGATGTACTATTGAGAGAGAGAGAGAGAGAGAGAGCCAGAGATAGCCAATTCTATCAAAACAGTTTAACTATATATGAGAGATTAAGAGAGAAAACTATGAAGACATTGAAGATGAATACTACGTGATTGATTTCCATTCAAAAATGGTGTATTATTTTATGTTCCTTGTTCTATTGATGGATTCTATGAATATGTTGAAGATTATGGTTGATTCTATTAAATCTGTGGGAGATATTTACTATGATGCTACATGAAGATTTGGTGTTTTCTTTGTTTTGGTCATCAAAAGAATGAAATGAAAGCTTGTTGATGTTACAAGATAGATTTTCTTCCAGTAGAATCCCTTTTTCCTTGGTGTTCCTCTTGGGGCTCCAAATGGCCAGACCTTTATACAAGCTGCTGATTGTCTTTGAATGGACTGAAGCATGCCAACGAGCATATGAAGAGTTGAAGAAGGCTCTAACCACAGCACAAATTATGCGAGCCCCAGATTGAACCATTACCTTCCACGTGCATATCGATGCTTCTAAACTTGCTGTGGGGGAAATGTTGTGCCAACCTAGTGAACACAACCTAGACTATCCACTGAGCTTTGCTAGCAAACAACTCACTGAGACGGAAATGAACTACTCAATGACAGAAAGAGAGGGCTTGGCCATGGTGTTTGCTGTGAAGAAGTTCTGGCATTATCTATTGGCTACACCCTTTACCTTTTTCGTGGACCATCAAGCCTTGCTATATCTAGTGAATAAACCTTGCGCTACAAGACCCATAGCTCGGTGGCTCCTTCTACTTTTGGAGTTTGACTTCTCCATGGTTGTACAGAAGGGAAAATAGCACTACATGGCTGACCATATGTTACACATCCCCACATGAGAAGCCGCTGGAGAAGGCCTTGCCAATGAATTGCAGACGACCCTTCTCTTTAACCTTTCCAGTGAGAGAGATTTATTCAAGGCTGATCTAACACCATATTGAGCAGATGACATAGTCCAAGTGCTTGAGCACGAACTACCTGAGCAACCGATAGAGAAGGCAAGACTTAGATGACTCATTCTCAAGATCCAACCCTACCAGTTGATAGCAGGCCAGCTGTATCGCTTAGGGCAAGATGGATTGTTGTGCAAATGCATGTGCGAGCATGAGATGCACGACGTACTCTCAGAGGCACACATCGAAATTGTTGGTGGATACTTTAGCGAAGACACGACGGCTCACAAGGTGTTGCAGTCTCAATTATGGTGGCCAATGCTATTTCGTGATGTAGCACGATTTTTTAAGCATTATGACGAGTGTCAGAGCGTACAAAGGTCCCGATTCGCAAGGATCAAATGGAGTTGACCCCAATCATTGCACGACAACCCTTTTTGAAAAATGGAAAATTGACTTCATAGGACCCATCAGCTCCGGTACACAGTATTTGCCACAGGCCAAATACATCATTGTGGCCACAAACTACATAACGAAATGGGCAGAGACGAGAGCAACATGAAAGAACGATGCTCGAATGACTGCCAAGTTCTTGTGGGAGTAGGTAATCTCACAATTCGGTTGCCCCATCGAACTAGTCTATGACCAAGGCACACACTTCATCAATGAAGTGATAGCGCATCTCCTATCCACCTTCCTAATTATCCGTCGGAAATCCTCTCCATACTACCCTCAAGCAAACGGCTAGGCAGAATCCACAAATAAGATTCTTATCAATGCCCTGACCAAGGTAGTATCTGCCTCGCGCAGTGACTGGGATAACAAGCTAATGGCAGCCTTGTGGGCTTACCGCACAGCTTATAAAATAGCTGTTGGCCAGACCGCCTTTAGGTTGACCTACGGAATCAAAGCAATTCTCCCTATAGAATTCTTTGTGCCTAGCTTGAGAATAGCACTTCAGGAACGATGGGAAGGAAAGGAGGCATGGACGCAATACCTAGTTGAACTCGAACGCCTCTCAGAGACTCGCCTTCTAGCCACTCATACGCTCATATGTGAGAAGGCATGACGCAAGAGCTGGTTTGACAAGCACATCAAGCAACGCAACTTCGAACAAGGAGATTTAGTGCTCCTATACTCAGTTAAGGGGCATAAGCAAAAAATAAAGTTTAGAGGTCTTGGACCTTTCAAAGTTCATGCAAACAGCCAAACGGGCAATGTCGAGCTCGAGACTTTAGACGGCGAGGGAATAGGCTTCTTCAATGGCAGTCGTGTCAAGAAGTACTACCCTCCCACGCATCTTTTGCATAAGCCACCAATGTTGGAACCGCCTGTCAAAAAACGAGCCGCCCCCACAATCATTGAAATCGATGATGAGGATGAGAAAGCCATAGACCCCGCATACCTACACATCACGGTCACTGCCAAGTGAACATGCGCCTTCAATGCCTTGATCGATGAGGGAGTAGACTTCAATGTCTTGACTCACGATCATTGGACCCAACTTGAAAAACCACCATCAGCCCACTAATGCCAAATTAAGCCCATATGGAAGCCACTCATATGCACTTCTTGGCAAGTGCAGAGCCACCGTTTCTATCGAGTCTGAGACTATACCAATGATCTTCTACGTATTGCCAAACGCCAAAGACGCAGGCACAAAGTCACTGCTAGGGTGAACCTTCAAAAATAAAACTCATTGCAACGTTGATTATAAGTTACAGTGCATCCACCTCGCCATAGGCAACGTTCACATTATTACAACTTTCAGCAAGGGCTGCGCGACCTCATCACAGTCCATAAGGCCACCGGTAGAAGTATTAGAAGCCAAATCTAAGGAGGGGGTAATGCTCAGCCACCATCCATTAATTCTCAAGAACCGTTGCTCATAGCAGAAAAAGCTAAGGAACAACAGCCTAGGTTTCAATGGAAGCCTAAACAACTGCAACCGCCGCCTTAGGAGTCGACGCACACATCCTCATAAGACCCGAAACTCTAAACCTAGAAAACCAAGGCGCAGTCTCATAGAAATCGATGCATGATCAAGAAAAGATGAGTCCCTAAATCCCTATTGCATGCTGATGGGACCTGAAACAGGCCGGCACTGGCTCATGCACTAACCGGACCTCTATCATGCGCTCAACAAACCCACGGCCTCGCGGCTAGGAGCGTGGATGACACATATATCATCTTCCTAAACATCTTACATTTGTATCACGTCTCGTAGTCCAACTCTAACCCAATTAACACTCCTCGGAGGGAGTCCCAGCACATTGCCAAATAGCACGAAGCACAAACATAGGAGGTCCTCCCACGGCTGACTGCCACTACCTCACTGCGACTCTCCTACACCTTGGGGATTGGCCCCTCGATGCGTCGCTAAACATATATAACATACAAATACAAACTTATCTTTTTTATGATTCGCATATTTCCAGGAGATATACCATGCTGCCTCACTTGCTTTCCCCTTAGACCCAACGCCTAGCCTACAGCTTGGACAACCTTACTCACTCAACGTTGGTCATGTTTCTAGAAAACAATTGCCATGCATCCAGGAGGTATTGTCAGATACTTTTTATCACTCATGCTTCATGCAAATTGTGAATTTCCACGTGCTCAAACAATTAAGAAAATCAGCATTGGTGCACATGTGGAAAACATTTCCTTCAATGAATTTAACTATCGCTCGTATACGGCGTTGCATGAACCTAGCACCGAGAAACCCTCGTGCTACTAGGTTCTTAATTTTTAAATATCGACCAACCTAAATGGTATGCACAGAAACTAGCAAGCTTTTCATCATTTCATTCAGCATTTAAACACTTTTCATACACTCTACCCCCGCATCCGTTTAGGTTGTGCATCGTTGACTGGTTTAGGGTTTATTTTCCACATTTTTATTGTATAAAAAGCCATAAAAACTCACTAGAATATAAAGGTAGGGCTGAAATGAGGCTAAACCTTATACTTTAAACCCCCCATACATCCACAAATATGAATCTTATTTTTCCTTAATTTTCGGGACTCAAAATCTATTTTTTCTCTATTTTCCCCTTATTTTTCCTATTTTTCTTGTATTTTTTGCAATATTAAATGACTGAAAATACAAAATGAGTTATAGGCTGTGGCCCTTAGGTTCATTTGCATCAAAACCACAAGTTTAGTTGGTGTGTCTTATTATATTTTCCATTTATATCTCAAAAACACCCGATTTCCCCATATTTTGTGTATTTTACGGATTATGCATAATCATCTCATGGGAACAAGTATTCATGAAGCAAATTGCATAAAAACACCATTTTCCTTTGTAAAAATGAGATTACCATTCTTTGCGGGTTGCGGGTTTTTATTTGCCATATCTCGGGACTGATTATAAGGAGTCGTTTTGTTGTGCTGGATCTGCCAAGCCTCTGTCAAGCTTTTAATCACTTTGTTCAGGAAATGGGTTCCGCGGTCCGACACTAATTCTTTAGGTGGACCAAAACGGCATATTATCTGCTCTAAAAGGAAACTAGCAGATTCTTTAGCATCATCTTTCCTTGTTGCACGTTCTTCTGACCACTTTGTGAAGTAGTCAGTTGCTACAATAATATACCTCTTTTGCGTAGTCGACGACGGAGTAATAGGACCCACAAAGTCTATTCCCCACTTCTCAAATGGAAGTATCGCCATAATAGGAGTGAGTGGTCTTTTCCTATTCTCTCGACTATCATGTCATTGACAAATATCGCATGTCTTAACATACGCGAACGCATCCTGGAAGATGGCAGGCCACCAGTAACCTGCTCTTAAAGCCTTTTGTGCTGTAAGCCGTCCAGCAAAATGGCCTCCGCAAGCGGAATCATGGCACTCTTCCAAAATGAATGGCACCTCGTCAGGCATCACACATCGGCGATAGATGTCATCAACCCCTTGCCGATATAGTGTACCTACGATCAAGGCAAACTTTAATGCCTGCTGCTTAATTTTCCTTCTCTCAGCTTTAGATAGTTCGGATCCAGCCTCTCCTGTCGATAAATAATGTGTTATTGCAGCATACCAGGAGGGAATAGATGCCGTATCTATCCTAAATAACAACTCCATGTCACTTCCTTCAGCCAACAGATTCTTTCGGCTCCCCAAAGTCCACAAGACATTCCACAATACCCTGTAACCTTGGTGGCTTACTCCTGATCTCATAATCAAACTCCTGCAAAGTGATTAACCACTTCACTAGACGATCAGGTGGCTGCAGCTTATTCATCAATAATCGAAGCCCCTCCGCCTTCATATAAATCACAACTTTCTCATAGAGGATATAATGCATGAATTTCTTAGTCCCAAAGACCATCGCCAGACACAATTTCTCCATGTAGGTATAATTGATCTCTAAAATGCCCAATTTCCGACTAGCAAAGGCTATCGGATGATACCATTTTTCTTCCCAAATTTGGGCTAAATAGCAGCTGATACTATGCATGGTGGCTGCTGAAAATATATAGAGCACCTCACCTCTTTTAGGTGCTTTCAAAATAGGTGCTTTTACTAGCTCTTGCTTCACATCCTCGAAAGCTACCTTACAAGGGTCGCTCCATATAAACAAACAGCTAAAGGACAATAGATTTGTAAGCGGCAACGTTCTTTCTGCCAAGGCGTTTATGAATCTACGATAATAACCAACCAAAGACAGAAAGCTATGAACTTCTTTCAGAGTGCGTGGTGGACCCATGGCAACTATGACATTGACCTTCTCGAGATATGTCGCAATTCCTACCGAACTGACCATATGGCCCAGCAAAGAGCCCATAAGGTACACCGAAAACACACTTCTGTGGGTTTAGAGCGATACAAAATTGTCTGCAGCGCTCAAAGCATTTTCTTAAAATGATCAACTACCTTTCTCTCACGGTGGCGGCCCCTAAGTCATCAATAAACACCTTCAACTCTTCAGGGGATATGTCACCGAATGTCTTATCTGCTGTTCGTTGCCACGAACCAGGCGCATTGCATAAACCAAAGGCCATCACATGGTACGCAAAAGTACCAAAGACAGTAATAAAATTTGTTTTCAACTTGTCCTCTTCTGCAATTGCCATCTGGTTGTATCCTGCAAAGCAATCCATAAACGAATATATCTCCCTACCCACTAATTGATCCAAAATCTGGTCAATAAATGGCAATGGGTAGTAATCCTTAACTGTCTGCTTATTCAGCTTCCTAAAATCTACACATAATCAGATTTGATTATTTTTCTTCTTTCTGATAACAACTGGTGAACACCATTCCGTGTGTTGCATAGGAAAAATCAAACCCGCTTTCCGAAGCTTATGTAACTCCTCAAACACCCCGTCCCTCAGTTCGAAAGGCATACGCCTTACTTTCTGACGCACAGGATGACTGCCATCTTTTACAAGAATAGTATGAACAGCCAAGCTGGGAGGAATGCCTCTTAGCTCATCATAACTCCAGGCAAAGATGTCGCGGAATTCTTGAATTAGGGACACATAGTCCTCCCTTTCTGTTGAGCTGAGCATAGAACCTAATTTAATTGGCCGCGAATCATTTGGTGTGCCAAGGTCTAGCTCGATAACATCTGCATCTCTTATACGATCTTGGGCCTCTATCGGCTCGTTCAAAGTGATCTGATAAATGTCTTCCGTGGTAGATCCCTCTTTGGACTCATCACTCAATGATATCTCACTGGCGGATAAATCCTCTAATATCTCCAGTTCTGTGGAAGTTAGAGGAGCTCTCTCACTTTGCGAGGACTCAAGATAGGCATCAATCACCACGCGCTGAGCACCTCTGCCAAATATCAGCCGACCGGCGGGTATATCTACTTGACAATCCGCTTGCAAGATCCAAGGTCGTCCAAGTAATACTTGGTAACTTGGACGCCCTGCAAAACGAATCACCCTGAAGTCCAACAGGCATTCTACATTTGCAACAGTGACATGGACCTTAGTAATGCAACCTTCCGACTGTCTCAAACTATCATCCACCATTCTGAGAATTGTGGAGGTATCTTTCTGGATCGCAAGACCCAACCTTTCCATCAATTCAGAACTCATAATGTTAACAGATGATCCCGTGTCGACAATGGCATAATCTACTAATATCCCATCAACATAGGCTGCAACCCTTGGGCAATGCTTCTCAGCATGCTCGAACCAGTCATCACCAACTCATGCAATACCCAAAGGTTCCACGATATACCTGGTATGCAGGATCTTTCTAAAATCCTTGCGTGCTCTTGGAGAAAGCTTAATAAGCTGTAAAAGATTCACATCCGGCTTGACTTCACAAAGAGAGCTTGCCAAATCGAATTCATGATAGTTCGGTAGAGTTTGCTTTTCACGCCAAACCATCCGCTCTTTAGCTCGCTGAACCGGCTTTATTGCCTCTTTTTTAACTTTCACCTTCTTCCTCGGTGGTTCCTTATCCTTCTTAACATCGGCTTTACTCTCCATGGGCTTCAGAGGTCCCCCTTCCATGGCAGGATCCAGAACTTGCATTCCTTTGTCGCCTTGTTTAGGGTTTCCGTCGACAGGCTTATCCTTATCGACCTCTCTACCCTTTTGACCTCTTGTAAGAACAGCTCGCAAATTAGAGGTTTCAACGTCATTAACGCGCACAACCTCAATCAAACTAACCCCACTACCACTAGGCAGCTCCTCCACTGTAGTCTTTGGTCGTTGAAGTATTTACTTAGGCCCCTCTTCTCGCTGGGAATCATTTCCTTGTGCACGATGATTAATAGGCCCTGGTTGCCGACTACCTCGCTGGAGGGAACTAATCTTACTCCAGCAAGTGGCTGCTAAATGGCCGGATTTTCCACAGATGTCGCACTTGACATTTGGGCAATTTCATGGATAATGTTGCCCACCACACCATTTGCAGCTAAACCTCGAAGGTGCACCCTCATCTGGGTATCTACTTCCTATCAAATTTTGTTGTTTTTTAAGGAAGTTAACATCAACGGCTATTTGTCGATACTGCTCCATAATCATGTCGATATAATGCTTCATCATGTCCTTAACCTCGCCAAGAACATTGGAAGCACTCGACTCGTAGCCTTGATCATTACCCTGTCATTCCATTGGCCTAACAATTCAATTAGGCCCTGGTTGTTGAACCACAAGCATGGTATTAGGATTAACTGCCTGGCTTCCACCATTTGGAGCCATTTGACTGCTCGTAGGCATCGACATGCTAGGGGGAGCTGGTAATAAAGGCACATTCTGCATCATGTTCCCTCTCCCACTAGGATTAGCCATCACTATCCCTTGGCTACTACTGCCATTGGCCGTCGCCATATTATTTCCCAATGCTAGACCCATATTCGAATTGCCTCGAGAGGCATAGGGTGCTTGTAGTCGAGATTCCACTTCTTGTGCTCTTGTAATGGCAGTATCTATATCCCCAAAAGGGACACTACTCAACTGCAACTAGATATTAAAGTCCAAACCATGCAGAAAATATTGCAATTGGGCAACTGCGGGGATAGGAATAGAGGTGTCCAACTTACAGAAAACCTCTTTTAGTTTCTTTGCATAAGCACAAATATCCTCATGTCGTTCTTGGCGGGTTACGTTGAGTACACGCAACCAATATTGCCCACCCCTTTCAGGGGTAAACTCCCTTCAAAAAGCTCCATAAAATGCATCAATATTCAATATGGTTCCGGCTTCTAAACCATGATACCATATGGCAGCTCTTCCTTTGAGAGTCATGTTGAAGAACATCATTAAATGTCCTTCTTCTTGGATCCGACAGTTAAACATCAACTTTTGAAACTCCCTGATATGGAGCTCCGCATCTTCCTCAACTAGCCCATTAAAAATGGGTAGCGGGTAACCTAGAGCCGGCAAATCCGTCGTTCTTGCAGGAATTGCAATAGGCTGCGCCATGACGGAGATTGGATTTGCACTAGAAATAGGGGACGGTGGGGTTACACCTCCTGCACTTGATGTAGAGTGACTTATGGAAGAAAGGGGAGCACTAGAGCTTCCCCCTCCTCCTAACTTACTGCTTGTGGCACCAAGACCACTAGCTCCACTCCCTTGTAAGGGTTCAGCACCGCTATGCTTAGGGGAATACCTCCTAAGAATTTCAGACGTCGCCTAGCTCTTTCGTCTCTCTCTTGTTTTTGGATTTCTACTAGACGATGCTTATCGATGAATAATGGATCAATCTCAGTATCCTTTGGCATAAACTGCTAACCGGTCCCTAGACAACAAGGATTCGAGGACCGCCACTTTTAAGCGGCTCCCGACAGACGCACCACTGATGGAACCTGAAACGGCCCCTCATGCACTAGCCGGACCTCTATCATGCGCTCAACAACCCCACGGCCTCGCGGCCAGGAGCGTGGATGACACATACATCATCTTCCTAAACATCTTGCGTTTGTATCACGTCTCGTAGTCCAACTCTAACCCAATTAACACTCCTCAGAGGGAGTCCCAGCACATTGCCAAATAGCACGAAGCACAAACATAGGAGGTCCTCCCACGGCTGACTGCCACTACCTCACTGTGACTCTCCTACACCTTGGGGATTGGCCCCTCGATGCGTCGCTAAACATATATAACATACGAACACAAACTTATCTCTTTTATGATTTGCATATTTCCAGGAGATATACCATGCTGCCTCACTTACTTTCCCCTTAGATCCAATGCCTAGCCTACAGCTTGGACAACCTTAGTCACTCAACATTGGTCATGTTTCTAGAAAACAATTGTCATGCATCCAGGAGGTATTGTCAGATACTTTTTATCATTCATGCTTCATGCAAATTGTGAATGTCCACGTGCTCAAACAATTAAGAAAATCAACATTGGTGCACATGTGGAAAACATTTCCTTCAATGAATTTAACTATCGCTCGTATACAGCGTTGCATGAACCTAGCACCGAGAAACCCTCGTGCTATTAGGTTCTTAATTTTTAAATATCGACCAACCTAAATGGTATGCATAGAAACCAACAAGATTTTCATCATTTCATTCAGCATTTAAACACTTTTCATACACTCTACCCCCTCACCCGTTTAGGTTGTGCATCGTTGACCGGTTTAGGGTTCATTTTCCACTTTTTTTTTGTATAAAAAGCCATAAAAACTCACCAGAACATAAAGGTAGGGATGAACTAAGGCTAAACCTCATACTTCAAACCCCCCATACATCCACAAACATGAATCTTATTTTTCCTTAATTTTCGGCACTCAAAATCCATTTTTCCCCTATTTTACCCTTATTTTCCCTATTTTTCTTGTATTTTTTGCAATATTAAATGACTAAAAATACAAAATGAGTTATGGGTTGTGGCCCTTAGGTTCATTTGCAGCAAAAACACAAGTTTAGTTGGTGTGTCTTATTATATTTTCCATTTATATCTCAAAAACACCCAATTTTTCCATATTTTGTGTATTTTACAGGTTTTACACTATTAATTTCATCCACAACACTTATGATTTTCTGATATTCTGATCATAGACAGTTGGAAGACATTGCAAACAACATTATTATGCATAATCATCTCATGGGAACAAGTATTCATGAAGCAAATTGCATAAAAACACCATTTTCCTTTGTAAAAATGAGATTACCGTTCTTTGCGGGTTGCGGGTTTTTATTTGCCATATCTCGGGACTGATTTCCAGCCACCACAAATGCTCATAACAGTCCACAATCAGCAACCTTCCTTCCTCTTACACCACGGAGCAATCCGGTCTTCATTGGACAAGCATCCATCATCCATTCTTCTTCTTTCTCTTCACCACATGAATCTGCCTTTAGGGGAGAGAGAGGGAGGAGAGAGAAAGACTGAAATCAGAACTCTTCATAGAGACCACCATTTGATGGGCGAGAGGCGGCGATATGATCAGCACAAGGAGAAGGTAGACAAAGCCAATGATGATTTGTATAGGTTGTGTGTAGCAGGCATGTTGCCTCGCATCCTCCCATGGCGTGATTTTCGGCACCATTTGTTCCTCACGTTTTCTTCTTCTTCTCATACCCACAATTCTTCATATTGTATGCCTTTTGGTTGGGGGGTTACAATTCCCCCAAAGGGTACCCCCCCTTTGGTCCATGTTGTGGCCACCCTTTCAAATCTTGACCAATTCTTAGCCATTTTCCCGTCCGGACTCGGAATTGAGCTCTGAAAAATCCTGAGCATCCGGCTCAGCATCCCGCATTGGCTGGTAACTCGTGTCAACCCGCACGACTATCTAAAAATTTATGAAAAATCAACAAGTGTCGCTCGAGCGCCTTTAAAGCACTTTGACGCTTAAAATCGTCCTAGATCGAGCTGCCGCCTTCAACGTTGAATATTTTTTCCTTGATATTCATAATTTTTAGCTATTTTTAAGCACTTCTCAACAACAAAATTCCGCTCTCACACGCGCAAGGCTACTATGAGGGAAATGCCTAGATATGGATCCCTAAAGCCCACACGGCCAAAGGCACCACTCGTATGCCGCCCTCAAGCTTGATCACCCCAAGTCCCATAGAACCTCAAAACCATAAGCCTCCAGACCCACATCCATCAAGCTCATCCATGCACATGCCCAAGAGAGTTGAACAAGCCTATCGGCCTAAACGACAGACATCGTCACATGAGTCATCACCCGCTAGAGCCAATCCGACTACCCTAATCCATTATGAAGGCAAGAGTCCATCGGACGTCACTGCTACTTCCCCAACCCTAATCCAAGAGGTCCAATCGCAATCTCAAGAACACCCGCAACCACAACTATTCATTGTCAAAGGCTCTAGTGCTATCAAACCCCAACCACCAGCACGTCTTAAACCCTCCTATGAGCAAAAATCATTTTTGACACTAACCTTAGATCTAGTCAAAGATACGGGGGATGATGTAATTGATTGCATTAGATGACTAGATGCTACTTTCAGAGAGCTAGCTCTGAGCTACGACCACTTGGACTTAGGCCTGTTGCCCGAACCCTTTGCAATCAAAGTTCGTACGATGCCTTATTCTTGGGAGACGTTTGAACTTGCCTTCGCAAAAGTAGCTAATCCTCTCTACTGAATTGCTCAAGAGTAAAATCTCCGAAGAGCAAGCCCTCAAACAGTGTCTCATCACGTCATATGATCAGTGAACCACTTCTGCCACCACTGACCACGAAATTGTATAATTATCAAAACTTGTTGATATTGAATCCGTTCTTGAGACACTAGTACGCTCTTAGTTTGCAATGGGAAGTTGAAGGGTGCCAAGTCATGACAAACGCTGAGTAGTGCCGTGCAATCAAAACAGCGCAGTACGATCCCACTTACATCGCGCCAACCTCGTATAAAGTGTTAACCACTCTTCGTGGTAGACCCATGAAAGAGCACATCAAAGAACACCCTTACCTCGATTGCCTATTGACTGAGGAAGAGTTAAATATTGCTAGTCGCGTCGCTTCCGGTGACTTTCTAACAGATGTTCTCACTTACATCACACATATGGGCATTCGACCTTTTGATCTAGACCGTGAAGTTCAGCTAGAGTACAACCCTGATTTCTACACTTGGTTCCTACGCCGGTAACTCCTAGACCCATTGCAGAATGCCCTTAACCTCCTAACCTTCAATCCTAAGAAGGATTCTTCTCGACTTGGAAGGGGAGGGAGGTGAGGCAAATCAAATTAAAACCAAGGAAAATCAAGCAAAATGCAGAACCACATAAACAATGAGTGAGGTAGGAAAAATGGTGAGAACTTTGAAATAAAGGGCAAAAAGTTAAAGTCTGAAGGGAAGATTCTACATTGGATTGGATTTTAATGCTTTCATTCAATAAACATATAGAGTCTTTCTTTTCCAGAAAATTATGACTTTTCCAGTAAATTATTATTTTGAAAGCACTAATGAAAACTTGGGATCATGACAGGAACAAAAGATGTTGCAGCAAGACCGCACCCCCAACGACTTCTGTTCACAGAGGAGGAAAGAACGCAATACCGCATCACCCTTGGAAACTGCGCCTACAACTAGCTTAAGTTTCGAACCATTCATAACATAGAGGGTGTGGTGGCCAAGGAGAAAGCGGCCAAGAGAGTCATCAAGCAGTGCAACCTCACCAAGTACCTTGAGAAAATTGCACAAGAGCCTGATCACACAAAGTGTGTAGAGTTTCTCACGACATACGACCCTGACCAAGAGTGCGGCACTGTGATGTTAAAGACCGTGTTGTACCTCTCACTAAACATCCATTTACTTTTTTATGGCATCACCATTTGGGACATATGTCAGTCACTTGAATAGCTTTTTGCTATTTGAACTATATTCCTGATCAAAATTTTTGTGATCTAGTGATTTGATTCATAGTGGTTTGTTTAATCCTCCAATGCCTACAATTTCATTGGGTGGAGCATTATACTTTGTCACTTTTATAAATGATACCACAAGAATGGTTTTGGCTTATTCTCTTTGCATGAAGAGTGATGTATTGGATGCATTTCAAAAGTTATTGGGCAAGAACCTTAAGTTCTTGCGGACTAATAATGGTGGAGAGAACACCTCGCATGCCTTTACAAACTTTTGTGCAAGCTGTGGTGTCAAGGGAGAGTTTATAGCTCTCGAGAACCTTGATCAAAATGTGGATGATAACCTGAACAAGACCATTCAAGAAAGGGTCTGTAATATGCTCTCTAATATTGGTCTCAGTAATGGATTTTGGGCTAAAGTTGTAAAGACATCAATGTATTTGATCAATAGGTCTCCTATAGCAAGCCATTGGATGACAAGATACTAGAGGAGTTATGGCCTTGGAAAGAGACATAGTTATGATTACTTGCATATTTTTGGCTATGAGGGATTTATGCATATACCCATGGATAAGCGAAATAAGCTCGATCCTAAGTCTAAGGAATGCACATTATTTGAAAATGGAGATTTTCACTTATGGAATCTTGATTCAAAGAAGGTAGTATATAGCCATGATGTTATCTTTAATGAGGATAAAATGCATAAGTAGCTCATTAAAATAATTGAGATTTGCAGAGTAGCGTTTCGAAAAATTGGGCACTCGATACATGGGATAAGTGAAATAAGCTCGATCCTAGGTCTAAGGAATGCACATTATTTGAAAATGGATATTTTCACTTATGGAATATTGATTCAAAGAAGGCAGTATATAGCCATGATGTTATCTTTAATGAGGATAAAATGCATAAGTAGCTCATTAAAATAATTGAGATTCGCAGAGTAGCGTTTCAAAAGGATGGGCACCCGATACATCACTATGATCTTGTTAAGATCCCTATAATCAATACATATTCTGAAAAATCCATCTTTGTTTTTAACTAACAAGATCGAAGATGCATAGGGTAAAGAACTGGGTTTAGTGAATCCCATTTCAAGAAGCTCCTTGATTTGCTTGGCTGCTTCTTCATGCTCACACTTGAACACCTATAAGGTGGCTTATTAATTGGCTTTGAGTTGGGATCCAAATCAATTGGGTGATCTACTACTCTCTTGGGAGGAAATGAAAGAAGCACTTCAAACAAATCCATGTACTTCTCAAGAAGAGCTTTCAAAGCTGAATGATTTGCTGATTTTGTGGATTGATCTTTAACCTATTTATTCAGATGCAAAACAAAGATATGTGAGCACCTTTTGTACTCCTTTTTGAGTTGTTGAATGGTGATAAGATAAAAATCTGATTTACTAGGAATTCTCTATAAATGGATGAGTTGTCCATCAAGGCTAAACTCCATATACAGTTGTGAGAAATCCATAACAATTTTGCCAATGTCATCAGTCAATCACACCTGAGTACAATATCAATGGGCCCCATTTCCAAGGTTATCAGGTTTACTTTTGCTTCATAATTTTCAGCCGAAAACTTATGGGCATATTTGAGTGTTGATTTCTTCTTCACCATTGGTTAATTGAACTCGTATGTGTTGTTGCAAGTCAGTGGGAAGACAATTTACCTTATCCAGAATGGAATTATTCACAAAACTATGTGTACTACCACTATCTTTCAGGATAAACACATACTTCCCATGAATATTATCCTTCATATGAAGTGTATTAGGGCTCTTAGAACTTGTCTAAGCATACATGGAAATGGAACAACTAGTGGTAGCAAGCGGCTCATCATAAGTTCCTCCCGGGTTGAAAGAAATACTTCTACTTAGATCAAAAGGAAGAGAGTCAGTAGGGTCATAAAAATAATCTTGCCAAAATTCTTCCTCAACATGCTCATTTTTAGCAGTAGTTACAAATGCATTGACATCATCAAAGTCATCCTATGAATCCTCAAAGACTAACATGCTATGAACCTTGGCTTTTTCATTTTTATATATACACTTTGTGTCATGATTAGCTATATACTTTTTTCCACATTTGAAGCATAAGGCTTTTTCCTTTCTTTCTTTGTAGAGGTCCATAGGAATAGACTTTGGATTCATATTGACTAAGATAGATTTAGGCTTGTTGTCCCCTTGTTTACAATCTACTCTTGGACTATCAGCTGTCTTGAAATTACTTTGATGTCTTGAAGCATTGAATGATGGGTAAGTTGGCACTCTTAAACTTCCACTTGGTGCATGATTGCTGCCATAAAAATTGCCAACTTGTCCCTATTTTAAACTAGTCCTTAGCTGTCCATAACTAGGCTAAAATGGGGACTCCCTTCTATATTTCCTTCCATAGTGCTCCACAAGCTCAATAGCTTTGAAGAGATTGGTATGGTTTTGCACCATAACATCAGATGATAAAGAAGGTTCTAAACCATACATACACTTATGGAGTTTAGCTTCATCACTAATGCTCTCTACATACATTGTAAGATTGAGGAATTGGTATGTATACTACCGTATTCTTAGGCCTCTAGTCGATACCATCTTCGTACAAATTTCTCATTTTCAAGAGGAGAGACAAAGACCTCAGCCATAAGTGTCTTGAATGCATCCCAATTCTCTACAAGTATGTTCTCTTTTCTTAATGTATCTCCACCAAGTATGCGCAAACCCCTCCAAATGCAAAGATGCAAAATGAATCTTCATATCATCAGTTCTAGGAAATATATCAAAGTAAGATTTCAATTTTGAAATCCATTCCTCTAGATTGGATGGTGAAGATGATTGACCATTGTACTTTGTGAAATTGATCTTATCCTTCAGCTCTCTTTCATGAATGGGTTGCTTTCCCAAAATGGACTGCTCATGAGTATTAGGCATGGAACCCCCAAAATAAGATGGTACTCTCCCAATAGGTAGCTGAGAGCTAGTATGAAACCTTCTCGTTGGTAGAGGGCCTCTAGGAAGTTGGGTATTTAGCCCAAAAGCTTGGGAATTAACACCATTCAAACTGCCCAAATAGTTATCATGCCTTTGTGAAGTCTCACCTACTTTATATTGACTATTGGGAATACCCCTTCATCCAATGATACCATGACCTTGACCATTTTGGTTAGGTGGCTGAAGTGGGATTGAAGGTTCACTATTTGAATGAACTTTCTCCTTAGCTTCCTTGGTTCCCATTTGCATTTGCATCCATTGGGAGAATTGAGCTATTATTTGAGCATTAGATTCTACTAAATTTTCAATTGAAGCCATTGATTGGGTAGTGGAATCCACCAACTTCTCAATGGAAGACTTCGTTTGATTAGTAGACAATACCATCTGCTCCATTCTAGATAACAGCTCCATATGCCTTTGAGCATGCCTATTCTCATGTTCACACATGGTATTATTGGGTGCACTGATTTCCCCTTGCATTTGAGGCTCTTCAGAGCCCTCTTGAGGTGTATTATCCAACATGGAATCTCTGACTTGCTATGCATACTCATCTTGGGCCTTACTCTTTCCTTTAGGACTTGCCATAGTAGTGCAATCCTGTAGTACCCCATGTTAGAAAATTGGCTATAACTTGAGATGGAAAACTCCGATTCCAAAATTTTTTATTCAAATTGAAGCCGACTATGCCCTCTTCAATATGAGCTATAGCACATCATAATAGGTTTAGGACAAAAAATTCTGCAATTCAATCTCTATTTTTTGCCCTCTTCAAGATGAGCTATAGCCCTCTTCAAAATAAAATGGTAGGACATGCTCTCTATACGGGCTCTGAATCATTGGGAGGTGGGCAAAGTTTTCCCTAGGTTGATTGACTGTACCCCTTTGGGATTGAGAGCGGAATTTTGATGCTGAGAAGTGCTTAAAAATAGCTAAAAATTACGAATATCAAGGGAAAAATATTCAACGTCAAAGGCGGCGGCTCGATCTAGGACGATTTTAAGCGTCAAAGTGCTTTAAAGGCCCCCGAGCGACACTTGTTGATTTTTCATAATTTTTAAGACTGTCGTGTGGGTTGATACGAGTTACCGGCCAATGCGGATGCCGAGCCGAATGCCCAGGATTTTCAGAGCTCAATTCGGAGTTCGGACGGGGAAATGGCCACAAAGTGGGCAAGATTTGAAAAGGTGGACATGAGTTGGGCCAAATGGTAAGTGACCTTTGGGAGGGCCTTGGGCATTTTATGCAAAATCAAATCATGGCATCAAAGGAGAGGATGAAAAAACGTGAGGAGGCGCCAACAAGAGGCACCGAAATTTGTGCCATATGCTTGAGGATGCAATCTCCAACCTGAAAGTAACCATACCAATTGATCATGGGCCTTCAATCCCCCCTGGATGCTGGTCATATCGCCGTGCTTCGCTCCTCCAATGGCGGTCTCTATGAAGAACTCTAATTTCAGTATTTCTCTCTCCTCTCTCTCTCTCCTCTAAGGGCAGATTCATGTGGTGAAGAAGAAGAAGAGGAATGGATGACGGATGCTTGTCCAATGAAGACCGGATTGCTCCGTGGTTCAAGAGGAATGAAGATTGCTGATTGTGGGCTGTCATGAGCATTAATGGTTGCTGGAAATTAGTCCCGAGACATGGAAAATAAAAACCCGCAACCCGCAAAGAACGGTAATCTCATTTTTACAAAGGAAATTGATGTTTTATGCAATTTGCTTCATGAATATTTGTTCCCATGGGATGATTATGCATTATAATGTTGTTTGCTATGAGTTTGACCAGTTTATGCTCAGAAAATTAGAAAATCATAAGTGTTGTGACTGAAATTAATGGTGTAAAACCCATAAAACACGCGAAATATAGAAACATTGGGTGTTTTTGATATATAAATGGAGAATATAATAAGACACACCAAATAAATTTGTGTTTTTTCTACAAATGAACCTAAGGGCCATAGCCCACAACTCAATTTGTATTTTTAGTTATTTAATATTGCAAAAAATACAAGAAAAATAGGAAAAAATGGAAAAAAATAAGGGAAAAATGGATTTTGAGTGCCGAAAATCAAGGAAAAATAAGAACCATGTTTGTGGATGTATGGGGGGTTCGAAGCATGAGGTTTAGCCTCAGTTCAGCCTTACTTTTATGTTTTAGTGAGTTTTTATTGCTTTTCATACAATAAAAACATGGAAAATATTACCCTAAACCAATCAATAATGCACAATCTAAATGGGTGAGGGGGTAGAGTGTATAAAAGGTATTTAAATGCTGGATGAAATGATAGGTTGGTCGATAATTAAAAATTAAGAACCTAGTAGCAGGAGGGTTTCTCGGTGCTAGGTTCATGCAACGCCGCATACGAGCGATAGTCAAAATCATTGAAAGAATGTTTTTGCACCAAGAAAAAATGATGATTTTCTTAATTGTTTGAGCACATGGACATTCACAATTTGCATTAAGCATAAAATGATAAAAGGTATCAGACAATACCTCCTGGATGCATGGCAATTGCTTTCTAGAGGAACATGACCAACGTTGAGTGAGTAAGGTTGTCCCAAGCTGTAAGCTAGGTGTTGGGTCCTAGGGGGAAAGAAAGTGAGGTATGGTACATTCCTGGATACGAATAATTGGTACCTTGAGTGGAAATATGTGTGATATTGTGTTTTATGTTTAGCGACGCATCAAGGGGCCAATCCTTGAGATGTAGGAGAGTCACAGTGAGGTAGCGGCAGTCAGCCGTTGGAGGACCTCCTATGTTTATACTCCGTGCCATTTGGCAATGTGCTAGGGACTCCCTCTAAGGAGTGTTAATTGGGTTAGAGTTGGACTACGATACGTGATACAAACGCAAGATGTTTAGGAAGATGATGTATGTATCATCCACGCTCCTGGCCACGAGGCCGTGGGGTTGTTGAGCGCATGATAGAGGTCCCGCTAGTGCATGAGCCAGTGCCAGCCCGTTTTAGGTCCCATCAGTGGTGCATCTGCCAGGAGCCACTTATACGTGGTGGCTTTCGGATCTAGGGTTTCTAGGGACCAAAAGAAAGGACCATCAAGCCGAAATTCAGAAAGCCGAAAGTGCTAAGAGGGCTAGACGGCGGTTAGAGATCATAAGCCGTTATTCTCCTCAAAGGAGTAGTCCAGTACGTATACGAAGCGGTGGTCTTAGTCATTTGACTACTCCACCTATTCCATTAGGTGTAGGAGGAAGCATAAGTTCTTCCTCTTCTCCACCAAGTTTACCCACTTTAAGTGGGGGTGTGAATCCGTCACTTCAAGCTCCTATTGCTAATCCGATTGTCACTATGGCACAGCCTATTGGGATTCCTGTAGGGACGCCGGATTTACTAGCCTTAGGAGTTCCCTTGCCCATTTTTAATGGATTAGCGAAAGAGGATGCAGAATTTCACATTTGTGAATTTCAGAGATTGATGTTCAATTATCACATCCAAGACGAGAGATATCTCATGATGTTCTTCAATATGACGTTAAAAGGAAGGGCTGTGATATGGTATCACAACATAGAGTCTGAAACCATAACCACCATTGATCAATTCTATGCAGCTTTTCGAGCGGAATATGCCCCCGAAACAGGTGGCCAATATTAGTTGCGAGTCTTGAATGTGACACTTCAAGATCCTCACGAGAATGTAAAAGCATATGCCAAGAAGTTGAAGGAAGTATTCCGTAAGTTGCAAACTTACATTCCCATTCCACCAGCTGCCCAATTGCAATACTTTTTGCATGGGTTGGACTTTAATATCCAAGTACAATTGAGCAGTGTGGCCTTGGCAGATATAGATACCGCTATTACGCGGGCAGAGGGAGTAGAAGCACGATTACAAACGGCCTACTCCTCTTGAATGAATGTTAATGGGGGTTTAGTACCTAGTGGCAATCCAGCATTGACGAATGGAAGTCAAGGGATGCCTATGACTAACCCTAATGTGAGAGGGAGTATGGTTTCAAATATACCTTTATTACCAGCTCCTCCCAATGTGACTATGCCCATGGCAAGTCAGTTGGCTCCATCAAATGTTGGAGGCCAAGTTTCAAATTCAAATGTTGTTTCTGTGGGTCAACAGCCAATGCCAAATCAGATTGTTAGGCCAATGGAACGACGAGTTGACGATCGAGGCTATGCGTCAAGTGCATCTAATGTCCTTGGCGAAGTTAAGAACATGATGAAGCATTATACCGATATGATTTCCGAGCAATATCGACAAATAGCGGTCGACGTTAATTTCTTGAAGAAGCAACAAAATTTGATAGGGAGTCGATGCCCTGAAGAGGGTGGACCCTCTAGATTCAGTTGTAAATGGTGTGGTGGTCAGCACTTCCCCAGGAATTGTCCAACTGTGAAATGTGACATTTGTGGGAAGTCAGGCCATCTAGCTGCTACCTGTTAGAGTAAGATTAGTTCTCTCCAACAAGGCAGTAAACAACTGGGCCCAGTGAATCATATAGCGCAAGGAAATAGCTTGCAGCAGAATGATGCACCTAGGCAAATATTACAGAGGGGAAAAACAAATATAGAAGAGTTGCCACAAGGCAACGGAGTTAGCCTTATTGAGGCTATGCGAGTCAATGATGCTGAAACCTCTAGCTTAAGGGTCATGACAAGAGGCCAAAAGGCTAAAGATGTTGACAAAGATAAGGAAAAACCGGTTGAGGTAAACCCTAAACAAGGGGATAAGGGGATGCAAGTCCAGAGTCCTAGCATAGAAGGGGGACCGCTAAAGCTGGTTGACAAGAAAGGCGACCCTCAGAAGGAGGAGATGCCAAGAAAGAAGGCAGGAGCCAAGAAAGAAGCACCAAAACCGGTCCAAAGACCAAAAGAGAGGATGGTTTGGCAAGAAAAGAGAGCTTTGGCTACTTATCACGACTTCGATTTAGCAAGTTCTCTTTGCGAAGTTAAACAAGATGTGAACCTCTTGCAATTGATCAAATTATCTCCAGGAGTACGCAAGGAATTTAAGAAGATCCTGCGTATCGGGTATATTGTGGAACCTCTGGGCATAGCACGAGTAGGGGAAGATTGGTTTGGCCATGCTGAAAAGAACTGCCCTAGGGTTCCAGCTTATGTGGATGGAATATTAGTGGAACATGCCATTGTAGACACTGGATCCTCCATCAATATCATGAGTTCAGAATTGATGGAGAGGCTGGGTCTAGGCATCCAGAAAGACAGCTCCACCCTTCTGAGAATGGCTAATGATAGTCTAAGACAACCAGAAGGTTTCGTTACTAAGGTCCATGTTACAGTTGCAAGTGTAGAATGCTTCTTGGACTTTAGGGTGATCAGATTTGCAGGACGTCCTAGCTATCGAGTCTTGCTAGGTAGACCTTGGATTTTACGAACAGACAGTCAAGTCGATATACCCGCCAGTCGAATGGTTCTAGGTAGAGGTGCTAATCGAGTAATAGTCGATGCTTATCCTAAGTCTCCTCAAAGTGAGAGAGCTCCTTTATCTTCTACTGAATTAGAAACAACAGATGATCCATCTGGTAGTGAGACGTCATCCAGCAATGAATCTAAAGAGGGGTCCACTACAGAGGATATCTATCAGATAACTCTAAATGAGCCGATAGAGCCTCAAGATAGGATAAGAGATGCGGATGTGATTGAGTTGGACTTTGGCACGCCGAATGATTCGCGGCCAATTAAATTAGGTTCCATGCTCAGTTCAGCGGAAAGGGAGGACTATGTGTCCTTGATTCAAGAATTCCACGATATCTTTGCCTAGAGTTATGATGAGCTGAGAGGTATTCCTCCCAGCCTGGCTGTTCATACTATTCCTGTAAAAGAAGGCAGTCGTCTTGTGCGTCAGAAGGTAAGGCGTATGCCTTTTGAATTGAGGGATGGGCTATTTGAGGAGTTGCAGAAGTTAAGGAAAGCTGGCTTGATCTTCCCTATACAACATACAGAATGGTGTTCACCAGTTGTCATCAGGAAGAAGAAGAACAATCAGATCCGATTATGTGTGGACTTTAGAGAGCTAAATAAGCAGACAGTTAAGGATCACTACCCGTTGCCATTTATTGACCAGATTTTGGATCAATAACCAGATGGCAATTGTAGAAGAGGACAAGTTGAAAACAACTTTTATTACTGTCTTTGGTACTTTTGCATACCATGTGATGGCCTTTGGTTTGTGCAATGCACTTGGATCGTGGCAACGAACAGCAGACAAGACCTTTGGTGATATTTCCCCAAATGAGTTGAAAGTATTTATTGATGACCTGGGGGCAGCCACTATAAGGGAAAGGATGTTGGTTATCTTAAGAAAATGCTTTGAGCGTTGCAGACAATTTTGTATCGCTCTTAACCCACGAAAGTGTGTCTTTGGAGTACCTTATGGGCTATTGCTAGGCCATGTGGTCAGTTCAGTAGGGATAGCAACTGACCCTGAAAAGATCAAGATTATAGTCGCTATGAGTCTGCCACATACTCCAAAAGAGATTCATAGCTTTCTATCATCGATAAGGTACTATCGAAGGTTTATCAATGCCTTGGCAGAAAGAACGTTGCCATTAACGAATTTATTATCCTATAACTGTCTATTTGCATGGAGTGATGCTTGCAAAGTATCATTTGAGGATGTGAAACAGGAGCTAGTGAAAGCACCTGTTTTAAAAGCACCCAAAAGAGGTGAGGTGTTCTATATATTTTCAACAGCCACCATGCATAGTATCAGCTTGCTGTTTAGCCCAAATCTGGGAGGAAAAGTGGTACCATCCGATAGCTTTTGCTAGTCGGAAATTGGGCATTTCAGAGATTAACTATACCTACATGGAGAAGTTGTGTCTTGCGATGGTCTTTGGGACTAAGAAATTCAGGCCCTACATCCTCTATGAAAAGGTAGTATTTTATACGAAGGCGGAAGGACTTAGATTGCTTATGTATTGTGGAATGCCTTGTGGATTTCGGGGAGCTGAAAGAGATTTTGGCTGAAGGAAGTGATATTGAGGAAATGTTTAAAATTGATACAGCTTCTATTCCATCTTGGTATGCTGCTATTATACACTATCTATCAACAGGAGAGACAGGAGCTGGTTTGTCAAAGTCTGAAAAGAGGAAAATCAAACAACAGGCATTGAAGTTTTCCTTGATCGCAGGGATACTATATCGGCAGGGTGTTGATGATATTTACCACCGATGTGTGATGCCTAACAAGGTTCCTTTCATCTTGGAGGAGTGTCATGACTCTACATGTGGAGGGCACTTTGCGGGACGGTTGATAGCGCAGAAAGCGTTAAGAGATGGATATTGGTGGCCATCCATCTTCCAAGATTCTTTTGAGTATGTAAAGAAATGTGATACCTATCAAAGGCATGACAGTAGAGAGAATAGGAAATGCCCACTTACGCCTATCATGGCTATTCTTCCATTTGAGAAGTGGGGCATTGATTTTGTGGGTCGTATTACTCCGTCGTCTACTACCCAAAAGAGGTATATTATAGTAGCCAGTGATTATTTTACAAAATGGTCAGAAGCGCGGGTGACGAGGCAGGACAATGCAAAAGAAACTGCTAGTTTTCTTTTAGAGCAAATAATATGCCGCTTTGGTCCACCGAGAGAATTAGTGTAGGACCGTGGAACCCATTTTCTCAATAAGGTGATTAAAAGCTTGATAGAGGCTTGGAAAATCAAGCACAATAAAAAGACTCCTTATAATCCGCAAGCAAATGGGCAGGTTGAAAGTACTAATAAGCAGCTTGTGGGGATCTTGTCTAAGATAGTCTCTGAGAAGAAACGAGACTAGGACAAGAAGCTGTATGTGGCAGTATGGGCGTATAATACCACCTTCAAGCAAGCTACCGGCCATACTCCATTCAAATTGGTTTATGGGGAAGAGTGTGTGTTACCCCTTGAAATTGAATTGCCGACCATACGGTTTGCAATTAACCATTCTTTGGGGGATGAGGATTCCCTTTTTGAATGTTTCACAACTATAGCCCACTTGAATGAGCTGAAGTTGCAGAGCTTATTACACCAGGAGGTAGCCAAGCGTCGGATGAAGCAGTTGCATGACCTTAGAGCGAAGAAATACACCTTTAAAAAAGGGCAATTAGTCATTTATTATGATGCGCATAGAGAGTTGTTTCTAGGGAACTTGGAACCTAAATGGGATGACCCCTACAAGATTGTGAGGTTAGGGAAGAATAGGTCTACGGCCCTATTAGCTGATCTACAAGGAGTAGAGTTTAAAAATAAGGTTAATCTTAATAAGATTAAACCTTATTATTTCTAAGTATGCTAATACAAAGAAAATGCATTGCGGGTCCATGCTAGGGATGATTTGAGACCTGCAAAAGAGCTTAAAGTTGGTTGATGGGTCGGTTAATCCCTTATTTGGAGCACCCATATCTGGAGCAAAGATACCATCAGAGGAAACTCATCTGGTGGAGCAAAGGATACAAAGTGATTGAGCTAGAAGACGAAACCTTTGTGTGGGAGATTAAAGTCTTCTGCCATCACTGCTTACGACTGCTGACGAGTATCCATGTTCAGTTCAATGAAGAAGGTGGGATGGAGCCGTCAGTTTATCCTCTCAACATGCTAAACTTTGATTACCATAATTACGAATAGAGGGGTTTGTGATGGCAGGCTGTGTAAACCCATTGTGGACGTACACATTATATTTTGACGGAGCGTCCAGGGGCCCTAATAGAAAAGGAAGTGTTGGAGTAGTAATCCGAGACCCCCGACGATGAGTTACGATGAAGTTAGCTGCTTATCTTGGGGTAGGATTTACTAACAATATGGCGGAGTATAAAGCCTTGATTATGGGACTGCATATTGCCGAACAAGGTGGTATTCGTCGGTTGTTAGTAAAAGGGGATTCCCAGTTGATCCTGAATCAGCTAGATGGGACATACACAGTGCGGAATCCCATTCTTTGTACGTATCATCGGACTGCGATGACCCTACTTGAGGAATTTGAGAGAGTGTCTTTTCAGCTGATTCCACGTTACTGGAATCAGTTTGCAGATTCATTAGCAAATCTTGCTTATGAGGAAGACCTCTTCTTCAACTGCGGTCCTAGTCTGGATATTGTTATCAATGATGAAACAGGACCCGGTCGCTTGTGGGAAATGTTATCAGAGCATGCAATATATGGCAGACGATGGTTGATATGGGTGATGCAAAGAGTTGCCGAGACCAATCTACCGTTATTATCCTGGACCCATAGGTTAATTAGACAGCATGTTATGCGTACACCTCTTGCTATCTATGCAGGAGGCATGGGTCATAACCTTATGCATTTAGTTTAGGGCTACGAGCCTGTTTTTCCTCCTTGGAAAGGAGCTTATTATTGTATATTTGTGCTAATACATGGAAGGATGTGTAGGTGTTATTCTGTTTGATCTCGTTAGGCCAAGAGGGCCGATTCTTTTTTGTGGTGAAGTGCTTTATTTCATTAGGCCAAGAGGGCCAGTTGTCTGTTTAGTGCAGGTACAGTTAATGGTTTCTTGTTTGAGTTTTGTGCTAGACAGGTTTGAAGAAGAGCTTGGAAGGAGCCTTTTGTTGCACGGAAGCTTCTCGTGGCCCTATCCAGGTGATATTTTTCCTTTATGAGTACTGTGGTTTTTATGCTATATGTGTTTGTGTGCTTGTAAGGGGGTTTTTTCATTTCCTATTGGGGACCGGCGTCCAAGGCATGAAGTCCGAGGTTTAGGTTCAGTATGTTTGAGGGAGGTCTGAGTAGTCGTGGCCTCCTGTAACAACATTGTCAGGCATTGAAGGACCTGTTTTAGAAGGGAGTTCTAGTGACCCTGTTCTGCTAGCCTGCTAGGCAGACGTTCTAGGAGTTCTTGTTAGTTGTGAGGCAGTTAGGGAAGCCTGGAGAAGGAAAATAAAGATGATAAAGGGAAAGAAACCTTGAATATCTTAACGATAATAAATATATACGAAGGTGTGTAAAAAGGGGTTCTAACCCATATAAAAATAGAAAAGCAAAAGAAACAAAAATTATAAGCAGTTGATCATTGCCTTGTAAAGGCCTGGTAGGTTCCTGGGGACGAGTCAGACACGGGGCCGATGCCTTGTCTTTCTAGGGGTGGCATCTTGCTAGAAAAAAAGAAATTAAGAAAGGTTGGAGCGAAAATAAAAGTGAGTGTTAGAAAAGGATTAAGTGTCGCCTTGCAAGGGCTTGGTAGGTTCTTGGGTACCGAGACAGGACCTGAGGCCGATGCTCTGTTCTCCTTGGGTCACTACGCTCAGCTCACTCCTTTTTACATACCCGAGTATGTCAATACAATAAAAACCCTAAAAGAAGACGTGCTAAAAGAAAATACTTCTTGATTAGGCTATAGGAGTCCTCGCCTAGTAGGAGCTCCTAGTTGTGTTGTCCTTAGTTAGGTAGGTAGTTCAGACCACCACTTAGGGCAACCTCTTTGATTGTTCTTTTTAGTTTGGCCGTGTTGGAGCAGTTGGTTAGTGACTAGCTTCAGACCTTTTATCAGATTATGCTTGGCCTACTCCTTGTGGATGTCATGCCTTGGTTCTGTCAAGGGGTAGGGTGAGCATTATGATGCCTTTAATATGTATCTATTTTGTATCAGCTTGATGCTTCCGTTGTTTGTTTTGTGCAGATATGTTCGTGGGTTCGATAGGCTGAGTTGCGCTATCCCATGGTAGCCAATGAGAGTGGAATTTTGATGTTGAGAAGTGCTTAAAAATAGCTAAAAATTATGAATATCAAGGGAAAAATATTCAACGTCAAAGGCGGCGGCTCGATCTATGACGATTTTAAGCGTCAAAGTACTTTAAAGGCACCCGAGCGACACTTGTTGATTTTTCATATTTTTTAGACTGTCTTGCTGGTTGACACGAGTTACCGGCCAATGCGGGATGCCGAGCTGAACGCCCAGGATTTTTCAGAGCTCAATTCGGAGTCCGGACGGGAAAATGGCCACAAAGTGGGCAAGATTTGAAAAGGTGGACATGAGTTGGGCCAAATGGTAAGTGACCTTTGGGGGGGCCTTGGGTATTTTATGCAAAATCAAATCATGGCATCAAAGGAGAGGATGAAAAAAATGTGAGGAGGCGCCAACAGGAGGCGCCGAAATTTGCGCCATATGCTTGAGGATGCAATCTCCAGCCTGAAAGTAACCATACCAATTGATCATGGGCCTTCAATCCCCCCTGGATGCTGGTCATATCGCCGTGCTTCGCTCCTCCAATGGCGGTCTCTATGAAGAACTCTGATTTCAGTCTTTCTCTCTCCTCCCTCTCTCTCCTCTAAGGGCAGATTCATGTGGTGAAGAAGAAGAAGAGGAATGGATGACGGATGCTTGTCCAATGAAGACCGGATTACTCAGTGGTTCAAGAGGAATGAAGATTGCTGATTGTGGGCTGTCACGAGCATTAATGGTTGCTGGAAATCAGTCCCGACACATGGCAAATAAAAACCCGCAACCCGCAAAGAACGGTAATCTCATTTTTACAAAGGAAATTGATGTTTTATGCAATTTGCTTCATGAATATTTGTTCCCATGGGATGATTATGCATCATAATGTTGTTTGCTATGAGTTTGACCAGTTTATGCTCAGAAATCAGAAAATCATAAGTGTTGTGACTGAAATTAATGGTGTAAAACCCGTAAAACACGCGAAATATGGGGAAATTGGGTGTTTTTGATATATAAATGGAGAATATAATAAGACACTGATGCCAGGAGGCATATTTCACGGTGGATTCCATGCCATGGTGGATTTCGTGAGGTTTTACGATGGATTCCGTAAACTTTGATGACCGGGGCTCATACACAAAGTGGATTCTTTGTGCGAGAAGTTGATGGGGACGCCTGTCCTTTTCGGGCGTTTCATTAATTTAGTATGTACATGGGTGATTCCATAGTGGGTGATTCCGCAAAATGCATATTAAATTAATAAACGTTTATGAGTTTAGAGTGCGCACTCGTAATAAATTAAGGTTAGGATTTATTTCTAACCAGTTGATTTATTTATGTAGCTGAAGACTGCTAGGTATTCACTTTTGTCAGTTTAATTGTATTATTTTACTAACGATTGTTAATGCTTCAGTTGATGTGTAGAGATAGCAGCAGTGGCAGAGGAAAGCATTGGAGGATAGCGAGTATTCGATTTATGGATTATATTTTGATGGGCGCATACCTTAGGCATGACGCCTATATTTTGTCACGCCTATTTATTGAGGCGTCAGTTATTTATTATTATTTTGTATGCGCATGGGCGCACGATTATGTTATTTCTATTTGGACATTGTACTGGGCATGCCAGACTCTTTGGACACTGCCCATTATCTTTATTCCTATTTTGTGTTAAAGCAAACTCAAAAGCTAAAAGCTTGCTATTTTGTAATTTGGGCTATTATTTGAGCTTGAAGATGAATAATACATAAAATACATGCTTTGTGGAGCGCTCACACAAGGCATGGGGGGAGATTGCACCCAATTGGTCTCTTGCTCTTGTCGTTCATGCTTTTTACCTTGTAATTTGTGCAAAAAGTAGAGTTCTATTGTTCTTGGGGACCTTCCGGCATTCACTACACGAGTGTATAGCATCCGATCTGCACACCAGTGGTATCAGAGTGAAGCTGAGATCAAGAGCTTCCAATCGCTACCCATCTCGTGCGAAGGTGGAGCTCCCGGAACGATCGGGCTCTACGGTCAATCTCGTCGCGAACGGTTGATACAGGCAGATTTGTGGCGATCAAGAACCCCTGTTTCCATCATCGGATCGCGAAGGACTGGTCTGCAGAGGCAGAGGACCACTTTTATCTCTTCTTCATCAAGTCGTCAAAAACCAGAGAGATAAGCTCCATAGCTTACAAGCTTAAAAGCTTTTATTTTTATTAAGCTTAGTATTAAATATTTATAAGCTTTAAGAAGCTTAAAACTTCGAAATTGCAACGCGAGATCTCAGAGTATGTTCCGAAAATTCCATCGCGTTCAAAAAACGACCCCCCCCCTCCCACGATTTTACATTTTGATCAGTAAGCTTTAAGCTTACTTACCAAAGCTCCAAGTTACTTAAGTCTTACAATTCAGCAAGTTCTGCAAGTTCTTTCAAGTCAAAGTTCTACAAGTTCCATAAAGCAACCAAGTTCTGCAAGTCTACAAACTCTGCAAGTCACATTAGTCTGGTACTCTGCAAGTCAGACAAGTCAACTGGAGTCAAAACTGACTTCTGTCCAAAACTCATAGAAGGGTTGTTCCTGCGCAGAAACTCCGAACTGCAAAGTTGTTCATTGGAAGGTACTCTACCCATACGCAGGTTTGTTGAAGCATTTTCAGCATACCAAGAAGGATAAAATGCAGATTTTTTGAAGATTGTGAAAGCCATACCCAAAAATACATAAACCTTGTATTCCCGAACTTGAGCTATGCTCATCCCGCTAACTTGATTTTGAGTGAGAAAGGTCTTTTGAGTTTTTCAGGATGACGGAACCACATATGGACGATTTAATGGCTGAAGGCGACCTACCTGAACCTACGATGGAGCAAAAGCCGGACTTAATTATGATGCAATTGGATGAAGAACGATGGGCTAGGCAAGCATTGCAAGTTCAATTGGCAAATTTACAAAGATCGTCTACCGAAAAAAAGAGGAACCTCAATCTGAAGAACTTATTCGACGTACCATCGACGCAACTCTCGAAGCTCAAACCATCTGCAAGGAATCAAAGATAAGTAAAAGAAATTTCAAATTCCGTACTTTCAATGGCACTCGAGAGGGAAAAATTGTTCTTGCATTCATTAGTCAGTTTGACGACTACTTTCATGAGAAAACCTATGCAGAAAAAGATAAAATCAAGTGTGTCACTAATCATTTAGTGGACAGAGCATCTCTTTGGTGGACTGTAGTACGCAAGAGTATAGATTGTCCCACTACCTGGGAGAATTTCAAGAAGAAGTTCATGCAGAATTTCCTTCCTCCACAATTTCATGAGAAAGCCATTAAGGAATGGGATCTTCTTCAGCAACGGGATCGTGAGCCTATTCCTCAGTATACAGAGCATTTTTGGAATGCACTACTCCAGTTACGTATGCTTGAAGACATACCTGAAGCGACACACAAGCGCAAGTATATGTCTGGACTCCTTGGGCATTACTACGCTGAAGTTAACATGTTCAAGCCTGCTACTCTTGAAGACGCAATTTCACTAGCTCACGACACTGAAGACAAGCTGCGAGGTAGAGACAGACGTCCACAGCAATTCCAAGCTAATGGTAACTATGGATCTAAGCAATTCAACTCCAATTTTAAAAAATTTAATCCAGGTCGTTTCTCTTCATCATCTTTCCATAAAAATTGGGCAAAACCACCTGCTTTACCATCCAATGTCAATCAAAATTCCAAGCCTATTCCACATCCAAATCCTAATGTACCTAGACTTCCTGCCATTGCAAACAATGTAACCAAAGCCAAGCCAATAGTATGCTATAAATGCCACCAGCCTAGACATCTAGCAGCAAATTGCCATTCGAAGAAGCCACCTGCCCATATCAACTACCTTGGAGCAATGGATGATGAAGAACATGAAGATATGCCTGATTTCACAGAAGATGAGGACGACATTACTACTCCTTCGGATACTTTATCAGGAATACCAACTCCACATTCTTTATTGACTATGAAATGTTTGGTGCATGGAAAGGAAAAGATTATTTTGCATGATGATGGTAGTACTCATGATTTTATTTCAGTAAAGTTAGTAAAGGAATTGAAGTTACAGACTGTACCTATGCATTATCGCATCAAAGCAGCATTCTTAGGCACTAGATATAATGGTACACATGAAGTGCATGACTTAGAGATTCAAATTGGTCAACACATAGAAAGAAGAAATTTCCTAGTTGTTCCATTACAGTCGAGTGACATTATTTTAGGTATGCCTTGGCGTCACCAGCATAACCCAGATATAGATTATTCCACACATTCAATGAATATTAATTTTCAAGGAAAACCTATTACATTGTATGGTATGTTTTTCCACTGCTTTCGCATACTCAAGCTAAATGTGCATTACGCAAGAGTAGTAAATCCTATCTCATTTGGGTGAATGAATTGCAAGTAAAAGAAAATCATATGCATCCTAGGCATAAAGAATTTCTTGCACATTTTAAGGACTATTTTGCCGAAGATCTACCACCTGGTTTACCTCCTTCACGTCCAGAAGACCATAAAATAGATTTGATTCCTGGTACACAACCACCTTGCAAAGCACCATATAGGCATAACCAAATAGAGCAAAAAGAAATTCAGAGTCAAGTTGAGGAATTACTAAATAGAGGATTAATTAGACCTAGTAGTTCTCCATTTGGTGCACCTGTTCTGTTAGTCAAGAAAAAGAATAATACCTATCGTATGTGCATTGACTATCGAGCTTTAAATAAGATCACTGTAAAGAATAAGTATCCCATTCCTAGAGTTGATGACCTTATGGACAAACTACAAGGCTCTACTATATTTAGTAAAATAGACCTTAAGTCTGGTTATCATCAGGTGAGACTAGATAAGTCAGACATATTCAAGACTGCATTTAGGACACAGTTTGGTCATTATGAATTTTTAGTAATGCCATTTGGATTGACTAATGCACCTGCTATGTTTAGTAGAATGATGAACCGTATATTTTTGAAATATCAGTATTGCGTAATTGTCTTCTTTGATTATATTTTGGTGTTTAGTCAAAATGAGAAAGAACATTATGAGCATTTTTCATTGGTTTTCCAGTTATTAAAAGATAATCAACTGTATGCAAATCCTGAAAAGAGTGAATTCTTTAAAACGGAATTTGAGTATTTAGGTCATATTGTATCATCTGATGGAATTAAAGTTGATTCTAAGAAAATAGATGCAATATTGAATTGGCCTGTACCTAAAAACGTGCATGAGTTACGATCATTCCTTGGTCTTGCAAGTTTCTATAGGAAGTTTGTGCGTAATTTTTCATTACTTGCTTTACCATTAACCAAACTTCTGAAGAAAGGAATTGTCTATCATTGGTCCGAAAATCAACAGAAATCCTTTGACTTATTGAAACATGCATTAACCCATGCCCCTGTCCTACAGTTGCCTGATTTTAATAGACCATTCTTTCTAGTAGTGACCGATGCTAGTGGATCAGGAATAGGAGCTGTACTTATGCAGGATAATCATCCTATAGCCTATTCTAGTTGTAAGCTGAAACCCTCTGAACTGAAATATTCCACATATGACAAAGAATTATTAACTGTTGTGCAAGCCTTAAGACAGTGGAAACACTACTTAATGGGTTCAGAATTTATGATTAAGACCGATCAGCAAAGTATTAGACATTTACTTAGCCAACCCCAAATCTCTGACGACATATCAAATGGGCATCCTTTATTCAAAGTTTTCATCCTATCATTCAATATCAACCCGGTAAAGAAAATGTAGTGGCTGATGCATTAAGTAGAAGACCTGCCATTCATAATATTTCTATTATATATTTTGATTCTTTGATTGCTATGAAAGATACTTATCATTAGGATATTACTTTTCATGCTGATTGGAATAAATTAGTTCAAAATAACTTGATTCCTATTGATTCACTGTCATATAATGATGGATTTATGTTTTATGAAAAGAGATTGTGTGTTACAATTCCATTCCGATCTTTTGTTTTGAATGAAATTCATTGTCCCCCATATCAAGGTCATAGAGGTATCATATCTACTTTACGTACATTAACTGAAGATTTTTATTGGCCGCATATGGACACTGATGTATCTAACTTTGTTTCTGAATGTTTGATTTGTCAAAGAGTTAAGAGACATCATGGTAAACAGTATGGATTACTTATGCCTTTGTCTATTCCATCTAAACCTTGGGAACAAATTTCTATAGATTTTATTACTAGTTTACCTAATACTAAATCTAACCATGATATGATTTGGACAGTAGTAGATAGGTTTAGTAAATAAGCATATTTCATTCCATGTAAGAAAACTTTAACAGTATCACAAGCAGCACAATTGTTTTTGAAAACTGTTTTCACTAACCATGGATTGCCAAAAGTTATTATTTCTAATCGTGATTCTAGATTTTGTAACAACTTTTGGATTACTCTGTTTGCTAACCTAGGCACAAAGATTGATTTCTCATCTGCCTTTCATCCTGAAACTAATGGACAAACAGAAGCCACTAATAGCACTATTCTAGATCTCTTACGTGCATATACCATTTCTAAACCTCAGACATGGGACACACATTTGCATTTATTACAGATAAATCCTAACCAGTTGATTTATTTATGTAGCTGAAGACTGCTAGGTATTCACTTTTGTCAGTTTAATTGTATTATTTTACTAACGATTGTGAATGCTTCAGTTGATGTGTAGAGATAGCAGCAGTGGCAGAGGAAAGCATTGGAGGATAGCGAGTATTCAATTTATGGATTATATTTTGATGGGCGCATACCTTAGGCATGACGCCTATATTTTGTCACGCCTATTTATTGAGACGTCAGTTATTTATTATTATTTTGTATGCGCATGGGCGCACGATTATGTTATTTCTATTTGGACATTGTATTGGGCATGCCAGACTCTTTGGGCACCGCCCATTAGCTTTATTCTTATTTTGTGTTAAAGCAAAGTCAAAAGCTAAAAGCTTGCTATTTTGTAATTTGGGCTATTATTTGAGCTTGAAGATGAATAATACATAAAATACATGCTTTGTGGAGTGCTCACACAAGGCATGGGGAGAGATTGCACCCAATTGGTCTCTTCCTCTTGTCGTTCATGCTTTTTACCTTGTAATTTGTGCAAAAAGTAGAGTTCTATTGTTCTTGGGGACCTTCCGGCATTCACTACGCGAGCGTACAGCATCCGATCTGCACACCAGACACACCAACTAAATTTGTGTTTTTTCTGCAAATGAACCTAAGGGCCACAATCCACAACTCATTTTGTATTTTCAGTTATTTAATATTGTAAAAAATACAAGAAAAATAGGAAAAAATAGGGAAAAATGGATTTTGAGTGTCGAAAATTAAGAAAAAATAAGAACCATTTTTGTGGATGTATGGGGGGTCTAAAGCATGAGGTTTAGCCTCAGTTCAGCCTTAACTTTATGTTTTAGTGAGTTTTTATTGCTTTTCATACAATAAAAACATGGAAAATATTACCCTAAACCGATCAATAATGCACAACCTAAATGGGTGAGGGGGTAGAGTGTATAAAAGGTGTTTAAATCCTAGATGAAATGATGAAAAGCTTGCTGGTTTTTATGCATACCATTTAGGTTGGTTGATAATTAAAAATTAAGAACCTAGTAGCACGAGGGTTTCTCGGTGCTAGGTTCATGTAATGCCGCATACGAGCGATAGTCAAAATCATTGAAATAATGTTTTTGCACTAAGCACAAATGCTGATTTTCTTAATTGTTTGAGCACATGGACATTCACAATTTGCATTAAGCATAAAATGATAAAAGGTATCAGACAATACCTCCTGGATGCATGGCAATTGCTTTCTAGAGGAACATGACCAACGTTGAGTGAGTAAGGTTGTCCCAAGCTGTAGGCTAGGCATTGGGTCCTAGGGGGAAAGAAAGTGAGGTATGGTACATTCCTGGATACGAATAATTGGTACCTTGAGTGGAAATATGTGCGATATTGTGTTTTATGTTTAGCGATGCAATTAACACTTGATTAAGCTTGAAGAAGATGGTTGATATCAATTGAAAGATGTTTAGGAAGATGATGTAAGTGTCATCCACGCTCCTGGCTGCGAGGCCGTGGGGTTGTTGAGCGCATGATAGAGGTCCGACTAGTGCATGAGCCAGTGCCGGCCCGTTTTAGGTCCCATCAGGGATCTTTAATAGAGTGAGGGAAGGTCACCTCCCTTTTGTCTCACTATCTCCCTTGGCATCCACCTTTTTCCTTGGTGCGAATATTAGCATGGCAGTGGCATACTACTTTAATCAATCAACATGAGATGCATTACTGAAATATCTATTCAGCTCTTTTCATGAAATGCAAGAGAATTGAAATTTTGGCAAAATGGATAGGAAGATGGTTTTACCAATGCAATTTGGTGACTCACTAATTGCTAATACTTACCCTTTACAATATTTCAACCTTAGGTAAAGGAATTTAGCCAATCAAATCAAGGTTATGCATCAAAACATTGTAAATGATGTCGATGATGGAATAGATTCTGAGATTCAAAGTAATAGGCTCTAATCAATGGTGAGAGTACTAATCTGTGATCTATTGATCAATTCAGAGAATTACTTGACCAATAATCTCTCATCAACAAGTGTAAAAGCTAAAGCAAGTGGATTATTGAGAGATTTCAGAGATTGAATAAGTGGAATCCCTTGATTAAGCTTGAAGAAGATGGTTGATATCAATTGAAATCCAAATGTTAGAAGAGCCTTCCATAATCCACCATGAATCCATTGTAGAGCTTGAAAAATCCATAAGATCAGTTCATATAAGCTCAAATATGGTTGAATCCATATATAAAGAATGCCCCGAGCTTGCTTGAACACTTGGATGTCAAAGATTCAAGCCTCTTGAAGAAAAGCCCCAAAATAATCCTTCAATATAAGCTTCAAGATCCTCAATAGGCTGAAATCATTGCAATGTCTTCAATTTTGGAGTCCATTCTGCTTCAAAATGATGGTAGAGAAACTGTGGAGGTTAGAAAGGGCCAAAGATTGAAGAAATTGAAGCTTCCATGTCTGAAGCTATGGCTGCCCTACTGTATATTAGGATTTCAGAGAGAAAAGATGAAGATCAATGACCTTTAAGGTTTGTTCCTACTGAAGACAAAGCTCAGTAGTAGTTCAATGATTATGCAATACATTAGGAAGATTATTGTGGGTGGATATGGATTGTGATTTGTTGCAAGAATTTAGCACATTTTTCAGTGCACTTTTTGGGTTACTCCCTAGCCTCAATACTGCATCATCTGTCAGACATTGGTACTCTATCTAATGCACAAGGGCTAAAGAATCATTTCCCTATGGTTTAATAAGAAGAAGATGTCACTAGAGAGCAAGGTTGATGCATTTCCTGGTAGCCACCATGGAAGTTTCAGCCAAAAGCTTGGAAGAGAGAGAGAAAAGCTCTACTAAAAAGTAATTGAGGTTTAAGTCTTCTCCTAGTCCAGTTAGTCCCTATTTTACCAAATACCTCCAAAATTTGCATGAAAGTTTGATGACGACTTGCTATTTTGATCTTCCACCACTGTATTTGTCCCAAAGATCTCCAGTTATAGTCTTCTTCTAACTATAGATGTCCTACAAGCCACAACTAGTCATTGTCCATGTCTTGTACCTGTAGTACTTATTTGAAATTAGTTTTTATGGTGAAAAAAATTGGACTGAAATAGAAAAAAAATGGATCAAAGACCAATGCTCTATTACTACTTGTCAAGAAGTGGAATGGAGAGAGAATATTGCAGATGAGAGAGAACGAGTGTAGGAGAGAGAGAAAGAGTGATGAGGAGAGAGAATGACAAAAAGAGATGAGAAGCCATAGACGCTGTGAGCAAGGTAATGAGAAAAGAGGCTATAATGTGTTAATGTTTCAAAAGATAAGAAAAATTACATGTCCTTTCCTTTTATACTTATGTCCGTGTGACATGGTATTACTATTATTTTCACACTAAACAACTATTCCAACAAAGTAGTAGAAGGTTATAGGTTTTAAACAAGCCTAATCTTTGCATATTTCTTTGTTTAAAGTTTTCATCAATCTAAAATGAGATCTATTGGTAGACTAATAAAGAAAATTGTTAACTTTATTGAAATTGTATGATTTGTTAGTATACTTATGGAAAAAAATATTTTGATCATTTGATTTAAATTTTACTAAACTTTACATATGAACTAGCATTAAATTATGGTGTAATGTATATGTAATATTGTGTATATTAGCAAATAATAAGCTTGCATATTAATAAGTAGCAAAATTGCAACTTAAAGTATAGTACCATTTCAAGATGACAAGATGTGGATTTGAGTGAAAATATGTAAAGGAGCTAAATCAAGGTCTCCCTAAGTCACAAATGAATATGAATTTAAAGGAGGTGGAACTTCAAATATCAAGGAACATCTATCAAAGATACTTGGAAATGTAGTTGCTTGCACAAATCCACCAATGAACACAAATGTCTTGGTTTGAAATTTTTGGGAGAATAACAAACATAGAGAAAAAGATGCTAAAAGACCATGCACATACAACATTGAAGGAGTGTAGGATCAACAATTGCATTGAGAGCCAATTAGTTTGATGAGTGGTCAATTAATCTGTATATTGAAGTTGACAACTTGTCTCATATATTAGATGTCTTAACACAATCTTTGCTAGAAGGAAGTGTCAAGATTGTGGGAGAGAAGGAAGGAGTCTCACTTGTAGCTTTCTTGCTTGCACAATGGGGGAATACACACAAGGGTGGAGGCTGAAAAACAGCTTTCCTCTTCTTAGTTGTGGAAGCCAAAAGAACTCAAGTACAAAGAAATAGAAGAACCCTATGTATGGGTTTCAAACCAAACTCAACTAACTAAGGTGGCATACTAACTGAGCCACGAACTAGAGTAGATAAGGATAGCTATCATGTAGCTATTATTCATGGGCGGTGTACCAACCGCGTCTGCAACTGACAAGTCGGTGACATAAATACACAATGGTCACCCTGGCATATCACGAGTGGAGCTCGATATCTCAACACTCCCCCTCGAGCTCAGTCCCAATTCCTACACACCAAGCAGGTCTCTGAACTTGCACAGCTTCTCTGCGCCCAATGCCTTCGTGAATATGTCAGCTACCTGATCCTCTGTGCTGACATAAACTAGATCAATAAGACCTAGTAAAACCCTCTCTCGCACATAGTGATAATGCACCTCAATGTGCTTTGTTCTAGCATGATAGACTGGGTTATTTGCCAAGTGTATACTGCTCATGTTGTCACAATAAATGACAACTGGCCCATCTGTAGCCTGATGCATATCATAAAGTAGCTTATGCAACCAAGCTACCTCACATGCAGCCATTGTTGCACCCCTGTACTCAGCCTCTGTGCTCGACAAGGCAACTGTAGGCTGTTTCTTGCTGCTCCAAGTGACTGCAGCACTCCCAAAAGAGAACACATATCCACTGGTAGATCGTCTATCAGAAATACTACCAGCCCAATCAGCATCAGTGTATCTATGCAGCTGTATCTGAACCCCAGTCTCATAAAATAGTCCATACTGCAATGTGGACTTCACATACCTGAGTATGCGTCTAGCCACATCCAAATGCGATTTCCTTGGAGCCTGCATAAACTGACTTACCAATCCAACAGCATAGCTCAAATCTGGCCTGGTAATAGTCATATAAATCAAGCTTCCTACTATGCGTCTGTACATAGTAGGGTCTTCCAGAAGCTCACCTGCATCTGCGCTCAGCTTCACATTCTGCTCCAAAGGAACTGAAATAGGCTTACAGCCTGTCATCCCATATTTGGACAGCATGTCCAATCCATACTGCCTCTGCAAGAGCTGTATCCCACTTGGTGATCTAATCACCTCAATGCCCAAGAAATAACACAGCTCTCCCAAATCCTTCATCTCAAACTTCTGCTTCAATAGCATTTTCACATGAAGGATATCTTCATCACTGTCACCTGTCATAATCAAATCATCAACATAAATGACAAGTAGCATAATACATTTCTCTGTTTTTCTCACATAAAGTGAGAAATGTGCCTTGTAAATCTGAAAGCCAATAGTGAGAAGATACTGTCCTATCTTGTTAGACCATACTCTAGGTGCTTGCTTCAAGCCATACAAAGCTTTCTTCAACCTGCAAACAAACTCAGGATGAACAGCATGCACATAACCTGGTGGCTGCTCCATATAGACCTCTTCTTGCAAATCACCATGCAAAAAGGCATTCTTTACATCCATCTGATGTAAAGACCATCCCTTTGATGCAGCCATAGCAATGACTACTCTTACGGTTGCCATCCTTGCAACCGGACTGAATGTTTCTTCATAGTCAATGCCATATGTTTGTGCATACCCCTTGACTACTAATCTTGCCTTGTATCTGTTCACAGAACCATCTGCATTGTGCTTCACCTTATAAACCCACTTACAACCAATTGCATTCTTACCTTTAGGCAAAGGTACCAATTCCCATATAGCATTTGCTTCCAAGGCATCCATTTCTTCATCCATGGCTTTCTCCCATTTTTCTTTTCCCATGGCTTGCTCAAAAGAAGTGGGTTCTGGTTCCTGTATCACCTTGACCATATATGCATAGTGAATGGCTGTAAATCCATCATATTTCAGCCTATCCACAGGATACCTAACTTTGGTAGACCTGCGCAAAGTGGGTTCACTCCTAGGTGCTCTCAAAACATCCCTGGTCTTCCTTACTCCAGGTGTAACAATAGAAGGAATACCCAACTCATCATCAATGCTCTGTTCTGAGCCACTGGATTCACCATCCACATAAGAGTGACCTGCATTAACATCAAACATGGGCTGATCAACCTTCTCTTTTCCTTTTCGTGATACCTGCATACCACTATCTGCATTACTTTGAGAAGATTCTCCTGATCTCAATTTGCCTGTCCATGGCGAAGAATGTGAACCACTGCTAGAGGACGCTCCAGGTCCACTAATATTTTGTGACTGCTGCTGTGAATTCTGTGCAGCATTACCATTTTGTGCATCTACATCATCAATCACATTTACTGGTTTATACCAGCTACTCATCTCATCAAAAACAACATCTCTGCTCACTGTAAACTTACGAGTAGAAGGGTTATAGCATCTATACCCTTTTTGCTGCAGAGAGTAACCAATAAAGATGCACTTCTCAGCTTTTGGATCCAACTTGGATCTCAACTCATCTGGCACATGTACATAGGCAATGCAACCAAAAATTTTCAAATGAGAAATATATGGTTTCCTACCAGTATACCTCTCCTCTGGAGTCATTCCATGTATTGCTGCAGTGGGAGTCCTGTTCATTATGTAGACTGCTGTAGCAACTGCTTCAGCCCAATAAAAATCTGGCAAGTCTTTTTCATTGAGCATGGCACGAGATACCTCTCCAATATGCCTGCTTTTCCTTTCTGCAATTCCATTTTGTTGTGGGGTATGACTGCATGAATATTGCTGCTTTATGCCATGCTCCTGCAGGAACCTTGCAAACTCATTTGAGAGGTACTCTCCCCCTCCATCTGACCTTAGGCATTTTATCTGCAAACCTGTTTCTTTTTCAACCATAGCTTTAAGAGTTTTGAAATGCCCAAAAACTTCACTTTTCTTTTTCATAAAATACACCCAAACTTTTCTGCTATAGTCATCAATAAAAGTGACAAAATAATGACAGCCTCCAAGAGATGCAGCTTTAGTACTCCACACATCAGAGTGGATTAATTCCAATGGCTTCTCACTCTCTTGAACATGTCTAGGAAATGGTTTCCTTGCCTGTTTTCCAAATTGACAGGCTTCATATATCTTATGCATTTCTGCAACCTTGAATTTAGGCAATCCTGCAACAATATTTTGGGCCTGCATTGATTTAAGTCGCTGTACATTAACATGACCAATGCGTTTATGCCAGATATCAATATCTCCAACTACACCGGTCCCATGTGCAAACATTGCTGCACTCAATTCAGACATGTCTGCATCCAACGTAAACATTCTGCCCTTCTTCTTTCCTTTTGCTATCAAGCGACCTTTATTTTTCATATCCTCAACAAAGCATCCATGAGGATTAAATCTGACCTACAAGCCCTGTTCAACCATTTGACCAACAGAAACCAGATTCTTGGTTATATTCGGGACATGAAATACATCGGACATGTATTTCTTTTTCCCATCCTGCATAGACAAAGGAATTTTTCCAATCTGCACAATAGGATGTGCAGTATCATCACCAGTCTCCACAAATCCTGGTTTTTCCATTTTCCTTGCATCCTCCATCCATTCTGCATGACCTGTCATGTGGTTTGATGCACCTGAGTCAACATACCATACATCGTTGCTTTCTTCTGCACTTGTCACAGAATTGTTCATGTGCTGCACCATAAACAGATGCTCATTTTTGTCATCACCCTATCTACTAGAGGATGCATAATTTCCTTGTTGCAGTTTTCCATTCATGATGTCATTCTGCTTTTTATAGCAGACTTTAGCCATATGACCCATTTTACCATAATAGTAGCATTCAACATTACTGTTTGCATTTTGGCCTCTTTGCCATCCACCACGACCTCTTTGGCTCCCCCTGCCTCTAGAGTTACCACGTCCTCCTCCATAGGACTGGTTTTCTTGAGTTTGCTACATATTCTGATTTCTACCATGGCCTCCAAATCGGCCTCCTCTACCTCTGCCTCTACCTCTTCCAGCATTTGAGTAGAAGACAGCTTCTTTTGAAGTTCCTCCTGAAGAAGATGCACCACCATTTCTCTGCTCCTCAGAAATTAGAAGAGCAATCAACTCCTCAAAATCAGGAAATCTTTCAGGGACAGAAATGGATGTCCAAAACTGCGCATAATCCTTTCCTAGACCATTCAAGGTCACAAAAACTAAATCATCATCTTCCACTGGCGACCCAATGGAAGCAAGTGCATCTGCAATCTTCTTCACCTTCATGTGGTAGTCATTGATGCTCATATTTTCTCTTTGCACATTATGCAACTCTTGCTTGAGCTGCATTTTCTTGGCTTGAGTATTTGTGCTATACATTTTTGACAAAGTATCCCATGCCTCCTTTGGCATACTTGCATCCTGAATATGCACAATCATAGAGTCTGAAATACTGATAGACAGCCAATACATAACTTTCCTGGCTCTCTCATGCCATGCTTTAAATGCCTGCATTTGCTGTTGATTGGGAACATCAGGAAGAACTGGTTCTTCTTCATTTCCTGCAACAAATTCCCAATATCCTTTTTCCATAAGGAAATTCATCATTCTAAACTTCCATGCTTGGAAGTTGTTCTTGTCAAGCTTTTCAGTGACAATCTGTGAGAGAGAATCAGACGCCATTACAGAACACTGCAAAAAGTTCTGTCACTGCAAAGAACACAGCTTCAGCCTCACAAGGGCTAATCTGCAAAACTGACGAAAGTGGTATTTGACCACACAGTCACTTCCTAGTGACGATTTTGCATCAACAGGCAACAGGGATGATTCTGTAACTCCCAATGTCTCTGCACACAAGCATACGATGCAATCTCTGTGGTAACTTTTCACCGACCTGTAGAACAGTGGTCGCACAGCATAAAACAAAGCCTTTTCCTGAGTGCGTGTAGAAAACTTCTGCCTTCAAAACAGGCCCCGAAATGGCCTCAAATCAAAAAAACAGGGTCGCCGAGAGCTAAAGCTCCTTCCCGCAGCATATACTACCCTCTTGCTTCACCGCGAAGGGCGTCTCAACCTGAGACAATGCACTCTTGCAATTTCCGGCTGTGCTACCTGCAGAGATCTGCTCCCAAAACAGAAAATGAAAGCAACACTGCTCCTCTTACCAGAACACCGCGAGCTTGGCTTGCTTTCTTGAGCTCCTTACCACGAACAAGGCTCTGATACCATGTCAAGATTGTGGGAGAGAAGGAAGGAGTCTCACTTGTAGCTTTCTTGCTTGCACAATGGGGGAATACACACAAGGGTGGAGGCTGAAAAACAGTTTTCCTCTTCTTAGTTGTGGAAGCCAAAAGAACTCAAGTACAAAGAAATAGAAGAACCTTATGTATGGGTCTCAAACCAAACTCAACTAACTAAGGTGGCATACTAACTGAGCCACGAACTAGAGTAGATAAGGATAGCTATCATGTAGCTATTATTCATGGGCGATGTACCAACCGCGTCTGCAACTGATAATTCGGTGACATAAATACACAACGGTCACCCTGGCGTATCACGAGTGGAGCTCGATATCTCAACAGGAAGTGGTGTTAAACATTCTTATGTAGGATAAAGTTTGTACCAAGAAGGATTGAAGGCAAGGTTGAAGCAAGATTACTTAATAATACATCTAAAATGGACACATGCATTTGTAGCATTTGGCATTCCCTTTGATGTCATCCATAATGCAATATTTCAAGATTCTCTAATGTCCATGACTAAAGTTGGATTCACTCTATTAGACTATAGTAGAATGCACATAGAATACTTAGATAGCATTAAAACAAAGTCGGAGCACATCTCAAACACTTAGTATTTGATTTTGTTTCTTCATATGGACATACAATTGCGCTAGAGAGTTGGATAAATATTCAATGTAAGCCATTGGTTAATGTAGTCACTACATGTGCAAGATGCACAATCTTTTTGGAAGGAATTGATACATCACTTTAGAAAAAGACAATTTGTTTTATAGAATATATATATGAGTAGTTGATAGAAAAATCAGGAGGTCCAAAGAATACCGTAGTTATTATATCAGATAATGCTTCAAATTATAAGAGTGAAGGTGAGCATATAACGGCCAAGTATTTCGAGAGATTACTTCAGTTCCTTATGCATTTCACACTCTTAATTTATTGTTGAAGGATATGGGGATGCTACCATTCATTCAACCTATATTGCTAGATGCAAATCATATTGTGAAGTTTATCAAAGAACATCAGCACATGCATTATTTCAACAACACTCTGATAAATCTTAAGGTTTTTTATGCCACATGATTTGCTACTATTTATCTAGTTCTTGCTACATCGAAGGAGGTGAAAGATGCACTTCAAGACACTATATAAGTAGATTTTGACATACTTGGCTTGCAAAGAATATTAAATATACTAATGGCATGAGAAAGTATGTTAGAGATATTCAAAGCAATAGATTTTGGCATAAAGTGGAAAGGATCATTCACTCGGTGAAGCCATTTTTGCTCTTGGTGCACATGGTTGAAGAAAACTTTGTAACAGGAGAGATCTATTGGCACTTCCATGAGACACTTAGAAACATAGAGGAGCTTATGTCTTTCATGTTACATGAGAAGGCAACTGTAATGTCCCCATTACTCAATTCACCTTGATAAACAATATATGTGCAGATTTTGTTAAATAAAGCAAAGTGTAAAAATATTCACTTAAAAAGAAGTAATTTTATGTGAAAAAATAAATTATTATGTAAAGTTGTCACATTCATATACATGCACTTCATTAAACACATGCAAGCTTAGAAAAATTAAATTGTAATGTTAAATATGATAACCACACATTTTAAACTAGTGCTAACCATATTTCAATAATAAAGATAGTTGTTATTATTAATGAGATTTTATATGCCAATTCATAAGTGGAAGTACATGAAAAAATCTCCCAAGACAAGCTTATTAAAACTATATTTGTAGTATAAAGCAATAGCAAGAACTAGCATTGCGTAGTCACTTGGCTATTAAGTGTAGGTAAGTGATGACACTATCGAGATGGGTGACCTCTTGGGAAGTCTATGCCTTGGTTGTGAGCCTTGAAGGGATGCCATGATGCAGTGCCTATACCCGTTACACTCTAAAAAGAGAGCCCTTTCCCTAACATAATCTATGACATTAGCTAAAATGCTAAAGGCGAATCTCCCCTCCTCCCCCCTCCTCCAACTACATAAATAGGGGTAGACTCAACTCTTACAAAAAGTCCATCCTAGGAAGTGCGAAGAAGCTGCTCTCCCCCTCCCTCTTCTACAATCATGTAGAAACCTTATTGGAATCGTTTGAGCTCTTCAGCATTGTCACATTTTTCTGAGTCTATTCCATGGCTCTTAAGAGATGCAAAGATGTTGTGCGAGCTCCCATGTATGAGTAAGGGGTTTGTTGGTGTTGAAGTTCAGCTTGAAGTTGAAACACACTTTGAAGTCATTATCAAACCCATTCAACTCATAGAATTGATCATACCTAGAAACCCAAAGTTGCGATTATATCTCGCAACAAGAATAATTAGCCCATGGAGGATAATAAGTTTTAGTAAAGAAAAAATATTTATTTCTAAATCTTAAAATTTTATCTCAAGGAATTTCATAAATTCTTCAATTAACTTATGTGATTAATTCATTGAAATTAAAGAAAGAAGCTTAAGACATTAGAAAAGCATGGAGGAGGAGTCTTTTGCTTTATGGCTAGGATAACTCAAATTTACTATTATTAGGAAACACATACACATACTAGAATCATGATTTTTCTTTAGGAAAGGATATAGAAATTGATGAAGGAATATGCTTTATGTATCACACATATTAAGAGTATTAAAAACAATATTTCTATGGTTATATCTAATATTGGATTTGACAATGATGCGATATGTATCTTATGGTTTTGTGCTAGTAACAACCGAATGTGTTATAAATATGGTGGCTCAAGATGTTGGGATTCCCATCTTAATGCTCCTTAGTAACCTGTGGAGTATGAAAAAAGTCACCTATACTGGTGGAATTCCTATGCTCTCGGAGGTAGGTTTTTATTTTACTTGATCACTCAAGCACCTGAGAGGGCAAAATGGCCAAGTGATAAGTGTCTCTATTGTATAGGATGGATCATGAGAATGAGGGAATCTTAGAGGGGCTTTGAGCTAGTAATTTTTTGTTGAATGCCGCAGACGGAGTGTGATCACATATAGCCAACGTTGTAGGATTGGAAGGTCCTATCTTAGATTGGATAGTGACTTTCTACAAAAAGATGATTTTGTACCACTATGTGGAGTGAAGGTTTTAATTACTACTATGAAATAAAGTAACTCATTTTTGAATTGTTTGTTATGTGCCAAAGATCAAGTCTAATGAACCTTGTTTAATGGAATAATAATAGAAAATTGATTTTATGTGTCAAAATAGCATGCTAGTATGCTCTGCTAATTATAAAACTTAAGTAGACCCAATTGAGAAAAGTGGGAGGCTTTGATCTCGACAATCAAGCACCTATGGTTGGATGGATGGGATAAGTCATAGGTAACTTTCTAACACTAGATTGTGAACCCCCCAAAAATGTTCGTAGGACTAGTTTTGGGTTTAACACCGTTTTAGGGGGACCAAAGCTGAGATTTTACCTTATGGATAGGGGGATCGAGTTACACTCTCTCCATCTCTCACTCTCTTTGAGCCATGTGTGGTACCCTGCTCCACATCTGTGATTGATTATAAGGCAATCTTTCTTAGGTGGGCACTAGATTGTTATTAGGGGTGACCTGTCTATGCTTCCCTTATGTAGTAGAATCAGGATTTCCATGTTCAACTAAGATTGATGTTTCCTATAGGGATTTTGGGTAATATTGTACATGAATATAAAATTTAGTTGACTACTAGAGGATTGCTCTATGCCTAATGGAGGAGGCACCTCACAACAACCATCATAATATTTGAAGAATTGTACATACTGTATTGCATGGTGCAATACTTTTCTTGGATCCAAAGTTTCAAGTCTTCCAATAGTAACAAAATATGTTATGTTAGACTTTAGGAAGATGCATGACCACTCGTTGCTATAGGCGACTAAGGAAGGAGACATATTTGTAACTAGTAAAGTATGTTCATAGGGAGAACATGTTTGGGGATTCTTAGTAGATTGGTACAATAAAGAGTTTGTTTGGCCTAAGTTGGTGGAATGAGTTTGGTTCTATGACTCTCGAGCTTCAATATATAGCTTTAGGGTATTATCTGTTCTTGCTTCATTTTTGGTAGGTGTGAATGAAATTGCTCTTATTTGATTTTGTGCACTCAAAGCACAAGAACAAGTTGAAAATGTATAGAGCCAATGACTTGATGTGATACTCCTCCAATTTGTGCATCTTGGAAAATCCCTTTGTTGGTGCACCTTGTGTAGTGTCTTTTATCATTGTAAGCTAACATATATAAAAAAACCCATGAGATCATATAAGAGGGAATTGTAAGTGAGAATGAGGATGAATTAGAAATGGATCATGATCAAGATAACTTAGAGAAGTAGATGATTTGATACCATAACTTGTAGAATAATAAATTATTTGAACATTCATACGTCTACTACTCTTTGTGTAAAACATAGAGATTAACCCCATCTATTTTCATGCTCTCTTCAGTCTTTCATTTTTGTTTCTTGACATGATAGCCTTATAATCTTCATGTGGATGAGATTCGTGAATGATTGACTCATCAAGTGCACAATCGACTTGTAAACAAGACTCATAAACAATCAACTTGTAAATTATTGACTTGTGAACAAGACTCATAAATGTTGGATTACAAAGGATACGTTTGCAATGTAACTAACTTATATACAATTGCATGAAAAACATGCCTAACTCTAAACAATTGAATTGCAAAAAACTATTGCAATGCAAATAACTCATATACAATGATTGAATCTTTTTATTGATCTTGAAAAAGGCTTTTGAAAATTATGCATGTTACGTCCCTACTAGTGTTAGTTACATAGGTGGCTAGAAAATACAAAGATGAGCATTGATAGGATCACTTAAGAAACCTTGTAATGCTTAATGTCAGAATTGTAATTGGTCATTATTTTAAATGTCCCTTGAGCTCTAAGAAATGATAATGTTGAGCATTTGATCCCTTTTTGGGAAAACTTATGTATCCAAGACTCCAAGAATACTAAAGAGGATTCTAAGGAACATAAAACAAATTAAAAAACAATCAATCAATCTTCACATGATGAGTGTGCTTGCTCTCTCAAGGCCTCTTAATGGATTGAATTAGCATATTTGACAGTTTGAGGGGGCTGGGACTAAACTAGCAAGCACGTGAGGAGTTGCATAGGTATGTAATGAGCTAGATAATCAGCATGAAGAGCATGTCATTTGGAATCATGGCCTATTGTGGGAGATAAGGATTTGAATAGAGGGTGAGGGGGAAATACTATTGTGTTCTAGCAAGCCATCATTTCTTCATTCTCTTTCCACAACATCTTGATGGGCAATGAGTTACTATATTCTTCTTCTTCCTTCCACAAATCCTTGAAGAGAGCAGTATGATCACTTGGGCTACCTTCTTTCCTTTCCATTTTTTCAAACCATGGGGAGTTTGATTTGATAATATGATAAAGAGTCCATAGTGAGTTGGAGTTGGTAAGAGAGTGAGCTAAAGTACCATCAAGTCGAAGAGTCCAAGGGTTGTTGGTCTAATTTTCTTGACTTTTGAAGAAGCGCTATATAAGATTCATTGTGGTTTTATTAAGTGTTTTCTCTACTTTGTACCCTACAACCACACATATCTTATGCTATTTTTAAAAATTAGGAAGAAGACAACTAAGAAATTCTTCTAGCTGATTAACAAAGAGAAGATTGATTGAGCTAAATAGTGTGTTAGTAGGGGTTTCTTTCCTCAAGCATTTAATCACTTTAAAAGCTATGTTCTAGGTGGTGAAGTGGGTTTTTCATGGGTAAGTTCTTTACAATTTAATGCTAGCAACCCATATATTGGATTATTTGTCTTGAACCTTGAATTGAGTCAAAACTATGTAGAGGGCTTATCTTTTGATGAGATCCACAACTTGTATGAGCATTTTGTTGTGATTAGAACCTTGTGATTGGGGAGGGATGCATGCTTGATGCATCAAAGGATATTGTATAAATATAGAATTCACTTGTAGGGCTTTAAACATATTGCTATAAAAGTAAAATGGATCTTTATCTTTAGAAGTTATACGTGAGTTTGACACCTTATATGAGCATTTTTTTGTGATCAAAGTCTTGCAATTGGGGAGGTATTGATGCTTGATGCATCAAAACATATTGCACAAATATTTCATTTGCTTGTTGTGAGGTTTTCAACGTATATTTATAAAACGAAAATGGATCTTTATTTGGTTCTTGCTTTATCTTCGACCCTCTCTATTGTTATACTTTTTGGGTGCACATGCATCAATATCATATTTAGGCACTTTTTGGATGAATGACTCTCATTTTAGAGTTTCCATCTCACATTAGAGAGGTCACAATACCTGAAGATTTACTTGAAGACATCAATGGAATTTCCATGGCTCCTAAAGATGATTTTTCCATATAAAGAGTTTACAATATGTACATATTCCCCTAATCGTGAAAATTCTTTGTAAATGTAATCTAGAAGCTAATCTTTGGAAATAAGGGAGACTGAAAATTTCTAAGAAAAGCTTTGGGTGCTACTTAAAATTTTTTGTGGTTGTGGCTATTGGTTGGGCCTAAATTTTTACAAGAAATACAAGTATATAGAAGGGAAAGTAGCTATAGAGAGATAAATTGAAGTGCTTGCCAACTTCCATCAATGATTGGAAACAAAGCGCATGATTGAGCATGTAAATCAAGGTGATGTGAAAGCATGTAAATTGAGACAATGTCAAAGCAAGTAAGTTATGAATAGTATTTACAATGCATGTCAAAGCATGCAAATAAATAAAATGAGGCAACCCTAAAGCATATGGATTAATGTGTAGATTATGAGCAATTTTTACAATGTAGAGGTGCCCTTTTCAAAACAAAATTTTAACTTATTTGTATTTCATGGCTTGGTCTCGTCAATGTCTAAAGAGCCTGGCTCATCTTACACATTCCCTTGACTCATAAATTGCATGAGCTCAGCAAGGATTTGCTTGAGTTTCCACTCATTATCACATTTCATTTTTGTCACCTAATCTCTAGTGCCCTTGAGCCCTTCTAGTAGATTAGCAAAATGTTATTGTGCCTCATCTCTTTCTTGTTGCAACGCATAATTTTTTTTTGTGAGGTACTCCACCAATGTGCCCTTTCTAGGCCAGTACCAGTATTGGTGAGCTTGTTTGTTGAGTCCACTTTTCTTTCTGAGATGTCATAAACATAGATTTTTTAGACAAAGTATATAGATAGTTGTATGTTGTGGGGCATCAGCCTCTCCACTTCAATAAAGCATTTGAGAAGTATCTTTGCCAAACTTACACGTTGGCAATCAACAAACTTCAAGGGGGCAGTGTCCTTGCAAACTAGATTGCATTTATATAGTTGTCTAATGTAAAAATATATTTCATATGTTCAATACCCTCGTATATTATGTATAACATCTTAATTTCAATATTATGAAGAACCTTTCATACAAAAAAAATCTTTTATATCAATTTCTTTGGAATGAAATAATATTTCATACTATAGAATGATTATGTACAAAATATATACTTTCTTATATGAACAAAATCTTTTTGTTGAAAATTAATTCGTATGAAAAAATCGAACAAACATAATTTTGGCTTCATATTACCACAGTTCTTAGTAGAATCAGTAAATCCACCTTTACGTAGTAAATTTTTTATTCTAATTGATTAAAATTTTTAAAAATAGTTACATATAAGTAAATCAATGATTAATAAATAACTAACTAATAAAGCATCAAAATAAATAAAAATAAATTATGTAAACAATGATGCTAGATTGCAATTCATATATTCCATGTAGATTGCAATGCTATTGACCCTTCATGACTCACATGCTACAAATGCTTGTGTCCAATTTAGATGCAGTGTCAAATTATTTTGGCTTTCAAAACCTACTTGTAGAGGGGAGCTCACACTCAATTGCCAAGACCCACGGACTGCTTATTCGTTCAAGAGTTTCAAGTGAGCACCTATGGCTATCTCTCACCTAGCCGACACGCCTTTGATCCTACGAGGATGTAGTGAGCTTACCTCGATGCCCGAACGAGTTGTCCCTCAAGCACACTGATAGCTCCACGATTCTTGACGCAAGCTCAAGGATCCTCAAGCATCCACCTCCAAGCTCCATCCTCCATAGTCGTGCATGAGACAAGAGAAGAGAAGAGAAGAGAAGAAGAAGAGAGGAGATGGTGGAGAGCTTCACCTCCTTGATCCCTCACCCTCACACACTCACTCCCTTACAATCACACTCCCTCTCTCAAGCACACACAAGCAAGCAAAGAGAGGAGAAGAAGAGTCTCTTGTTGCCACACACCAAAGAATAAGCTCTCATTCACTTTTTGAACTTTACATACATGCCCTAAAATCCCATGGTGGGCACCCATCCCCTTTTTTTACATGACTGGCCATTGTGGCAAGGTCCTCTTTTCCATTCCCTTCTACTTAGCCTATTTCTTTAGCCTATGCCCGTCTACCCTTTTACAATTTGCACAGAGGGAGCCTGGCGCTATTTTACAAAAGTTTCAGGGTGCCTTTCACTTAAAAATACACTTTTGCTTTTAACTTGATTTTAGAGGCCACTCTTGCACTTTGCTTTTTCTCTGTCTGTCTTGCTTCTTCCATTTTGTTTGCATTCCACTTCTTTTGCTTTGGTCTCAAGCTAGGGTTAACATTATGTTGGGGGTAAAGGTGCCTTCACCTAGCCGCCAGTATATTATTACATTGACATCCCAGACTGGGTCTGTGACTCCTTCAGCATTGGCAGTTTATCATTGGCATTGATTTGTGGACCAATTTACCTCAGTCTAGGACCATTTTGGATAGTCTATAGGCAACGAAAAATAGTGTTACATCAGCACTTTATGTTTATGCTTGGATATCCTTGACATTTGATGCTTGATTGGTCCCAAATGGTCCCTAAATGTTAGGGGAATGCATGGCTATTGATTGGCCATCATTTGGAGCTGATTTAGTGGCCTGAAATACTCAGTTTTACACAGTAATTACTTGAAATTTATGGCTTTTGTGCTAGTGGGAGCATCTTTGTATGCTTATGAGCAATGCGGGTTATGCATATTGAGCTTTTGGATACTTGAGATTGAGATCTCCTTGTGGATGATGTATGGTTGATATGTCTTGGTCAGTGTAGATGTACTTGGGTTGATTCAGTTTTGTATTCATTGAGAAGACATCGACTTGTGTCAGCAAGTCTTGGCAGTGGTATGTACATTTTGCGCTGTTGATTGGAGGGTATACTAACTTTACTGACGGACTTTGTTTGACATGCTTGGGTGTTGGATCATATTAGTTTGACTGTTACATGCTTGTTGATGCTGGTTTTGCATTGAAAGTCAATGGTTGACTTAGAATATTGTTTTTTGCAACAAATTATTTTTCACTATTGCAACAAATTATTACAACAAGCATATATCTCAAGAATGTGATGTATTTTTCATGTTGAATCATCCTGATTTGATGTTCTTTTGATGGTACTTGGGGGGTAGCATCATTAAATACTTGTTTCTCACCATTTTGCCTTGGTTTTGGTGGTTTTTTGGTCATTTTCTATAGTTTACAACAAACTGTTTTGAACTGTCTACACTGTTTCAGCTTGCAGTATGGCATCTTCTTCCATTGACAGTGCTATCTTCAACATCACTAAGCTTGATGGTACGAATTATATCTATTGGAAGAGCCAAGTTTGGCAAGTATTGGTGCAAAAATTGTAGATAAAGCCACTAAGGTTGAGTGGAGAGCAGCCTGAAACTATGACTAATGACGAATGGATGGAGCTTGATGACTTATGTAAGCCCACCCTCATCTTGTCTCTCATTGAACAAGTGCATTACAATGTGGTTGAGGAAGTACAAAGTGCTTGGCAGCCTTGGGATATGATCAAGAACCTCTATGACAAGCAAAGTCCTGCAAGTCAAATGTATTGTTGAAACAACTTATGGATCTCTGCATGAAAGATAATGTAACCATGTCAACTCATCTAAGCTAGTTTCATGTTATCCTTAAGAACTTGGTTTCACAAGGCATTGATTTCAAAGAGGATGTCACTCTGTTGTTCTTGCTTGGAACTATTAATGAGTCTTGGGCTGTATTCTGCATTGCCTTATGTGCCTTTGCCACCACAACTGTGAAGCTATCTGATGTTGAGAGCTCTCTTCTGCAGGAAGAGATAAATCATAAGAATTTGGATGCCTCTCATGTGTCTCATGCTTTGATAGTTAGAGGCCGACATGATGGAAATGCTATCGTTCTGTTTTGGGTTCTGTGCACTTGGGTGATGACAGGTCTCTTGAGATTGTCGGCATTGGTGATGTTAGGCTACAGTTTTCTTCTGGCAGTCATTTTGTTATGCACAATGTACGTCATGTACCTACATTGACATGCGGTCTCATGTCCGCTGGATAACTTGATGATGCAAGATATCATGTATCTTTTGGAGACTTTGCATGGAAGATTACTCGTGGAGGCTTGTGCTTGCAAAAGGTGCCAAGGTTGGCAGCCTCTACCCCTTAGTTGTTTCTGGACCTATAGTTGATCATGCTTTGTCTGTGGGGTCTTTACCTCATGTATCTCTTTGGCATGACCATTTGGGGCACATGTCCATTAAGGGAATGAAAATGCTTTTTGGTTTGCAATACTTACCGCACCTTGACTATTCTTATTTTGATTCTTGTGATCATTGTCTTTATGGCAAGTAGACTAGGTCTACGCATAAGAAGTCTGGTATGTCACGCATGAGTGTGCCCTTGGCTTTGGCTCATTTTGATGTCTATGGGCCCATGCCTTGTTAGTCTATGGGTGGTGCGAAGTATTTTGTTACTTTCATAGATGATTTTTCACGTAAAGTATAGGCTTATCCCATAAAGCAAAAAACCAATGTATTGGCAATTTTTTAGAGATGGCTTGCTTTAGCAGAAAACCAGTCTAGGATAGGCTGAAATGCCTAAGGACAGATAATGGGGGTGAGTATGTCTCACGTGCTTTTGAGCAGTTATTTGACGAGAGGGGTATTAAGTGTTAGTTGACCGCACCCTACACCCCTCCCCAGAATGGTAGGACTGAGCGGATGAATATGACCATCCAAGAGAGAGTTCGTAATATGCTTAGCCATGCAGGCCTACCCTAGTACTTTTGGGTTGAGGAAATTATGTCTGTTGTGCATATCAATAATAGATCGCCCTGTAGTGCCATTGATTTTCAGGTTGTAGGGAGGTATGGACAGGAAAGCCTCCCTCTTATGCACATTTACATGTCTTTGGATGTGAGGCATTTTGCCATGTGCCCAAGGACAAGCGTAACAAGCTAGATCCTAAGAGTGTTAAATGCATATTCCTTGGATATGGAGATGCAGGAGAGATGGGTTATCGTCTATGGGATCTGTAGGTGCGGAAAGTCATTCATAGCCATGATATAGGCTTCCATGAAGACAAGATGCATAGACAGCCTGAGAAAATAGTGAAGATATGCATGGTTATATTTCAAGAGGATCCATGAGCTCCCATATAGCCAGCTAAACAGCCAGTAGTAGAGCAGAAGTAGGTACTCATGGCCAGGGTGTTGGACATAATGTTTGGCAGGTAGCAGCAGAGCTTGCAGTGCTGTGTTCTACTAGAGATAGATGTCCCTTGTCAGATTTTATCCCCCTCGATGCATTATGTCTTGGTTATAGATGTAGGAGAGCCTTCCACTTATGATGCGGCTATGCGCAAGGGTGATAGTCACTCTTGGAAGAGAGCTATGCAGTTTGAGATAGACTCCTTGGATAAGAATGAGACTTGGGATTTGGTTTTCTTGCCTAGTGGCAAGAAGGCTTTGCCATGCAAATGGATGTGCAAGTTGAAGAGTACCCCTAGACACCCCAAGCCAGCTTATAAGGCAAGACTTGTTGCTAAGGGTTTTAAACAAGAGCATGGAGTTGACTTTGATGAAGTTTTTTCTCCTGCGGTTAAGATGATTACCCTTCACTTGGTTTTGGCCTTAGTCGCGCAGCTTGATTTGGACTTTATCAAATGGATGTCAAGATGGTATTTTTACATGGGGATTTGCATGATGAGATTTACATGGAGCAACCTAAGGGCTTTGTAGAGCCTGGTAGGGAGCACCTAGTGTGTAGGTTGAAGAAAAGTCTTTATGGCTTGAAGTAGGCACCTAGGGAATGGTACCATAAGTTGATGCTTTTATGCAGTCACAAGGCTACAAATGTAGTGCTATGGATCCGTGCTTATATATGAAGAAAGCTCGTAATTGATCTTTGCTTATTTTGGTACTTTATGTGGATGACATGCTATTAGGAAGGAAAGCTCATGATGAGCTAGATCCTCTTAAGGCTCAGGTCAAGAAGAGCTTTGAGATCAAGGATCTAGGACATGCCTCTCACATACTTGGTATGCAAATTAGACGTGACAAGCATTAGGGACTCCTCTACTTGTCATAGAGGGAGTACATTCATAAAGTCCTTGAGCGCTTCTGCATGCAGGACGTGAAGCCTATTGGCTATCCATTGCTTTCTTATGTAAAGCTATCATAGGCCTATTGTCCACGAATGGATGAGCAGAGGGCTAAGATGGCCAAGATTCCCTATGCATCCGTAGTGGGCAGTCTTATGTATGCCATGATAGCCACTCGTCTAGATATTTTCTTTGTAGTTGGTGTTGTGGCACGCTATATGGCTACACCTAACAAGAAGCATTGGGATGCAGTGAAGGATATCATGAGGTACCTGAAGGGCATTGTAGATATGTGCATATGCTATGGCAGCCAGGATATAGGAATCGTGTGGTACACTGACTTTGATTATGCATGACATGCAGATAGTAGGAAGTCCATTTGTTGCTATGTATTCACCTATGTTGGAGGCACGAGGGATTCACTAGTAGTAATAAGGAGACGTCACCTGTGTGCAAGAAATATATGAAAATACCCCTTATCTACCCGCTCCAGGGTTGGAGGTGTTGTCCAGGGTGTAGAATTGTATGGCTCTTTCCACCATCAAGGCCCAGTATGTTGCACCCACTGAGGCTTGCAAGAAGGCCATATGGTTAGGCCGTTTGGTTCATGACCTTGGTATTGATGCTATCCCTACACTGCATTTGGATTCTATGAGTGCTATTCAGTTAGCCAAGAATCAGGTCTTCCATGTGAAGACGAAACACATTGAGGTGAGGTATCGCTTCATACATGGGATCATTGAGAACAAGTCTATTGACCTTGTCAAGATCTTGACTGACCAGAATCTTGCAGATCTGCTCATCAAAAGTCTCTCTACTAAGCGCTTTGCCTTCCTCAAGAGATTGATGGGCGTGGGATGAGATGATGTCTTTCCTCATCCTATTGTATATGTGTACATGTTGTACTGTCTTTTCTTTTTCTTTTTCACTCCTTACTGGAGCAGATTTACCTTTTTCTTTTTCTTTTTCACTCCTTACTGGGGTATATTTTCCTTTAACTGGGAGGTTGTTGGGGGTAAAGGCGCCTCTGCCTAGCTGCCCGTATATTACTACACTGACAGTACTTGCACTTGTACATTGCAGGCGGCGGGCGCTCATCACCTCACTTTATTCTTTATAGATGAATTTTCATCTAGACAAGGTGGCTGATCTGGTAGCCAAGGAAGGGTGTAGGACTCGGTATTGAAGGAGTATATTGGCTTGCTTGTGAGTGACATTATTGTATTTCATAAGACATGCTCTCCGGCTTTTGCTAAGAACTTCCTGAAGCTGAGGGCACTAATGAAGGTTGGGCTCTTCAAGACCATCCCAACGAACTCTAGCTTGGAGAAAGAAGTGTTGCTTCGACATTCGAAGCTACTCTAATTATTCTCTAGTACTAGATCTGGGCCACTTTTTTCCATGGTGTCCCGTAGCATGGTTGCTAGTGTTCAAGACCCCAATGTCATTAGTCACGAACTACTAGGGCAAAATGTGTTGCTACCTATGATCAAGAATAGCTCTGACCATAGGGAGTGTAGCTCGAAGAAGCCTAGGAGAGAGTAGATATACTTATTTTCAAATGATATCTCATCACCAATGTATTGTACTTTTTAATCTTCTCTTGAAGTAATGAAAACCGATATTTGTTGGATTTGTGTGCAATGTAGTTTCTCATACGCTTCATTTATTATTATTTTTTACTTGAATGTTATGTTTATTTATCGGATTTATATGCAATACGATTCGTACCCTAAATTTAATATGTGGTGCTTTATTGAGTTCGTGCACAACATGTATTCGTTTGAACGCATGTAATAAACAAATAATAAGTGAATAAACAAAAATAAGACGTGATAAAAAATATCTATTCATATTCATAAAATTTTACATGTGATCTATTACAACTAAGGTTTTACAAAATCTCTTTGGAAACTACATTCCGAATATGTTTTAGTAGTACACCCCTATCGTTGTGTTGATCTCCGTGACGAGGACTATCCTTCCATCATCGGAAGAACCTTACCGCAATCCCTATTGGTGATGGTGACTCTCCTTGCATGCATTACTGCATAGATTGAGTCTCTGAACAAGTCGATGAGGTAAGCTTTGGCAGCTTCCTGTAGTGCAAGGAGGGCTTGGGCCATCTAGCAATCGGGTTGTTGTAGGCATGATCCATCTAGGAAGTGCCTCCTACTGTTCTTAATCAGTATGCCATTCATAATCTCCCGCACTAGCTTATGGAATGGAGCCTTTGGCATCAGGAGGTGTGTTGTCTTTTGGTAATGGTGGATCTCACAAAGAGCCAATGAGGGTGTTTCACATGGGGATCATACCTTGGATTCAACTCCTACTTCATATGAAGCTATTATAAGTTGGTGTGGTTGAGTCTTTCTCATTCATAATCGACTCTGCCTCAAGGTACTCAATCTTCCTTCATAGAAGGCATTCCTTTGTATGGCCTTTGATATTGGGGTGAGCATTAGGCTAGGTATGTGCATATTAGAATTAGGTTCTTGTATGTTTGGATTGGTTGTTGCTAGCCCCCCATGTCCATCTATCCATGCTTTAAGAGTCTACAAAATTATAAAGTTTTGTTTTGTCAACAACTTGAGAGGCATTGATACTTGTGTTGAGGCTAGGGTAGCTAGCAATCTTGCATTGACTTCATTATATTTATGTTCGCTAGAATTTTTCATGGTATGATCATTCTTGGGATAGAGTGTAGCCAATTCTTGACTCAATTCTTTGGTAGGCACTTTAGATTCTTGATTCCCAACAAATTCAATGTAAGTTAGATTGATGGTGGGCCCGTGCTCAAGAGGTCCCAAACATCATGATCTAATTTTGTGTCAATGTCTTTGTGGTGCACTTAGGTCTCTTTCACCTAGTCTCTAACCTTCTCAATGATTTGCATCTGAGGGTCAGAGTCAGGGTATTCTCCTAATTTTTCACTCCCTTCCTTTTCTATTTTGGGTATTAAAGTTGATGCTTTAGTATCAAGGCCCTATCTACTAGTCATTAATGTGATTGTGTTGTTGCTTTTCAAATTAAGCTTATCCTTAGACATGTTCTTATTCTTCTTTTTAGTCTTCTATCCTATAGAAGAAGCAGTCTCGATATCAATACTCTTGATTGATTTGTTTTCACTCTTGTCATTACATTGAACAAGATTGTTGTTGCTTCCTCATCCAAGCATTCTATGCCAAAAATACTTATTGGCACTAGTGGAGCAATCACATTACTTGTAAAATATTTTTGCCTCGAAATATTGGTGTATAAATACATAACACCACAATTGAGGCATCTAAGTTTAGCCTTTCTTTGTTGCCTTATTCCTATTCAAGGTGTTGAGATGAGATATGACCCCACTAGCCATCATTCCAAAAAATCAATGGTTCTTAAGGTTGTATGCCTCCAAAACCTCAACCCCTTCTGAAACCTCCAACAAGTCACTGGTTCTTGAGGTTGTGTACCTCCAAAACCTTGAGGATGTAAGCACGAATAGGTGGACTTCATATCTATGTCTCAGATATCACTAGCAAGCTAGTAGCCTGATTCCTCTTTAATGTAATGGGAACCTTTGTCTAAAAGGTGAAGCATCTTCAAGTTAAAGATTTAAATTAGTATAATAAGCATGGCCAATTGATGCCCATGACATTCTTTAAGTCAATTACAGCTCTCTCTCTCTCTCTCTCTCTCTCTCTCTCTCTCTCTCTCTCTCTCTCTCTCTCTCTCTCTCTCTCTCTCTCTCTCTCTCTCTCTCTCTCTCTCTCTGTGCGTGCGTGCGCGCGCGCGCGTGCGTGTGTGCGTGCGTGCGTGTGTGTGTGTGTGTGTGTGTGTGTGTGTGTGTGTGTGTGCGTGTGTGTGTGTGTGTGTGTGTGTGTGTGACTATTTCTCCTTCATGACATTTGTCTATTTGATGGAGAGGCTACAGTTCACAAGCAACTACTCACTTCAATCACTTCTTATCTACTACTATTTTTTGTGTGGTCTTGATTAGCCTTCTTGGGCCCTTTTTCTCAATGGCTTTGGTGCCCTCATCACCGAATCTTCAGGTTGGATTTCATCTCTTCTAATTAATTGAGAATTCTGGTTTCATTTAATTTGGTTAACCTAGGATACTTCAATACTTTTTTAAACTAATGATCTTACTATTGGTTGTCACATCTTTGGTTAGTAATTGTCATAGGGTACAATGTTGTAGGAATTGCTAAGTATTGACATTTGAATAACTACATGTATAAAAAATTAATGTGCATACTAACAAATGATAAAAATAATGTCTGGAAATGGCATCAACATTTAACATAAACTATGCCCCTAACTATTGACACAATGCATTATGGGATAGTCATTGAATGGCTCAGTATATATGTGACATTGCCAAAGTAATGATAAATCTTGCAAAATAGGAATTATGTAGAGAAGAAGGAGGTAGTACTAGGGTATGATGCTATCATCTAGACTGTTGGGAGTAGCATGATCATGCTATTTAGAATGGGTTTAATTATAAAAATTGATTATGAGTTATCCCTTTAGATGTATCTGAAGGCTTTAATGGTTGTAAATAGTCCTAGTAAAAGCCTTCACTTTCAACTTTGCATATAAACCCACAGAGGTGTTTGAAGAACCTTTTGATATAAATGATAATTGTAAATGTACTGCCTCTAAAAGGTTCAAACAATTTTGTAGAAACATGGATGAGTATGGCATACATGTTATTATTGATGATGTACACATTTTTCATCATCCTCTCCTTATTGAACTTTTTAGCAAAGACCTTATTCATATTCCACTTGTTCCTCTTAATCCAGTCAACATGGTTGATGAATTATGGAAAGGATGGCAATATCTTTGCCATAGCCCTAATATCCACTTACGCAAAGAACATAGAAATTTTCTTAAAAGTATTGTACTAGAAAAGTTTTAAAGAAATTTTCCATGGCACAATCAAAATCAAGAACCTTGGTGTCTTGATAAAAGACTTCTAGATCAATTGAATTACATAACAAGACATCTTTTTATATTTGGACTAGATAAAGCCCCAAAAACTCCCATATTCATGTGTAAAAAGTTGTTCTTGTAGCATTAAAAAGAATTGAAGGACCTCAATTTGTTAATATTGATCTTAAGGAAATAGAAATTTTTACATGTTGGCTCCCTCTCCTAAAGGAACTTAATTTTTCCACCCCACAAATATCACTATTCCCATCATTATGGGTATATAAAAAACTCATTAAAAATCATCTTAGTAGATAAATTACTCATGTCCATGATTGTTTGTTCTCTTTAGTCACATCTCTACTAGCAAATTTGCTCAAGGCTTGGGATATTATTATCCAAGAACTTATTGAAGGACTACATAAAGACATAACTACATTTTCAAAAATCCAAATTAATGCCTACTGGATAATCGAGAATCAATATGACTTCTTAACCACTTTACTAGAGGAAATTTACTCCATCCATATGTTTGATATTGCTTCCAATTATGAAGCTATCTCACACCATGGTTCTAATAGTCTGATGGGGGCTATGATTGGCCTAACTAAATTTGCCAAGAAGTTGGAATATGTTGTATTTAGGATGTATAGAAACTCAATCAAAATGACCAAAAAAGTAAAAGAGGCATTCTTTTCCCTCGAGAAATTCATTTAACTGAATCAAGAAGTCCTAGAAAACTACTTTGTTTGTTTTGGGCATACCATTAAACAAAAAGTAAAAGGCATCCCAATAGGATATGCTCGTTCCCCCTTATGGCATGACCTATGTATATGCTTCTTTGAAATTTAGTTTATTAAAACACTTTCCAAGTATAGGAAGTTTGACATGCTCTCAGATTTCAAATTATCATTTTGATTTATGGATGACATGTGCTTTATAAATAACCAGTTCATTGTTGATTGTTTGAATAATAGCAACCCTTATCTCAAGATGACTATATGAGAAAATACCCACTACATATCATATCCAATAAAAACACATATAACACAGCTAGTACCACATTTCTAAACATAGAAATTACACTAACCTGACCATACATAGGTGACATTTCATCATCTATAGCTTGGAAGAAAGATAAATTGCCATGCCAAAGTTTTAGTTATATCCATGCACAGAGTACCAAACCTAAATGCATGGCACAAAAGATATGTATCTTTCTATAAAGGCAATCAACCGGAAGACCCATGGACCACTTATTGTTCAAGCATTTCAAGCCGAGCACTACTGGCTACCTCTCACATAGCCGACGCGCTATCTCTCTCTACGAGTGTAGTGAGCTTACCTCCATGCCTGATCGAGTTACCTCCTCTCCCGAGCACTCTGGTAGCTCCATGATCCAAGTGCAAGCTTTGAGCAAGCTCGCTCAATCCTCAAGCTCCACGCTCCAAGCTCCATCGCCGCAAGCAAGAGAAGAGAAGAGAAGAAGAGAGGAGAAGATGGAGAGCTTCTCCACCACAGTCCCTCACCCTCACACTCCCTCTCTCAAGCACAAGCTCAAGTAAGTAAGAACAAGAAGAAGAAGAAGAAGAAGAGGTGAGCTACTTTTGGTCACACACAAAAATGAGCTTCTCATTCACTTTTCAACTTTATATACAAAACCCTAAATCCCTTTTGGGAAATCATCCCCTTATCCCCTTTTTCACATGGTCGACCATGGCCTAGGTCTTTTTTCCCATTGTCCTCCTATCTTCCTAGCTTTCTACCGCCCATCTACCGTTACAATTTGCACCGGTGAGAGCATGGCACTCTTTTACAAAAGTATTGACTTGTGCTTTTTCTTGTGTGCCTTTCTCCTTGATTTAGGAATTTTCTATACTTCTTTTGTTTCCATATTTTTCTTGCCGCGCCTTCGTCTTCCGTTTCACTTTTGCCTTGGCCCTATCTTCCGCTGTAGATTTTTCACCTTGTTCATCTGAGGGTTAACATTACCCCCCTTCTAGACAAGTGCCAGTACCATGGCACTCACCATTGTAGGTACCAGGCTTTGGCATGCATCGAAGACGTGGGTGGAAGGGACATCTGTGGTTTGCAGTGGAGGAGTTTTGGTGGTGGTGGTGTGGATGAAGGTTGTTGGGGGCACGTTGTTGGCCTGATTGGCTAGTGATAGGGTTGTTGAAGTTGGTGATAGGGTTGGTTTTTATTGGGAGTTGCAGTCATGGCTAGCACAGGTATTGATGTTCTGGGGATTTTACGGGTGACGATTCTTTGGTGGGCTTGCAGGATGATAAAGGATAAGAATTCAGAGTTGAGTGTTGATGAAGAGCTAACGGTACTTTCATTGGAGTCTTCAATATCTGCAATTGAAAATCTCTCATATGTGGTCTCTCCCTGGGGGTAGTGCTAGCCTTCTCATCATGCACAAGATGTAGTTTGATTAGTTTGGGTGATAGGTCGAACTCTAAGCAAACTGAGAGTATTGTCCTGCACTTGAGAACCCAAACTGTGTACATATTGTGATGTAGATATTATGTGAGTGCAAGTGTATACATAGATAGTACGTTGTCGCACAGGATTCGCGCAAGGGGTTTGTGAAAGTCACTCGCCACAAGGACGCTTTGAGATGGGAGAACTCAACATAAAATAATTATCCAGAAAATTTTAGTTTCAAGTTGAATGAGAAAAATAAATTCTTGAATTAAGATATATGCAAGATACATGATCAAAAGACTTTTCGGATATGATCAAAATCAATTTGAGAAAGAAGAGAAGAAGGTGGAATCGAGGAAGACAAGGGGCACCAAGCTTCATAGCAACTCGCGATGACAAAACTTTGATGTAGGCAAGGGGATCAAGCTCGACCTCAAGTCTTCTCTCTAAAATTCGATGAGGGTCCTCGAAGAAGGCGAGGGACTCAAGCTCAACCTCTAGCCTTGCACACATTTGGTTTTGATGATGCCCCCTCCTTCTCTCCTTGTCCTCCCTTTTATAGTTTTTCTCCACTCCCTTTCACTCATAAAAGCTTAAGGCATTCAACTTTAAAGCTTATGTTTTTTTAAAACTGCTTTTCACTATTTTTGTTTTTTCTACCATGTTCTTCTCTGCAACTTGTTTGGATCATAACTTTGTCATATAAACTCCGAATATAGTCGTCCAAATACTCAAAACAATTGGAACACATCTAATCGATAAGCCAAAGTGGGTAGAATTGCAAAAATCTATCAAAAATAGAAGAAAATATTGATTTTCATAAATTATGTTATTTTTCTCCATCTTTTGTCTTGGACGACTTATTCCCTTCAAAATAAGTCACAGTATATGTTTGGATCCATCTAAAGTGGAAATTAAGTCATCTAAATATGATAGTAGAGATTTCAAACTATTCTAGTAAACCAGTCCTGCTTTCTATAAATCCTGTAGAGATTCTGTAGTTTTCTATGTGTGGACCTGCAACACCATGACAATCGTCCCCTCCAAACCTGCACATCCTCCAACATGTGCCAACTTGTTTACCACTTACAATATTGTTCCCACTAGGATCATATGGGTAATCATCTAGGTAATATGACATGTAGGTAAGTTGGCATGGGTTATCACAGCATCCTCCTGGATCATATGGACAAATCAAAGTAGGTAAGTTTTCATAGATCATCATAGCATCCAATGGCATAGTCTTCTCTCTTAGAAAAATTTGCTCCATAGCTTTAAGATCTTCTTTGGTCGATTCATCATCAAACCATCCTGTGACTCCAATCTTATTCATATCCATCATTGGCAAATCATCAACACTATCCAAAGGTAATCTGACCTTCTGGTCAACATACTTATATTTTCTCTATACTCTGACTTCTTTGCTATAACCTACAAATTTCAGCTCTTGCTACAAATACCCTAGAAAACACAAATTTTGTTGTGTATAAACAACACCCAATTCTTTTGACTGACAAAAATCAACCATATCTTTTTCAGATTGCATATTAGCAGCCCAACAGTGAGGCTCATAGCTTACTTTGGCTGTAAATCATGTTTGCTACTGTAAATCAGCAATCTCACAAATCACTGCCAGAGAATTGATATGTGAGACATATGATAACTCTTGATTTTCAATTTTTAGCAATGTTGAAATATCCTCCATAGTATCTGAGCATAATAGCCCATTATAAAGACCATCAGTAACCTCTTCATCAAAATCAATCTCCTCAATCTTCTTCAAGTCAGTGTCGGGTAGTAGCTTGAATCCAGGTTGCTTTTTCGACTTCGAATCCTTTGTCTTCGGGGCTTTTTGATCTTCTTGCACTTTCAGCTTTTGAACATCAGCCATACTCTGCTCTGGTCTCCTGAAGAAGAAGGCTGGGAAATTGGATCACGCCTCCTAGTCATCCCCTTCGAACCTTCAAATTGATCATCATCTCTTCTCTGCTTCTCCTCAACAAGCACTTTGACTCCCTAAGAATTCACCATCTTGGAAGAATTTGCAAAGACAGATAAATTTGGGGCTGAAACTGGAGTTGGTTGCTGCTCCCTTCTAGCCATCTTGTTTTGTAGGTATTTTAAGTTCTTTAAAATCTCCTTCATCATTTCTTCGACAGTCGAATTTACAGATGGTTTGACAACTGCAACAGGAATAGGCATAGGCATAGACATAGAAAGTAGGCATAGACATATGATGAGAAATAGGAGTAGTGGATGGTGCAACATGAGAAATAGGAGAAGTCATGGTAGGAGAAGACATTGCTGATGGTGACTGCATTCTATTCTGCAAGCGATCCTTCCATCTCCACCTCTTGTGAATGTAGAAACCGCATCAATAGCATCTTGCCAATTCATCTTTAATCCCATAGGTTGCGTATGGTCTTCAAGAAGCTCTCCCAACTTGTCTTGAAGTGCAAGATCATCCGCCTACAAGAATAAGTCCACTTTCTTCGAGTTTAGGGCTCTTTGCTCAAGTGCATCCAACTGGTTGTAACATTCTTCAAACTCGTGCAATAACTCAAAAGCAACAAGTTCTTTATTGGGCTGATAGACCCATTCTCCAAATGTCTTCCACGTAGCAATACCATAATCCTCGAGAAAATATTCATCTTTGAGTGCTTTCTTGAAAACATTCTAGTTTGAGTCTTGCACAAATAGATAAGTTAGTCTAACCTACAAAGCAGGTGTGACAAGCTGTAGAAAATAGTTGCTCCAATTGGTAGGAACTCCAAAGAAGCGCATATGTCTTTCAAAGGCTTTAAGATAGGCTGAAACATTCCGGCCATCAAATAATTTACACTCACTAACCACAACTTTGATGGCCTTAGTTGCACCATGTGTATGCTCTTGTTCTTGATGCAACATTCGTTGTTGATCCAATTGTTGCTGATGTAACTATTGTTGCTGTTGCATAAATGACTACATCTATTGATTGTGCATCATAATGTGGCTGAAGAAAGAGTTTGCAATAAATTTTTCATATCATCGGTCAAAAAGGAAGAAGCACTCGACGATGAAGTGGGGGGAGCATTCAAAGAGTCTCCCATCTCGATGATCAGAAATGATGCTTTCACGTTAGGTTCACTAGGTGTCACATAGGGGGTTCTGAAAGTCGCTCGTCTCGCAGGGACGCTTTGAGATGGGAGAACTCAACATAAAATAATTATCCAGAAGAGTTTAGTTTCAAGTCAAATGAGAAAAACAAATTCTTGAATTAAGATATATGCAAGATACATGATCAAAAGACTTTTCGGATATGATCAAAATCAATTTGAGAAAGAAGAGAAGAAGGTGGAATCAAGGAAAATAAGGGGCACCAAGCTTCATAGCAACTCGCGATGACAAAACTTTGATGTAGGCGAGGGGTCAAGCTCGACCTCAAGTCTTCTCTCCAAAATTCGATGAGGATCCTCAAAGAAGGCGAGAGATTCAAGCTCAACCTCTAGCATTGCACACACTTGATTTTGATGATGCCCCCTCCTTCTCTCCTTGTCCTCCCTTTTACAGTTTTTCTCCACTCCCTTTCACTCGTAAAAGCTTAAGGCGTTCAGTGTTAAAGCTTATGCTTTTTTTTCTACTTTTCACTATTTTTGTTTTTTTTTGCCATGTTCTTATCTGCAACTTGTTTGGATTATAACTTCGTCGTATGAACTCCGAATATAGTCGTCCAGGTACTCAAAACAATTGGAACACATCTAATCAATAAGCATATGTAGGAAAAATTACGCAAATCTGCCAAAAAATAGAAAAAAAATATTAATTTTTGTAAATCACGCTATTTTTCTCTATCTTTTATCTTGGATGACTTATTCCCTTTGAAATAAGTCACAATATATGTTTGGATCCATCTAAACTTAAAATTAACTTATCTAAACATGATACTAGAGATTTCAAACTATTTTAGTAAACTAGTCCTACTTTTTGTAAATCCTGTAGAGATTCTACGGTTTTTCTATGTCAAAAACGTAGTTAGAAGACTATTGGTTAGGTTCCTCGTAGCAGTGTGTGGATGAAGCAAGGGTTCAATGGGGTGGAAAAATTTGTCGATGTTGAGGAGAAGTACACTTAAAGGCTTCTTGAAACATCATTTGTGATTTTGACAACATGATGTAGCATACTTGAGCTCATTGACGCCTTAGCTTTTTGTAGTTGGTTGCTACTTGTAGTGGTTGAAGAGTACAGTGTACTTTCCATGGTCTTCCATACCTTGCTTACCACTATTGATTGCAATGGCATTGAGATGGAGTGCAAAAAAGAATTGTGCAAATGGTTCAGGGTGATAGGTCCAACCATAGGCGAGATGAGTGCCCTAGGTATGTCTTGCCCTTGATGTGCCTTGAACAATTGTGGGGGATGTGTAAAGGGCTAGGTGACTAGGGACGAAGCCAGCCAACCAAGGTTACTGGGTGTACCTCTAGGTGCTACACTGTGATCATGAGTTCTTTTTTTTTCTTTTCTTTTTGTTTTCTCTCTCTTTTTTTTTATAAAATGAATACAACCAAGGCAATACATTGAGGCTATCAACCTTTCATTTGGACTAGCTGTGTGTATCAAGCACAATTCCTTGGCTGTGGATTTTGGGATATCCTTTATGACTTCTTCAACGATAGCTACATAGCGAGAGCAAACATGTTGCCCACCATCCCAAGTCAAGGGTTTGGCTATGAGCTTTGTGTGCTCTAGTGTTGGCCTTCCAATGTCCACATGGATGTACGTATGTGTAATGGTTGTCAGCTTGTGATCAAGATTCATCAGGAACATCTCTAGTTCATCGATCAGATGCGCTATCTCTTTGTCCAAATCTTCAAGAGATTTCTCCTCAAGCCTAGGCTTTAGGTGCTTTGGAAGTGCTGGAGGTGTCAAGGATGTCGATTGCTATTCTACAGGTGTATTGCTAAGGACATGTTCTGCAAGGGGTATCATCACAACCAAAGGCTATGACTGCTGTGATTCCTGATTGGAAGAAGTAGTAGCGGCTAGTTTATTGGACTATCTACTATTGGTAGATTGGGGTGTCAAGTCCTTAGGCTAGTCAGAAGTGGTTGCGTCTTTTGTTTCCCTTTGCGGATTCATTTGTGCAGATTGAGCATCAGTTGAGCGAGTGGATTGCATAGGCATATCCTTAGGTTGAGAATTAGAGGTGGTGTCATGTCCCGCACCTTCGACATTTGGAAGCTCAAATGGAGATAGAGATTGGGATTGAGTAGTTGCACTTGGCGACTTCTATTGTACTTCTTGTGTCCGTTTAGGAAAATAAGGTGTAAAAGATTTGGGACTCCTAGGTGCTGGCTAGAAGATTTGCTCGTGGCTGTTAGATGATTCTGCCATTTGCTTTGTTGAGCAATCAGCCTTATCATGAGCAGTATCGTGCATGTGGTGCTCATTATCCTCTTGGGAAGTCAAAGGCTCCTTGGGCGCTAGTGGTCTTTGTGCACACTCTCTGACATCCGCTTGTTAAGCATGCTAGGCTAAGGATCTACCTTTTGAATAGTCATGTTTGGTTTCTTGCCTCAAGACTTAGTTTTTCATTTAGATTTTCTCATGTGCTTCTTGTCTTTTGATATGATCTTGCCTTTAGCTAATAGAGGTGGTTTAGTAGGGGGCTTTGCTACCCAAATCCATCGGATGCCTGTGTAATACCCTTGAGCACATAGCAACACTTTGGATATCCATTGTGGTGTTGTGCTGGTTCTCCATCGATGCCTTCGTCTATAAGGCTTGGGCTTCTTTTGTGGTCTTCTATGATATTTGTAAGTCCAAAGCCCTATCCTTGGCATTGTCTCCTAACTTTGTTATTTCAAGCATGGCCTCGCTCACTGGTTCTCTTTGTTCAACATGCGCTTGTATCAAATCTTTCATCAAGTCCTTACTCTCATTACTAGGCTTACCTCTTATGTCAGAATGTTCCTTGTCTTTCCCACGAGGTTTGATGGGGTCACCCTGTGATTATCCTCACACCTGGTAGTATCAAGTGTATCCTCTATGCTACATAATCAACCTTGCACTTCGTCGCCCTTTTGAAGGGTCTTCCTAGGAGGTCTTCCTTTCCACAATGAGCATTATTTGGAAGAGGAACATGGAATAGGATATGTCTTCATCTTCCGAGTCTTGGCTTATAAATTCAAGCCTTCTGATACATGTCTTTGAGTCCCCAACTGCACAACTAGATTCTCTACTAATGTCTTGGATTGTTTGTGCAGTGCCATTTAAGGTGCATCTATTGTCAAGACTGTCATGTCTAGTCATCCTCGCAGTTGTAGCTTGATATTGTTGCATTCCGCTTTGAATAGATGCAATCCGAATGCAACCTATACATGTTTTTGTTGTGTGGCCTATTTGCCCTTGTTGACTAGATTTTCCCATTGAGGTTCTAAGGCCTCTATTTGTCTGGTATGGGCTTTTGGTTGCTCTTTTGCAAGTGAGAATCTATGCTTGTGCAGAGCCATTACTACACTAGGATCTAATTTGGAGGACCTATCACGATGCACATTTTCTCTCCAACCTACTTGGGGGAGGTGCAAAAGGGGCAGAGCCCCCTTTACAGGATGCGGGGGGGCAGTCCCCTCGGCCCACAGGGCCATTACGCTAAATACCATGTGCGATTTGAAGAACTGTTTATAGCCAAATTTTGAGCTACTTACTCTAGATTTCAACCTAGTGGTAGACTTATGATGTGCTTTGGCTCTATATGGTCTCTCGGTCGATTTCAAGGTCTACATGTTTAAAATTTGAAAAAATCCAAATTCGGTCTAACAAGTTTGAATTACAAGGGCTGAATGTCTGATCCGGCCCGTCTGAATGTCCAAATGGATGAATAGTAATGGGTCGAATTGATCGGGCTGAGGGCCAAGTGGTTTGTCTACATAGGTTTGGGCCGAATGGTTAAGGGCCGAGTCAAGTGGGCCAAATGCAAAGTTGGTCCGAATGGTGAATTCGACCAGGCCGAATGTCTGAGTGGGGTTGGGCCGAATCGGTAAGGCAAAGGGCTGAATTTTCATGTGTCCGAGTAAAATGGGCCAAATAGTTGATTTGGCCTGGCCAATTCCTAAGCATTCGAATATGGTGGTGGGCTGAATGGCTGAATACAGGAGGAATGAGGGGTTGAGGGTCAATTCTGGGATTCGACCCAGAATCGTCATCACTGGAGTGGGTCGAATACAACACAATTTTGGCCGAAGCAATAATAAATCACTTGAATCACATGATTTAGGTCACAGCCTATCGCATGCACCTCCAAATCAAAGCTATGGGTAAAGGGGAAGAGTTGTATATACCTGGAATAGTAAATAAACTCCAAAATGCAAATCGACAAACAAATCAAACCCTCTTGCCCTGTTATGACAACAAAAACCCTACTGCATATTTTTCTTTTTTTTCCTTCATTTTTTCTTACCCTAATGCATCCAAATAAAAAAGCAAACACCTACACTATTCTAACCTACTTTTCCAAATCCAAAAAACCAAAAACTTACTTGCTAAGGACATCAAAGACCTCTTCAAACTCCCTCACTTCCTACCTATCTACCTCAAGCACCGATTCAAGGAAAACCCTACTTCAATGCTCGATTTGGAGCACGCAAGCACTCAAGGCTTGAATCCGTTGGTCCCGGCAATGGAACCAAAATGTAAAGGGAAGCTTATGCTCAACCATCAAGACCCACAGACCACTTATTGTTCAAGTGTTTCAAGCCAAGCATTAATGGCTACCTCTCACACGATCGACACACTATCTCTCTCTATGAGTATAGTGAGCTTACCTCCATGCCTGATCGAGTTACCTCCTCTCCCGAGCACTCCGGTAGCTCCACAATCTAAGTGCAAGCATCCTCAAGCTCCATGCTCCAATCTCCATTGCCATGAGCAAGAGAAGAGAAGAGAAGAGAAGAGAAGAAGAGAGGAGAAGATGGAGCGCTTCTCCACCATGGTCCCTCGCCCTCACACTCTTACACTCCCTTTCTCAAGAACAAGCTCAAGAAAGAAAGAAGAAGAACAAGAAGAGGAGGAGGAGAACTACTTTTAGTCACACACAAGAATGAGCTTCTCATTCACTTTTCAACTTTATATACAAAACCCTAAATCCCTTTTAGGTGGCCATCCCCTTATCCCCTTTTTTACATGGCTGGTCGTGACCTAGGCCCTTTTTCCCATTGTCCTCCTATCTTCCTAGCTTCCTTCCTACCACCCATTTACCTTTACAATTTGAACGGGTGAGAGTTGCCTAAAGCCAAAACAACCAATGACCCTACTCAAATGCCACCCTCAAGCTTAACCACACAAAACATCATTACAGAGACACTCAAACCACAAGAAAATCAGGCCACTAAGTCCATAGAACCTCCAAAGCCTAGCTTAGCATGGCCTGAACCAATCTATTGCCCAAAACTGCAGCTTGCAAACCACCCAAATCTAGCCTTGGTGGTGCCCCTTAGACCTCAAATGCATCTAGTAGCACCACAATTGCAACTACAACCCAACCCATCAAACATGAGGCCAACCTACAACCTAAGGAGCAAACCATGCTGCGACCATTAGCTGGCTAAACTCTCCATCGGCGGGCTTAGGCCCTCTTATTAGAGGCGATCAATTCTAACCTTGGCTGCGGATTTAGCTGAAAATACTGGGGAAGACTCGGTTTCTTGCGTTGACGCTTGGACGCTACTTTCATGGCATTGACTAAAAGCTTTAATCGACTAGACTTAGGCCTCTTGGAAGGACCTATAGCGACAGAAGTACAAACACTCCCTTGCTCTTGGGAGGAGTCAGGATTTGTATTCATTAAAGTTTTTGAAGAAGTTGAGGAGTTAATTTCAATCGAGATATCCAAGGAACAAGAAATCAAACAGCGTCTCATTACATTGTATAGCAAGAACACAATCATGGCCACAAACTAGGAAATCGAGAAGTTGCAATAGCTTGCTGGCAACAACTCCTCCTTCTTGCAAAAATGGTACGCTCTACAATTGCAATGGGAGTTAGAGGGATGCCAAATAATGACCAATTCTAAACACTGACATGCAATCAAGGCATCTGAATATGACCCATCACTCCAACTTCCCATACAGTGTTGACTACCATTCATAATTGACCCCTAAAAGAACACATTAAGGAACATCCTTATTTAGATCGCATCCTCACTTAGGAGGAGTTGCAAGTTGCTAGTCAAGTGGACTCCGATGACTTCTTGCGTGATGACCTCACTTACATTACGCATGCAGGCATATGCCCTTTAGATATGGATAGCTATGCTACTTTAGAATACAACCCTAATTTCTATGCTTGGCTCATGCTACTGTAAGACACTAATATTATGTGCTGCAAGCTCTTCATCCACTAAACATTAATCCTAGGAAGGATTCTTCTCAATTCAAAAAGCGGGGGGGGGGAGGGGATACGGTGAATCAAACCAAACACATAAGGAGAACAGTAAAGGAAAAGCACACATGGGGGACCTCAATGGTAAGACAAAGCAACTTGTGATTGAGAAATTGATAATAAAATTTGGAAGCAATAGACTTAAATTGCTTGGAGGAAAAATTCTAATTCTGTACTAAAAACAATTTAATCTACCAAGCATGAAGTCTTTTCTTTCAGCAAGGGACTATTTGGAAAAGCACTAATGGCAAACCATGGCTTATGATAGGAGCTGAAGATGTCGCAACAAGACCAAGCCTATCACCGACCCTTCATGGAAGAGGAAAGAGTAAAGTACAGCCTCTCCCTTGAGAATCAGGCATACAACCAGCTTAGGTTAAGGAATATCCACAACATTGAAGGGGTAGTGACCAACGATGAAGTCGTTAGGAGGATTGTGGACTAGTGCAACCTCGCCACGTATATCGAAAAGTTTGAAACTAAGTGTGTAGAATTCCTAAGGACGTATGATCCCGATAAGGAGAGTGGGAAAATGTCCTTGGCAAGCAGAAAAGGAATCAAGTAGATGCACATCCCGCTCAGCAAAGCCTTAGTGGAAAAGGCATTGGGGTTGGAATCGAAGATGGAGAAGAGGCATAAAAGAGATGTATATGCCATGTTGGGGATGAGGAAGAAAAGTATCTTAACAAATGATGGCATAAGTATCCAAGACATTCCCAACACATAGGTCAGAGGCTACAAGCCAAGGTGATCCATGCCCTCTTCTCCAGCCTAAGATACAATTGCTCATGCATAGGATTAGCCTACCCGTGCTGGAGATCATGGCGGCTCATTCGCTGCATGAAGTGAATTGGAACGGCTATGTCAAGAAAACCATAGATCAATCAGCCAACACACTAGACCTTGGAAGTAGACCCAACGGGTGGAGAATCCCCAACATCAAAGGGAACTGACAGGAAGAAGCCCTCAGCCAAGCCCTCATTCATAGGGTATGAAGGATTCTTGACCCGCCCTTATCTGAGAGGCAATAAAAGAGGCACAAGACAGAGAAGAGGGATCAGAAGAAACGCCTGAGAGGTCACCTCCTCATCACGACAAAGAACAATCAAGTAAGAGGACAGTGAGTGAAGAATAGGGAGTGCAAGAAGCTCAATCCAGCAAGAGGAAGGTGAAGACACCTAAAAAGAAGACAACAATGAAGCAGGCGGAAGAGAGGAAGAGAAAGAAGGAAGCAGACCTACTAAAAGCCAAGGCTGTGTCAAAAAGAGTCGAGGAAGAGAGGAGGAGAAAAGCTGCCAAACAGGAGGAGGACTTGAGAAGAAAAGAAGAAGAGGACATGGCACAAGCCATGCACATGTCCATAGAGCAGTAATGTAGGCAGGAGGAACTAGCAGCAATGAGCCTACCAAGGCACGATAGGTCAAGAACCAATGGCCAATAAGCCTCAGAAGACTTACCTCTACCCGTCCCAGAAGGAAAGGGCAAGGCCGCACTCCACCTGACCCCGCCTACCCTCTTGCCAAATACCCCAACCATCGCAGTAATGCCAGGCACTCCAACCACAGTGGATGCCAACAACCTCATGGCATGGGTGCAGTTCTTGGTCGATAAGGCACATACCCCAATGCCCATCTCTAGTGCAAGAACCCCAATGATAGGAGTAAAAAGACCAGTAGTTTGCAGACGCCAAATCTCAACAGGGGCCCAAGCGACCAAGAGCAGGTACTACTACCACGGAGCCGCAGCCTGTGGCTGACCAATATGAGCATGTCATGGAGCTTTATGCTCAATTGGAAAGGGAAAAGGAGGAGAAGAGAGCAGCAATGGCGAGAAGCTGAAAGTGTAAAGAAAAATTTCAGATGCCTTTCAACTAGAAAAGACCTGCCAAGTGGCCTTGCAACAAAAAGAAATCCATGTGTTGAAAGCAGAGCTAAGGGCCAAGGAAGACGACAAAGAATAGTGGCAAAAAAGACTGTAGGAAGAGAACTAGGAGCTGGTCGTAGTGCAAAGGGAATACAAACTCCTGGTTCTACAACAGGCGGAGCTTGAAGCACAGGTGAGAAAACTCCAAGAGGGCATGGAAGAGCTCACCGCGTTGGAAGCAAAGAGAGCACAAGAGCATGAAGAACAAAAAAAAGAGAGAGAAGAAGTAGAATGTGGAATGCAAAGACAAAGGGAAGAACGAGCAATACTAGAAAAGGAGATCGCTAACAGAAGAAAAAGAGGATATTGTACAAAAATGGAAAAGGCAAGAGTCAGTGATAGTGGCCCTATCACAAAGGCAAAGCGAGAGCTTGGAAGAGATGAAAAAGAAGACAAAGGGAATGGGAAGCCAAGAGTGAGAAGTAAGTGAAGGACCTAGTGAGCTGCTTGGCACTTGTAGAGGGAATCCAAATACTAGAAGAAAGCAGGGTAGGCGCCCCTCAAGCTAGACTTAAAGTCCAACAACATGCCTTCCTCAGCACGATCTTAGACATCGTACTCTCTAAGGAGAAGGAGGCAGTTTATGTGCTTAAAAGGAAACTAAAAATATCCCACAAGGTGATCAAACAAGGGTTGTACTCCCAGGTCCAAGACACAAGTCTCAACCCAATCAGTCAAGAGAGAATCGGTTGGGACACATTGAAACTTCAAGAAGAACAACCCCAGGAGGCAGGGGCAGGGTCGGCATGAAGGAACGCAACAAGATGAGGAGTGGATTCCACCACCCCTCTCACCACAACCAGAGCCCCCTCAAGAACAAGATGCCATAATGAAAAGGAAGGCAAAAGCAAAAAAGAAGAGGGCTAGAATGTTGGATCGAGCATGAAATAGAGCTCAAGCGCAACCGCTTGCAGTTCCACAGCCGCCCATCCCACTAAAAAGGGACTGCTTACCCATGAACTGGAATATGGAGCTATCAATGTGGGAGCAGTGTGAAAATCACTGCCAACCCTTTGATTTCACCTTTCAATACCCAGCAGCCTTGAGAAAAGTACTATCCACTGAAGTGGTAATGGAAGTGATCACCATGGGAAGAAGGCTTGGTGACAGATGGCTCACTGAAAGAGAGAAAAATCCAATAGCTTTGATGGACCTAAAAACGGGCCGGCACTGGCTCATGCACTAGCCGGGCCTCGTCACTACGCACAAGACAACCCCTCGGCCTCGCGGCCAGGAGCGTCTATCAAAATCTCTGCCTTCCTAAACATTGCGTTTGTAATACGTTGTAGTCCAACTGATCCTAACCCAATATTACTCCTCAAAGGGAGTCCCTTCCACATAGCCAAAAGGCTCGAATCACATACACATGGGGTTCCTCCTACAACTGAATGCCGTCAACCCTCTGCGACTCTCCTACACCTTGGGGATTGGCCCCTCGATGCGTCGCTCAACATATAGACATTTCACACAAACGTCACCCAAGGTACCAAATAAGCGTGTCCAGGAATGTACCATTGTCCTTACTTCTCTTTCCCCTTGACCCCCACGACTAGCCTACAGCATGGGTACCTCACTGCCTCTCAACGTAGGTCATGTCCTCATAAACCAATTGCAATGCATGTCCAGGAGCTGATCACTGATACTTTTAAATTCTTTTCATGCTCTATGCATTTGGTGGATGCCTAGTGCTCAAACATTCAGCAAAACAGTATCGTGCACAAGTGCAAAAATATTCTTTTAATGGTTTCCAACTACCGTTCGTGCTTCGTTGCATGGGCTTAGCACCGAGGTGATCCTCGTGCTACTAAGCTCTTAATTTTAATTATAATCCGTCCTAAATGCTATGCATAGAAATCATCAACTTTCCCATCATCTTCACACAACCTTTAGACATATTTCAACTCCTCTACCCTTCCCCGTTTAAGTATTGCATCGTTGGATAGATTTATAGGGTATTTTATCATCATTTTATGTGTAGAAAGCGGAAAAAGACACACTAGAACAAGAAAGTGGGGTTGAACTGAGGCAAATCCTCATGCTTCAGTCCCCAAAAACATTCATAAACATTGCTCTTATTTATCCTTATTTTTCGGAACCCAAAATGCATTTTTCTCCCATTTTTTAGGGTTTTTCCACCCTTTTCTTGTATTTTCCCTTATTTTCCTGCATTATTTAATTACTAAAAATTCAAAACAGGTTATGGGCTGTGCCCTTAGTTCCTTCTTGCAGAAAAATGAAAGTTTAGTTGATGTTCCTATTTACTTTCCCATTTTTATGCCAAAAACCCTCATTTTCCCTTGATTTTCCATGTTTTATGTGTTTCAGCATATTATTTTGAACCACAAAATGCATATTTTTCTGATTTTTTGATTATGACCAGCAAGAACTCATAGAAAACAGCAACCTGAACGATTTTCATCCCACATGAACAACATTTCATACATCAAAAGCCATAAAAGCTCAAATTTCCTTTGAAAATTTTAAATTACCGCTTATTTGCGTGTTTCGGGTTTCATGTCCATGGCTGTAGATTTGGAAATCAGCAGCACTTCATGTCCAGCACAATCACCAATCACCATTTCCAGCCCGTAGAGCAATCCGATCCATGCCGGACAAGCCTCCACCATTCTTTCTTCTTCCTTCTTCTCCCCACATGAACTTGCCTTTAGAAGAGAGAGAGGGAGGAGAGAGAAAGACTGAAATCAGAGATCTTCAAAGAGGGCATCATTCGACGGGCGAAGGGCGGCGAAATGATCAGCATCCAGGAGGGAATGAAGGGCAATGCTCATCTGTAGGGGTTGTTTGCAGGCAGCATGATGCTCCTCCATCTCCATAGCGCATTTTTCGGCGCCTACAGCCATGCCTTCTCTCCACGATTTCATCTCTCATTTGCATGAAAGTTTCATGCTACATTTAAATTTGGGCTCCCAAAGGTCACTTGCCCATTTTGGCCAAATTTTGTCCACCTCTTCGCATCTTGACCGGTTTCTTGGCCATTTCCCCGTCCGGACTCGGAATCGAGCTCTGAAAAATCCTGGGCGTCCGGCTTAACATCCCGCATTGGCCAATAGTTCGTGTCAACCCGCACGACTGTCTGAAAAATTATGAAAAATCAACAAGTGTCGCTCGGGCACCTTTAAAGCACTTTGGCGCTTAAAATCATCCTAGATCGAGTCGCCGCCTTTGACAGTGAATATTTTTTCCTTGATATTCATAATTTTTTGCTATTTTTAAGCACTTCCCGTCACCTAAATTCTGCTCTCATTGGCGACCGTGGGATAGGGCGACTCAGCCCGTCGAATCCACGAACATATCTGCACATAAACAACCAAAGAAGCATCAAACTGATACAAAACAATTATATACTAAAACTCAGCACAATTCTTCCCCTACCCCTGGACAGAACCAAGGCATGACATCCACAAGGAGTAGGCCTAGCATCATCTAATAGAAGATCCGCAGTGAGTCACTAACCAGCTGCTCCAACACAGCCAAACTAAAAACCCTATCAAAGAGGTTGCCCTAAGTGGTAGTCTGCACTACTGACTAACTAAAGACAACACAACTAGGAGCTCCTGCAAGGCAAGGACTCCTATAGCCTGATCAAAGGATATTTTCTTTCAGTACATGTCTTCTTTTAGGGTTTGTATTAGATGAACATACTTGGGCATGTAAAAAGGAGGGAGCTGAGCATAGTGACCCAAGCAGAACAGGGCATCGGTCTCAGGACCTGTCTCGGCACCCAAGAACCTACCAAGCCCTCGCAAGGCGACACTTAATCCTTTTCTAACGCTCACTTTTATTTTCGCTCCAACCTTCCTTGTTTTGGTATTATTTTTCCAGCAAGAAGCCACCCCTAGGAAGACAAGGTATCGGCCCCGGGTCTGATTCGTCCCCAGGAACCTACCAGGCCTTCGCAAGGCAATGATTAACTGCTAATATATTTTCATTTCTTTTCTTTTCTTTGATAGGGGTTAGAACCCCTTTTTACACACCTTCGTATTTATATTCATCTTTTAGGATATACAAAGTTTCTGGGCATCATCATTATTATCTCCTGGCAGGCTTCTCTAACTGCCTCACTACTAACAAGAACTCCTAGAACGGCTGCCTAGCAGGCTAGCAGAACAGGGCCACTAGGACTTCCTTCTAAGACAGGTCTTTCAATGTCTGACAATGTCTTTGCAGGAGGCAAGGACTACTCCGACCTCCCTCAAATATACTCAACCTAAACCTGGGACTTCATGCCTTGATTGCCGGTCCCCAACAAAAATATATCCCCTCGACAAGTACAAAAACACATATAATAGGAAAGAAAGGTACTCATAAAGGAGAGGTATCACCTGGATGGGCCACAAGAAGCTTCCATCGCAGCAAAGGCTCCTCCAGGCTCCACCAACATTCACGAACACGAAACTTGTCTAGCACAACACTTAAAACAAAAACGCGATTAAACGCACCCGCACTAGACAGGAAATGGCCCTCTTGGCCTAATGAAATCAAACACTTCACTACAAAATTGAATCGGCCCTCTTGGCCTAATGAAATCAAACAATACTACGCATAACATCCTCCTGGAAACAATCATGATGGACATCAAAGCACACCATTCCCAGGGGAACAGGGCTCGTAGCCCTAAACTAGGTGCATTAAATTATGACCTATCCCTCCTGCGTATATCACAAGAGGTGTTCGCATCACATGTCGTCGAATCAGTCTATGGGTCCAAGATAATAAAGGCAGATGAGTCTCGCTTACCCTCTGCATCACCCAAATTAACCATCGTCTACCAAAGAGGGCATGTTCAGAAAGCATACCCCACAAACGACCAGGTCATGTCTCAGCATCAATAGATATATCGGGACAAGGGCCACAATTAAAGAAGAGGTCTTCTTCATACGCGAAATTAGCCAAAGAATCGGCAAACTGTTTCCAATTCCGTGGAATCAGCTGAAAAGACACTCTATCGAATTCGTCTAGCAGGGCTATGGCAGTATGATGGTACATGCAAAGGATGGGGTTTCGTACCATGTACGTCCCATTGAGTTGATTTAAAACCAACTGAGAGTCCCCTTTCACCAATAACTGGCGGATACCACCCTTCTTTGCAATATTCAAACCCATAATTAGGGCTTTGTATTCTTCCATATTATTGGTAAAATTCACCCCGAGATAAGCAGCTAACTTCATGACAATGTGTCGTGGGGGTCTCGGATGACAACTCCTACACTTCCTTTTTTGCATGGACCCCTGGACGCCCCATCAAAGTACAAGGTGTACATCCATAAAGGGTTTACATATCTCACCATCCGGAACTCTACTCGTAATTATGGTAATCGAAATTCAGCATATTCAATGGGTGGACTGTAGGCTCCATCCCTCCATCATCATTGAATTCAACAGGGATGCTCGTCAAAATTTGCAGGCAGTGATGGCAGAAGACCTTGATCTCCCAAATAAATGTCCCGTCTTCTTGCTCAATCACCTTGTATCCTTTGCTCCACCAAATGAGTTTTCCCTGATGATACCTCTGTTCCAAATATGGGTGTTCTAAATAAGGGATCAGACGACCCATCAACCTCTATCACGATTTCCTTGCAGATGTTTGATCGATCTCGCCTAGACCTGCAAGGCAGTCATAGAATTAGTGCAATCAGAAGTAATAAGGTTTAATCTTATTAAGATTAACCTTATTTTTAAATTCTATCCCCTCAAGGTCAGCTAACAAAACTGTGGATTTATTCTTTCCTATTCTAACGATCCTATAGGGCCAATCCCATTTGGGCTCTAGCTTGCCTGGAAATAATTCACGTCGTGCATCATAATACAGAACAAGCTGTCCTTTCTTGAAGGTGTATTTCTTGGCTTTGAGGTCGTGTAGCTGCTTCATTCGGCGCTTCGCCACTTCTTGGTGCAATAAGCTCTGCAACTTAAGCTCATCTAAATGTGTCAGTGTCGTCAAGCGCTCAAAAAGTGCATCTTCATCGCTCAAAGAATGATTGATGGCAAACCGAATAGTCGGCAGCTCAATCTCTAAAGGCAAGACACACTCCTCCCCATATACTAGCTTGAACGGGGTATGGCCAGTGGCTCGTTTGAAGGTCGTATTATAAGCCCACACTGCCATGTATAACTTTTTATCCCAATCCTGTTTCTTTTCCGACACAATTTTGGACAGGATGCCCACAAGCTGCTTGTTGGTGCTCTCAACCTGTCCATTGGCTTGCGGGTTATATGGGGTTGTCTTGTTATGCTTGAATTGCCACATCTCTGTCAAACCTTTGATCACCTTATTCAGGAAATGGGTTCCACGGTTCGACACTAATTCTTTCGGCGGACCAAAACGGCATATTATCTGCTCTAAAAGGAAACTAGCAGTTTCTTTAGCATCATCTTTCCTTGTTGCACGTGCTTCTGACCACTTTGTGAAGTAGTCAGTTGCTACAATGATGTACCTCTTTTGTGTAGTCGATGACAGAGTAATAGGACCCACAAAGTCTATTCCCCACTTCTCAAATGGAAGTATCGCCATAATAGGGGTGAGTGGTCGTTTCCTATTCTCTCGACTATCATGTCGTTGGCAAATATCGCATCGCTTAACATACGTAAATGCATCCTGGAAGATGGCAGGCCACCAAGAACCTGCTCTTAAAGCCTTTTGTGCTGTAAGCCGTCCAGTAAAATGGCCACCGCAAGCAGAATCATGGCACTCTTCCAAAATGAATGGCACCTCATCAGGCATCACACATCGGCGATAGATGTCATCAACCCCTTGCCGATATAATGTACCTGCGATCAAAGCAAACTTTAACGCTTTCTGCTTAATTTTCCTTTTCTCAGCTTTAGATAATTCGGATCCCGCCTCTCCTGTCGATAAATAATGCGTTATTGCAGCATACCAGGAGGGAATAGATGCCGTATCTATTTTAAATAACAACTCCATGTCACTACCTTCAGCCACAGATTCTTTCGGCTCCCCAAAGTCCACAAGGCATTCCACGATGCCTTGCAACCTTGGTGGCTTACTCTTGATTTCATAATTAAATTCCTGCAAAGTGATCAACCACTTTGCTAGACGATCAGGCGGCTGTAGCTTGTTCATCAATAGTCGAAGTCCCTCCGCCTTCGTATAAAGCACGACTTTCTCATAGAGAATGTAATGCCTGAATTTCTTGGTCCCAAAGACCATCGCTAGACACAACTTCTCCATGTAGGTATAATTGATTTCGGATACCCCCAGCTTCCGACTAGCAAAAGCAATCGGGTGGTACCACTTCTCTTCCCAAATTTGGGCTAAACAGCAGCTGATACTATACATGGTGACTGCCGAAAATATATAGAACGCCTCACCTCTTTTAGGTGCTTTTAAAACGGGTGCTCTTGCTAGCTCTTGTTTCACATCCTCGAATGCTACCTTACAAGGGTCACCCCATACAAACGAACAGCTAAAGTACAATAAGTTTGTAAGCAGCAACATTCTTTCTGCCAAGGCATTTATGAATCTACGGTAATAACCAACTGAAGACAGAAAGCTATGAACCTCTTTCGGTGTGCGTGGTGGACCCATGGCAACTATAACTTTGACCTTCTCGGGGTCTGTCGCAATTCCTACCGAACTGACCACATGACCCAGCAATAGCCCATAAGGTACTCCAAAAACACACTTCCGTGGGTTTAAGGCAATGCAGAATTGTCTACAGCGCTCAAAGCATTTTCTTAGAATGCTCAACTGCCTTTCTCTCACGGTGGCGGCCCCTAAGTCATCAATAAACACCTTCAACTCTTCAGGGGATATGTCACCGAATGTCTTATCTGCTGTTCGTTGCCACGAACCAGGCGCATTGCATAAACCAAAGGCCATCACATGGTACGCAAAAGTACCAAATACAGTGATAAAAGTTGTTTTCAACTTATCCTCTTCTGCAATTGCCATTTGGTTGTATCCTGCAAAGCAATCCATAAATGAATATATCTCCCTACCCGCTAATTGATCCAAAATCTGGTCAATAAATGGCAACGGGTAGTAGTCCTTAACTGTCTGCTTATTCAGCTCCCTAAAGTCTACACATAAACGGATTTGATTATTCTTCTTCTTTCTAATCACAACTGGTGAACACCATTCCGTGTGTTGCATAGGAAAAATCAAACCCGCTTTTCGAAGCTTCTGTAACTCTTCAAACAGGCCGTCCCTCAATTCGAAAGGTATACGCCTTACTTTCTGCCGTACAGGACGACTACCCTCTTTCAACGGAATTGTATGAACAGCAAGACTAGGAGGAATGCCTCTCAACTCATCATAACTCCAGGCAAAGATATCACGGAATTCCTGGATCAAGGCCACATAGTCCTCCCTTTCTGCTGAGCTGAGCATAGAACCTAATTTGATTGGCCGCGAATCATCAGGCATACCAAGGTCTAGCTCGATAACATCTGCATCTCTTATACGATCTTGGCCCTCTATCGGCTCATTCAAAGTGATCTGATAGATGTCCTCCGTGGTGGATCCCTCTTTGGACTCATCACTCGATGATGTCTCACTGGCAGATAAATCTTCTAATGTCTCCAGTTCTGTAGAAGATAGAGGAGCTCTCTCACTCTACGGGGACTCAGGATAAGCATCAACCACCACATGCTGGGCACCTCTGCCGAATATCAGTCGACCAGCGGGTATATCTACTTGGCAGTCCGCTTGTAAGATCCAAGGTCATCCGAGTAATACTTGGTAACTTGGCCGCCCTGCAAAACGAATCACCCTAAAGTCCAACAGGCATTCTACATTTGCAACAGTGACATGGACCTTAGTAATGCAGCCTTCCGGCTGTCTCAAACTATCATCTGCCATTCTGAGAATTGTGGAGGTATCTTTCTGAATCGCAAGACCCAACCTTTCCATCAGTTCAGAACTCATAATGTTAACAGATGATCCCGTGTCAACAATGGCATAATCTACTAATATCCCATCGACATAGGCTGCAACCCTTGGGCAATGCTTCTCAGCATGCTCGAACCAGTCATCACCAACTCGCGCAATTCCCAAAGGTTCTACGATATACCCGGTACGTAGGATCTTTCTAAATTCCTTACGTACTCCTGGGGAAAGCTTAATAAGCTGTAAAAGATTCACATCCGGCTTGACTTCGCAAAGAGAGCTCGCCAAATCGAATTCATGATAGTTTGATAGAGCTCGCTTTTCACGCCAAACCATCCGCTCTTTAGGCCATTGAACTGGCTTTATTGCCTCTTTCTTAACTTTCACCTTCTTCTTTGGTGGTTCCTTATCGGCTTTACTTTCTACGGGCTTCAAAGGTCCCCCTTCCATGGAAGGGTCCAAAACTTGTGTTCCTTTGTCGCCTTGTTTAGGGTTTCCGTCGACAGGCTTATCCTTGTCGGCTTCTCTACCCTTTTGACCTCTTGTAAGAACAGCTCGCAGATTAGAGGTTTCAGCATCGTTAACGTGTACAGCCTCAATCAAACTAACCCCACTACCACTTGGTAGCTCTTCTACTGTAGTCTTTGGTCATTGAAGTATTTGTTTAGGCCCGTCCTCTCGTTGGGAATCATTTCCTTGGGCACGATGATTAACTGGCCCTGGCTGCCGACTTCCTCGCTGGAGGGAACTGATCTTACTCCAGCAAGTAGCTGCTAAATGGCCGGATTTTCCACAGATGTCGCACTTAACATTTGGGCAATTTCTTGGATAGTGCTGCCCACCACACCATTTGCAGCTAAACCTCGAAGGTGCACCCTCCTCTGGGTATCTACTTCCTATCAAATTTTGTTGTTTTTTAAGGAAGTTGACATCAACGGCTATTTGTCGATACTGCTCCGTAATCATGTCGGTATAATGCTTCATCATGTCCTTAACCTCGCCAAGAACATTGGAAGAACTCGACTCATAGCCCTGGTCATTACCATGTCGTTCCATCGGCCTAACAATTCGATTAAGCATTGGCTGTTGAGCCACAGGCATGGTGTTAGAATTGACCGCCTGGCTTCCACCACTTGGAGCCATCTGACTGCCCGTAGGCATC